>NC_079466.1:13811817-14122651 GCF_026250575.1 Diorhabda carinulata | reverse complement strand
AGTGGGGTCCCACTGAGACCCCGAACCGGCATTAAACGACGTCAAATTTGATACTAGATTCAGGTTAGAATGGATCGTTTTCGAAGATGTAGACCACTGATACAACTCGAGCATGAAGAGGTATTTGAAAGCAGAAATAAGAATATGAGGACGCTATCAATGAACTTGTTTCGGAAATAGAGGACAATATAAAAATAGAAAGTGAAGATGATTGAGATCAAGAATATACACCTTAGTACCTATACCTCAAACCGTCGTTCCAGATTTGAAATTGCCTCAAAATCTGATCTAGAACTGTATCATTTGGGCGTATCAAACGACCAAGAAGTCTGGTCTAGTTGTCTTCTAACCAACGAAGAAGCCCTTAGAAATTACAATAACTGGAATGGAAAAAATCCAAACAAGCTAAAACATTTGTTACTGATCGAGAAGGTCGATCTAGATCGTTTTATAGGCATTTTGATCAAAGCTGGGGCACTGATATGTGGTGGATCTACGCCAGAAGATAGAAGGAAAATGAAAAATTAACGACAATTAGAGAAATTTGGGAAATGTCAATTGATAAATGCCAAAAGTCTCACGTTATGGGTACGTTCACTATTAAAAATGTCAATGTCAACAATGTCAGATTTGACATATTCATAACAGTGTTGCCATATCGTTTTATAGGCATTCTGATCAAAGCTAGGGCACTGATATGTAGAAAAGAATCAACTCTAAAAATGTGGTGGACGAACAGGTCCATACGTCGATCTTTTTTTTCAAACTCCACGTTTAGAGATATATTTTCGTGCAAATAATTTGCTTTTCACGATCCAACGACAAATTAACGCCGGAAGAGAGAAGGAAGAATGAAAAATTAACGACAATTCGAGAAATTTGGGAAATGTCAATTGATAAATGCCAAAAGTCTCACATTCTGGGTACGTTCACCATTATAAATGTCAAACTTCAAGATGTCAATGTCAGATTTGACATATTATTCTCGTATCAATAAAATTTATTAGAAACTGCATTTTTGTAGGTAAATCTCGCAGATGAGTTCGATATTTTGCAAATTGTAGGCGAGGGTTGGTTCGGGAAAATCCTTCTTGTAGAACACAAAGCTACTGATACTGAAATGGTTTTAAAAGCACTTCCGAAACCTTACACGGCGCTCAAAGATTTCTATAGGGAATTCCATTACGGACTACATTTAGGCGTACACAAAAATATAATTACTGCTTATGATGTAGCATTCGAAACAGCAGGATTCTACGTTTTTTCCCAAGAATACGCTCCACTAGGTAAGAAACAACATTAAATTTAAAGGGTAGGCGAATAATTTTGTTGAAAATAATACGGTTAAATTCTGTTCTATGATTTTTTTGATTATTTTCTTTGAACTGGCAGTTCGTTAGAACGTAATCTCTCTATTTAATAGAAATTAGTTTGTTTAGATTACCACTGACGGGAACTGAAATAATAATATGTAAAATTCTATAATTTACCACACAACAAAGGTTTAAATTGGCAGTATATAGACGGTAAGCGAGCCAAACTTATAGAATGTACAGTCTAGTGAGCCAAAATAATATTAAGATTTAATACATTTCTCAAAGATTTTCCGAAACGCTGAATAAATATTTTTAGAAGCTACTCCGAACGATGCGATTCTCGAAAAAGTCCTAATTTGAATTTTGTGCAAAAAAGATGCAGTTCTTGTTCCTCTCAAATTAAAACATCCGAGGAATTTTTATGGGAAACATTCCTATGGGAAGTAATTTCGAAAGTATCTTCAATTTACAATAATTTCACGAGGACGGTCTCAGAAGTACCAGGCCTGACCTAGAGATGTCGGTAGTTACTTTGGAAAATACCCACTGTATCATAAAGTATACAATCTATACATCGTGCGTTTCAAATTTGAAAACGACGCGTTGTTTAATATTTTGTTTTGCAGCCATAAATAGTGGAACATTACAGAAAATTTTTCAGGAGAACCTAGGAAATTTCAGATCCAAATCTCTTGTTGTTAATGCGTCACCAGAATAGTAGGTTTTAAAGCATCATAACAGAACCTGGGGGAAGTTACAAGGATGAGGAAATTCAAAATTATAGTTCGAATTTGGGTGCTTTTACAACCCATTTTGGAGTTGGTCGCTTTTGCAACAAACTAAATATCAAAAAACTTAAAAATTGACATTAAATAGCGAAGTTTTAGCCAAGAAAAAATATCATTTACTGTAACTGAAGTTAATTAGAGGTTGAGACGTCATTATTCTCCAAGGATTCGTCATCTATTTCCTCGTAGACTTCCTCATTATCACCAAAATCAGTCTAAATGTTTCTGTAAAAAATCAACCGGTCGTCTTTGTCCCAATCTAGTCCATAATATTTCGTCAGTAATTTTTCGACATCATGAAGTTTTAGGGACTTTATTGCAGTACCTACGGCACCAATCCTGCTGCTCATTTCTGTAGAATACCTCCCCTTGCACTAACGGTTTATCCTCGTATTTTTGTATCCCCCGGGGGGAATTTGAAATGCCATTGTGAAGGTGGGTTGATGAATACATTGCTGGCCTGCTTCCAATCGTGGTCGGCGTAGTCTCGTCCAGGCTTAAACACCGTTCCAATTTCAGCTAAAATGCTTTCATGAGCTGCAGGATCAACAAGAGACTCTATTCTCTTCAACCTTTTTCACTTTTGAGCGAAAACCCTATCTGGAGGGATGAATGAATGCCCAGGAATGGGAAAAATTACCTCTATCTTCTACAGGTTCTAAAGGGCATATCGTGTCAACATTTTGAATTTGAAGATGACCGTTTTTGCAGCAAATTGGAGTTTTCTAATCCCCAAAACGCACGGATTTGACCGGTTATGGTTTCTTGTTGCCAATGGGTGGGAATGTTGGTAAAGGACCTCAACAGAGATTTTCCGAAAATTGAGGAGTTGTCCGGTTTTGCAGCCAGATGACACCATGATACAATACTTGTATTTGAAAGGCATTAGCCTAACCAAAAATAAGCTTAACTAGATTCTAGTCTGTGTGAAACTGCTCCTTCGATATCAACAGTGAAATATTGGGTGGAAGAGTTCAAACCAGGCCGTACCACATGCGAAGACCCCCATCGCAGTGGTCGACCAAATGAGGTGACGACTCCGGAAATGTTGAAGAAAATCCACAAAATGGCACTGAATGATTGTGGGCTGAAAGTGCGTGAGCTAGCAGACATAGCAGACATGTCAAAAAGTGGGGTACATCGCATTTAACTGAAAATTAGAATATGAGAAAGCTGTGCGCAAGATGGGTGCCGCGTTTGCTCATAATGGAACAAAAACAGCGTCGTGAAGATGTTTCCATCGAGTGTTTGGTAATGTTTGAATGGATTTTGACTCGGTATCATAACCATTGATGAAACGAAACCAAAAAAAACAATCAAAATAATGGACTGAAAACGGAGAACCGGCTCTAAAGAAGGCAAAAGCCGTTCCATCTGCAGGCAAGATCATGACGTCGGTTTTTGAGAAGCGCGTGCGTGACATAATTTTGAAAAAGGAAAAACGATCAACAATGAAGAGGTGATTTCGGCAGTTAATTGTTATTTTGGAAAGGTCTAGGCGGTGAAACAAGTTAGGAACTTTTGCTTGGACAATCAAGTAGATTTAGTTAACTATTATAAATTTCATTCACGTGTTTATGATTTTTTTGTTGACTCAATGGTAAGGTAAACTATTTTTCTTTGATAAAAGATCGACAAAGAAATATCAGTAACTGAAACATTCGTAAAAGTGAGTTCAATATCCCCTTTATACCTGTTTTCTTTGTTGGGACAGGTACTACTGGCACCATCCTCGTCCAAAGGTCAACTATATCTAATAATATAAGAGACTAGTATGAATTATATCATTAATCTGATAGTGACGAATCCTTCAGTTGAATCAACAACAAAAAAACGATATTACAACTTTTTAGAAGCTTTGTGGGCGGCCAAAAGGCCGTTGAGCACATATGCCTTCAGATAGGTTCGTCGTGTCCCACTTGACGTTACCAAAAACCTTTGAGAACCCAAGCAGGTGCTTTTACTCGAACCCTTTGACAAAAATATGTCTGGATCCAAAAAGTATAAATTTCTTGCGTCTCACAAGGTTAACTGGGACTAAACTACAATTATAAACACCGAAGGAATAATCCACAGTTGAAATTTTTGGCAAAAACTTTTGGCCGGAAGAGATATTTTCTTTTTTCTCATATCTTTCACCGAACAAATAGTACATAATGCAGTTTTTTAACGGCATTCAAGAAAACGTCGATGAATTACTTTTTTAGGTGACTTGACATCGAACGTATCGGAAATAGGAATAGGGGAACTTCACACGAAAAGGGTAGCGAAACAATTAGCAGCAGCTCTAGATCATATGCACGCGAGAGATTTAGTTCATCGCGACGTTAAGCTCGATAATATTTTGGTATTCAAATCGGATTTTTCGCGAATCAAATTGTGCGATTTCGGAGAAACTCGCAGATCGGGAACGGTGGTTTTAAGAAGAAACGAATGGTTACCGTACGCAGCACCGGAAATTTTATTAGTACCAACCGATGGGACATATAAGTAAGATTAGTCGATTGAAATTTATTTATTTTTTTTATTTGTTCGTTTCAAATTTTAGGGCTCAAACTTCTCACGACGTATGGCAATTCGGTATAGTTATTTTCGTTTGCCTAACCGGATGTTTACCGTGGCAAAAAGCAGCTATGGATGATCCCAGATACGTCAGATACCTTTCTTGGCAAAATTCCAACATACCTTTAAAAAGACAACCGAAGCTATTCAAATTGGTATCGTCCAAAGCTCAAAGATTGTTCAAGAAATATTTGGAACCGAGAGCAGAAAAAAGACCGGCCGGTTTAGCCGAAGTTCATAGATACCTCGACGATAGATGGATGTCGAAAGGTAAATATTAATCGAATTTATTTATCCGTTTAACTATATCTTTTGTAGGTATGGAAAAATCTAACGAAACGCTCAAAGAAGACGAAGGATTATGCCCGTCAATGTACAGTTTCCACAGCAGCCCCGAAGAAAAAAACAAACTACTCTACAGCCTTACACAATACGGTTTAGAAACGACCGTAGATAGAGTAGCTAAAAAGAACAGAATCAGAGAATGGATACAGAACAGCGTAATTGAAGAAGATGATGAACCAACCGAGGAATTAGATGAAGAAAATATCAAAATACACGATAACCAAAACGGTCCTTTGGGAGAACGAGAATCTATTACCGAAAGAAAAATTAAAGATATCAAAAGACGAAATCATAGACAAAGTAGAATTAGGGATGATATACCTTATAAACCACCAATAGATCCCAGGATACCATTGGAACATCAAAAAATTTCAAAGGAAGTGACCAATTTTGAAAATGGTATAGGACAAACTAAAATACCAAATTCTCTAACTTCGTCAGAAAGTGCAATTAGTAGTGAATCTAGCGTTACCGTTAAATATAAAATTAACGTCCAGTTACCCCAAATTTGATGATAATGAAGATACCGAACTAATTGTATAACAGAAAACGTACCTGAGTGAAAACTATCAGCTCAATTAATTGAATAAGTGATGTTTGATTATGGAATGCCCTAAATAACATTTTAAACTACAACACGAAGAAATCCTCACATAAAGAAAACATTTTTTTAACACAAAACGTGTCACATAAGAGGAATTGAATCTTGTCTACAGCATGATCATTTTAAAATAATAAACTTTCCTAAATTTCGGGAAAAAATTGAAGATCTGACAACAATGTAAAAAATTATGTGTATTACAAAAACCTTTACAAGTCATTATCGATATATTCGAGGCGTTCCATATTTGAAATTCGCTCTGTATAGGGTGATTCATGGAAAATTACCAATAACTAGTATGTCCTATAAGTTTGGGGGCGAAAAAATTTCTAATTGTTTTCCTTTGTGGAAAATTTCAAAAACGATACTATATCTCATATAGGATATATCTTAAGTAACTGATGAAGCTTGTATTTTGAATGTTTACAATGTGAAGTAGATGCTGAAGTTTGTTTTGTGCATATTTTGAATGTTTACAATATGAAGTAACTGCTGAAGTATGCATTTTTAATGTTTATGAAATAAAGCAGCTGCTGAAAAATAGAATATTCAGAATTCTCTCCTTTCCAAAACCATTATCAAAATTAACTTTTTAAAAATATATCAAGATATATTGGTTTACAGTTTAGACTTTATGTAACCTCTTCGAGTTACATCTTTGTATTTGAAATTATACAAAAAAAATTATAAAAACAGAAATTTGTAGGACATTTGGTTCCTTACTTACCAATTGCCATCATTTTTGAATCACCTTGTACATGAGAATGTCAGTATTATTAGTATAATTAATGTATGATAGTGATATTTCAAAAATATGTTCTTTGTTTTAAATTGATAATTTTGAATGAATGGTATAAAACCGATTTCATCTATTTCTATTATTATTTTTGTTCGAAAATCAATATATTGTGAAATATATTCAAAATTTTAGATTATAATTTATGTTTTATAGTTTTTTTGTTTTGTTACTCGAAGTTACCAAAATATTTTTACTTACTAGAAGCAAATTATAGACAATTTTTTCTTATTTTTCAACTTAAAATTATTCATTGGCAATATTCCTTTAATATTCTATGTTAGATTAAAATCTCATTTGTGAATAAATGATATAAAAATTCATTGTTTATTTTTCTTTCTCAATCTTATAGGGAAATCGCAAATTGAGGTTCACATAACCTTATAAACTTGTTTCGAATATCACAATTCTTTCACAAGAAAGAAATCCGTCAATTATTTTTCCAAAATGAAAGTTGAGTTGGTCATACAATATGATATAACTAATGCTTATCAATTTTGAAAAAAAAATAATACTCACTGAATAGTTTTTTTTGACTTCAAACTATCTTCACATTTACACAAAATATCAAATGTATCTCCCTAATAAAGTTTTTTAAATATGTAATTATGGAATTCCATATCCCCAATGGCAGTATTTGCAGTTCATCAATGAGTAAATTTGCATCAAGCATCAATCTATACCAAATTAAATCGACCAAACGAATAACATTCGTCTCTAAGGAAGAGATCAGAAGCCATATGTAATAAGTATATAAATATGGTTTGCAGTGTTTCCAACTTTCAAAAATTTATATCCCTAAAGCCCCAATCGTAAACCCCTTAAATCCTCACAATTACTAGGAATTTCCCATAAAAAATTTTAATATTTATAAAATAAATCATTAAATGATTTTCAATAAATTACATTGAAAATAATGAAACAAAGATAAAAAATTTCAAACGATGAATAAATAATTTTATTCAGCAACATCTTTTTTTTTAATTCTTTATTCATAAATTATCGAAAACTTCAAATAACAAATATTTTTGTTCAGATTCTGATTTTTTTAAAAAACAAACTTCAGGGGGTACATTTTTTTGGTTATGTTGCCGGCGTGTAGTTTATTTTCTTTTATTTGGCTTTTTTTTCAAATTGGCTAGTTCTGTGAATGTGAAAGTGGAGAACACTTATTCTTGACTGCCCCTAAAGTGAAGTGATCATTTTTCATACACGAATTGTTATATGAAATGAACTAACTTCACCTGAAATGCTCAAAAATGAAATGTGTATAGGGATAGTTGACTCCAAAATTCTGTATGTTACTTAGTAACAATAATGGTAGTTTGTGGTGCAGAAGGTAGTACGAGTCATTAGGAGATCAAATTCTTACGTTTTTTGAGGTTAGGATTTATGCAGAAACTGTACGTACAACTGACCCTTATTTGCTGTTTAAACTCAGCTTAAATGAAATTTTCAAAAATATTTGAAACGAAACTTGTTTAGATATATGAAATATATATGTTTAATGATAATGTAAACTAATAAGAGTTTACTGGAAACGTGTAGGTGCGTTCTGGAGAGTTATAGGTGTTTTATACCTCATTTATTTATATCGGCCATTTTTATATTGGGATTAGCTCATTTTGACAGTTCGTTAGATTACTCTATTAAACGAGGCCATATGTTCTAATTGTCATTTATTTGATTGTTAGTGAAAATATATATATATATATATATATATATATATATATATATATATATATTCGATTTTCGAAAATACAAATTTTTAGAAAAATTAAAAATAGTTCTGTTAGCAATATCACGAAAATAACAAAATACTTATCTCAATGTAAGTCAAGAAGAAACGGTAAACAATATAAAAGAAGAAGAATATGGTCTACGACACAAATTTGTTAGAACTTTAACCATTTAACAACCTAAACTGATTTATTCAAATAACTTGGATGGATGTATCAGAGATGCGATATTATTCAGCAATAAAACAAGTAAAAAAGTAAGTATCAATATTATTCTAATAAAATAGCAATAGTTCATTCAATAAATAAGTAATTTTATATTTGAACTTATTCAGTTAATTCCCTTAGGAGCAATAAGTTGATAATTTAAAATAATTTGAGTACGAAGTTTAGAGCCTAATAATAGAGACAATATTGGTTCTTTTAATATTTGTTGGTCAGTGTATAGTAACTAACCTTACTTCGAAAATATATATCTCTTTGAAAAGCAACCGAAAAACAGGTTTTTTGGGCTTGCGGCTGGTGTAGCCAAAATCTATGGATGTAGGAACCCATCCATTCTTTTAAAATAGGATAGGAATAGTATGTGTCTAAAAATAGATTTGAATAACAATATCTGATATATGAAAAGTTTTAGATGCATCTGTGAGGCATATAATCATTGCAATTATCCATAATTTGTATAACAATTATATTGTTTGAGTGAGCTTAGTACTTTCTGGTATTGTAGGGTACATATTCATCTTTTATGAAACTAACTAGGTCCAATGTGGAATAAAATATTATATTTTTGGAATTATCACAAAGTCTGAGGAATTTTTATGTATCTTATTATTTGCTTGTAAGGGGGCCATACTAAATTGGTGTAGGGATTTTTGTCTTAATATTTACAGTGCTCTTCGCAGATGTAAGGGATTCTTTCAGGTACTGTGGGAATAGATTTCATAGTAGTGGTAGATTTACAAATTTACCACCTCCACTGACCTCTGAAATTAGCCCCCATTTAAATATATAACATTTTTCATCAATTTCTCATTATCATAAATATTTCTTCTCTCTTTTTAAGCAAATTTACTGCATTTCAATTTTCATTAGATTACTTCTATTTATATAAAAATTCCAAAACTCTTCTTCATTGTGTAAATAATAGAATAAAAAATTTGTCGCCATAGGATTGAGACTACTCTGCCTGCAGATGAATCTACCATTGTTTTATAACATTATAAATTAATAATACAATGGATATTATAGAGTCATACTAGTTTTTTTTTTCGTCTTAGGTAAAACCCCATCTTGGGTAGTTGATATAGACATTATCCAATGCCAGCTATGTATCAGCCTTCTTTTACAATTAATATTTCGGAAGTGGAACAAGATAGGATTGACCTAAATGTAGAACTATCTTCCAAACAAAATTATGATAAATCTTTTAAAAAGAAAACTGTAGTAGAGGTACTAGATATTTCGTCAGCACAAATTTGTTGTTGGAACAAAATTAGTAAACAAAATGAAGAAACTAATGGATTTTCATATGAAGACTGTGAATGTTATAACACAATGAATACTATAGTAAACAAAAAGGAAGCACAATTGCAAGAGTATATTACAACCAAGGTACTACCCACGATGAACTTCAAGGGTAAAAACAGAATAGAAAAAGCGAAAATGAGAAGATTAAGGTCCAAAGAAATTTTATCTAATTTTCAACAAAGTGAACGACAAGTTACCAGTGTTTTAGTTCAAGATTGTGCTAAAAGTTTGAACGTCAGGATAGCCAAATCTCCTGCGATAGAGAGACTACTTGAAAGGATGTATTTATCATTGCCAAAAAATGGATTAAAAAATAATTTCAAAAACAATCTATCTCTAATGATAAATCGTGAAGAAATTTTTGAATTGTTTATAATAAAAAATGATGTACAATTCACTGATAAAATAGTCTATAAAAAACCGTTATTACTTTTGAATAAGTACAATTTTTCAAGTATCGAATATGAAACTGAAAGTCTGAAAGCAAATATTGTTTTCCCAGTTAATAAAGTGGGATGTTTATTAAAAGAAATTTTGAAAAACCCCCAAGTTTTTTTAGCAGTAATCAAAGGCTATGTAAAACTAGTGAAATCTAGTATTTTATATAGTTATTTAAATGACGAGAATGTTTATGTGTAATTAAAAAATTTTCATATTTTCAACGTGAAATTTCTAATTTTATGACCAAAGACTATATAAGCTCTAATAAAATTTTGATATGTTTACAACATAGTGTTTTATTTGTAAATTAACTCTTTATGAGATTTAATTTTAATTTCAAGTGGAGCACAATTTTATTGTGAACTACTATGAATATTGTTCATCCACTATCTCATGTGACAGACAGTCGAAGAAATCAACGAAGCTCAAAATCAGCCTTGCAGAGGAATTTGTTCATATATCAGGGCCAAATCTAAAATATCCCTCACTCCACATTATTAATGTCCTCATTCCATTCACATGCCTCGAATTCAGCTGCCGCCACTCCAAAGGTGTCGCGATTTGGTTGAACAATAAAAGCACCAAAAAGACTATTTTTAAATGAAGAGGAAAATGTTGTGATTCTGAATAATGGAACGTACTGGATTCTATTTCGTTTAGGTATTTGTCAACTGTCAAGATAACTTTCTTCCTGTCATTTCAACAAGCTGAGATTCTAGTTTCTATATTTTTTGTATTATGACTAGTCTACTTGTGTGAAGTCTTAAATAAAGTCTTGGTGACCTCTGTATTTTATTGAATACATAACAATCTATACTTGACATAACATTTGACAACCAACTATATGTAGATAGATAAATTTCAAGTTTTAACACAAATTAAATGTCTGAACGCAACCATAATATTTAATAACCAACTATAAGTAAGGTTTGTTTTTGGTAGCTGCACTGGAACTGTACTGAACTGATCCAGTTCATGAGTGTATAGAATTAGTTCGATGGGATACACAGAGCGATATAATGCAGAGAACAATTAAGCATTTGTTGATTGTTGTATTTGATATGATACAGGCCCACATTCGAATTTTTTATTGTTCAAATTGTTAACATTTTTGTTTAGGTATTAAATTACATTTAAAATCAAATATTTTTTATTCTGTTCGCCAACTTTACATCCATATTAAGACCTAACTTACACTGAACTTCGTTCCAATTTTTTGTCGCTATGTCATTTGCCTTTTCTCGACCTTGTTCTAGAACATCTGCCAATAAAACCGTATCAGATAAATAATGGGTTATTTTATCTTGAATTGGTTTTAAAAATTCCGCGAGGGCGTTTGACACAATTAATTTGTACCTGAAAATTGATAAAATAATATCTAATTTAACAATTTTGAAACCACTTACTCCCCGGTATTTATATTTTTCGCTTCTCGGCAAATTTCGTCAACTGATTTATTTGCAACAAAAGAATGTATATTTATAAGATTTGAAATACCTGGTCTTTTATCAGGTTCATAAGTTACCTAAAATAGTTCTCAATCAAAACGAGATTCTGACAAGGATTTAATAGGAGTTGAAAATTTTCAATTGGGCTAATTGTGAATTGAATATTCGGTTAATTACTTCACCTTTTGATTATCCCTTACCTCTGAAGTGAAATCGGTAACAGCTTTTTTTATATTTCTCTGTATATCTGTAATATTATCGGTCAAACAAATTCTGCTTTTAGAATCTGTGTCAGACTTTGACATCTTTTTCGCAGGGTCTCTAAGACTTCTCAATTTAGCAAATTCAGTTCCTAACAACAACAAAAAAATTGTATATTCACATAACTTATACTACAAAAAATTTACCATTCAATTTTCTCAAATTAAATTATTGGCATGTTTCTTATATTTTCCAAAATTTTCTAACTTATTTTGAACCAGTATGTCTCTGAAGTTCACTTTTATAATTGGCTAAACGTTTTGTAAACAATTCTTCAACTTCAGTCATTTTTTTTATTGAAATCATTATTACACATAATCCCTTAATTCTGAACACCACACAAGTCCAAAAAACTATTTTCAACATTGCTTTTGTTGTTTATATACTTTTCATTTTTACAATTATTTGTCATTATTAGTCTGCATTTAATATTTTAAAAAGGTAAAAAGTGAACTTTAAGCCTTCAAATGGAATAACATTCCACATTTCTAATTAACTGGAACAAATTTTGATGATCTTACTTAATTAAAAAATTTCATAGCTGTGGATATCATTTTCTAAATAATCATCGTAATAATTATCATCAACATTTTATTATTACCATTAATACAATAAAGTTAAAGTATATGAGATACTTATACATTCTAACCTAAATTTATTACCGATTTTAAAAACTCAAATGCATTATTTACAATATCTATCTGCTTTCATTTTGCTTCTTCTATCTAATAAAGATTCATGTAAATTCCCTTCTTGCTGGGCTTTCTTCAGTTCATCCTTTCCCTCAGTACATATCCTCAACCTTTTATCTTGAAACTTTTGAAATTTCTTCACATAATTAATTTCAATTTGATTAACATCTCCTTGATCTTCTGTTCCGATATCAGATACATTCTTTTCTTCTTTAACGGTTTGAGAACGGATAGTAATAAACTGTTCGGATCCAGCTTTTTTAACCTCAGCCACAATTGTGTCATCCTTTGCACTTACACCCAGGAAACAGTCATTGTACCCTAACAAAGCAGTTTTACCGTCTTCAAAAATAGGCTCCCATTGTTCCATAGCTCCGATAGCGTCAGATCTTCCCGTAACTACACCATTTTTTTCGACTCTTAAATACTTATTGTAGCCGGATTTTAACGCGACCTTTCGGTCGTCAATAGGTACGCCGGTTAAAATTTCCTCAGGTGAAGGACCTTCGCCGTTTTTATGTGGAGCTCCCAATGTAAAAAGACCATTATCTAACGCTCTAACGTACGTATGTTTTCCAAATTCTATAGCTATCGGACCTACTATATCGTCTTTTTTCTTTACACACCACCAATTACCGTGTTGTGTGCTGTCGAGGTCAATTTTTGGACTTTCTTGTTCTTTTTGTTTAGGTTTGTGTTTTCTTTTTTTCGATTTATTTTTTTCCCCTTTCAATATCAATTTTCCAACGCGAACTTTATCGTATTCAGACATTTTATGGTGAATGAAAATTTGTTTTTTGTTTTGATTTAACTCAACTCGAAATACTTTTTAACCTCAATTTTAATAGTCTCAGTCATAAGGAGTATACAGCAACGTTAATACTCTTCTTCTTTTCTATATATATCACTTGAACTACTTATTACACATAATTTTAATTCATTTAGTTGAGTAGTTGTAAGTGAAAATAAATTTAAAAAATGAAATAAATCAAAGGTAGTTCAAGATGAGATGATTGTGATTTTATTAAAAAAATTTTAACTATAAGTAAAAATGAATTATGTTAGGTGAAATAAATGTAAGTTTATTTAAGATTTTTTTCATCACATCTGTTAGAATGGTTATAAAAATTTCAATATGAAATTCAAAGTTTATAGATGTGAACAAATACAATATTACCTGTTACCAAGGCATGAGGAATGGGAAATGTTTCACCAAATCTCTTATTGAACATTCTTGCTAAATCTTGAGTAAGTTGAATTTGCTGAATCTGATCTTCCCCTACCGGAACATGAGTACCCCTTTAGATCAAAAAGAAACAGCTAAATTTTTACTTTGAATTTTTTTTGTATATTATCAGTAAAGTAAAACAAAAAATGTCACATGGTATATTTTTCTATAACTTTTTACTTCTTAGACCTTTTCTACACATTTTTAGTGATGAATTTAGGTATTTTGATAAAGAAATAGGTCAAAATGTCTTGTTACTTGTTATTTCGAACTGATTTTCATTCAAAAGAAACCTAAAATCAAGGCACTTCTGATGCAATTTTCAGGTAGTTAAGTTACCATAAGACAAGGTGATAGCATAGGCCAATAATGACTTGAAACAAAAACTGTAGTTTCCACATTCAGCCTCTACATAAATATGCCTAGACAGGATTCTTCAACAGATTCATCATGATATCAATTTTTGAATAACACAGATATTAAATATTAAACTATAAACATCACTAGATACTTACTTATATGCTAAAATATCTGCTGCTTGTAACACTGGGTACACAAATAGACCCAATGGTATATCTTTCAAATCCTTTGATTTTTCTTTATACTGTGGAAGATGAGCTAACCTGAAATAGAAAATATGAACTTCATAGTATGTTGTTACATTTTACTTAATAACTTCTATTTTATGAAATCTAATAATTACCTGGGCATTGTACAAATACATCCCAAACACCATGATAACTGGGTGTGAACAGGTACCTTTGATTGTTGAAATAAAATTGTTTTTTCTGGATTTATACCACAACTTAAAAGCGTGGCAGCTATTTCTTGTATGTTTCGAGATAACTGACGTGGATCCTAGGAAATACCTACTTAAATCCAATGTAGTCGCGTGTAACAACAGATAATTCAAAAGTTTTATTTATACTTTTTAAATAAAGAATGATTGTTTAATCAAAATTTTTTTGTGTATTTTTATGCTTTAAATAAATTATTGAAGCTTTTATATTATTTCACTGGTTATTAACATACAAACAAATAATGGCAGTAATATGATGATTTTACAAACTCACATGTGGTAGGGTCATTGAATGTAAATCTGCAATACTTATCATCACATCTTCCCCTTGATCTTGTAATTTTACCCATTGCGAAATAGCTCCTAAATAATTACCTAAATGTATAGCACCAGTAGGTTGAATACCTGAAAATATCTTTTTTGGATACCTATTACTTTCAGTATTCTAAAATGATAGATTGTAAATAGTTAGTATTAGATATGTCATATAATAAGTTACTTTAGAAGAGTAATATAATTTTGAAAGGCATTCTTGCAATAACCTGCCTTTTAATATTGTCATAGCAATTTTATATTTTCATTTATTATTTTATGCTATAACCTAAAAATATTATAAGCTATTTTTCTTCTTCTGGTTTTAAATCTTTTAACCTGTACATGCTACTTTTCAAAAACACTTGTTATATTTACTTAATTGAACAAATTTTCCAATTTTTAGACCTTTTTATAGATATTTTCATGGAATTTTTTTTAATAGGAGGTATTTTTTAATCAATATTAGAAAAACTACAGTAGTTCTAATAGTTCCTTTATAAACTAATAGAGAATTTTGTGTTCTATGTTCTATGCTTCCGCGCTATTTTTTGGTGATATTCGACAATCTAAGAAAGCAGCCGATTTACGTCAAAATGACAGCCGTGGGGTAAACAATCAGTTTTCTTCTATGTACCCTTGTTAACTTATCTAATTTTTTCTAGTAGTCCTGTATTGTTTTAAGAGGATTTCATAGATACTTTTTAGATCTGTTTTAGTGAAATTAATATAACGAAAATTGAGTATTTGTGCAGTTTTTTTATTCAGTCTGCTAGTAAGCTTTCAAGCAATTTACAAAACTTAGCTTGTTGCGTTCAAGTTTATCAGACATGGGTAAGTACTTTGTAAAACAGCAGAGTGGTAGTCGAAAAAAAAAACAACAGTCACGTGTCCAGTTGGGGGGGAGGGGAGTAGTAATTTCCTATTTAAAAGCAACAAAACTGGGAATAATAAGGTGTTAGGTACACTGCAACTCAATGGATCTATTGTGTTTCTTTTCTTGCTGTGGTATTAGAGATACGCAGTGCTTAGAGCTGATTATTAATCCCACGCTTATCAGAATGTATCATTGTTTTATCAGCCGTAAATTTTTGTCTTTTATTTTATACCCTCCTAGGGAAAATACTCTGGAGATCCACAGTCTTTCGCACTTTTAGAGATAGCGTCTTTAGGTGATCATTGAGGCGATAATGCCCCGAAAAAACTCCTCTTAGTATTCATATAATTCTCTTATTTAGGCTGATACATTCTGCAGATCTTCCCTGGTTATAGTTTCCCAGAGAAGTCTTTGCCTGTCTTGCAAAGTATTTCTTTGTCTAAAATTTTCTCTCTATATAATAGGGATGAAAAGATTTGTAGCAATTAAACTAAGTATGTGTACCAGTAAAATTTTATCTATATTATTTACAAGACGATGTTGCTCAAATGAAAATAAGAATTATTTGAAAATAAAATCAAGTAATAAATACTTGAAACATTTTTATTGTAAACAGAATTGAAAGAGAGAAAAAATGTCTTTAAAAGAAGACCCAATTTCTCATTACTCTTGTAGTGTATTTAAAAGAAGAATACTCTTAGCTACTACAGTGGTGATCCTCGATTTATTTTTCATTCTCGAAATGTAAAATAATTAAATAAAAATAATCAAATTTATTTATCAGCATTAACTCTATGTTTTTTCTTTTTAACAATAACCCTACCAGAAGGCATTACAAGAACTTTCGCGTTGAGCTGTGTAGATAGTTCTCCTTCGACTACTTTTGGAACAAACTTTTGATTGGACTTCTTAACTTTCACTTTAGGTATATGTTTAGGATGTTCTGAAAATAGATATTTTATAGAAATACATAAGATACGTATAATCAAAGTAGAACGTAAGACAAAACTGTCAATTTTTCTTCACAATTATCTTAAAAAAATAAATTCAACTTACTTATGGACATGTAGATGGGAATAGAAGTAGATCTCTCGGCTGAAATGTGTAAACCTTTTATATTTTCAAAACCGCCTGGAAATTTTTCATCTAAATATTCTACAACCGAGATAACATTTTCAACAATCTGTTGCACTTCCATTTTACTATGCCCAACTCGAACATTATAGCAATCTCCTTTCAAGTGCAAATGGCAGAACGACTTTGATAGCTGTTTATCTATGTGTTCTTTTAAGTAGTTACTTTGTAATTTAACTGCAGTAGGTACTTTTCTTTTTTTGTAGAACTTTTTTCCACACATTCCCACGACTCTACCACTGACTTTTCCACAGACTAAAAATGCGTCGTACAAGTCTACTAATCTTGATTTCTGTTCGAATGTTTCGTATTCTGTTCTGAGCTCATGTACCGTCATGATTTTATTAATATTTGTAACACCTTTTCTTGAGAGCAATTCTTCATAATGTTCAATGTGTTTTTCATGCTCTTTATTACCAATACCTTTCACTTCTGATACGATGAGACATATTTCGTCTTCTGGTGTGATTAAAGTATTTTTTAAAGGTATCCTTAATATAGTTGGGTGCCCGCTAGGAATTCTGAGACAATTTATACTTAAATCTATAGAAAAACGTTCAGTTCCAAATAGTTGTTTTTTAAGTTTAGGGTTATTCAAATGTAACTGAATCACACTTTGTACAGCACTTTTAATATCCTCAATATTTATGTTATATTTTTCTTTGAAAGTTTCGGCAATTGGGTCACAATCTGTTTTTTTTAATTTGGTTTTTGGCTGTGATTTCTTCACCTTAGACTTTTGCTTAAGTGATGAAAGTTCATCAGCAACTGTTACATTAAAATTATCCAAGGTTTTCTTGTTTTTCAATTTTGAAACAGTAGGTAAAACACTAGTAATTGCCTTTGTAAGTATCTTTGAAGATTTATTTGAATGGACAATACTTTTCGACTTTTTTCCAAACTTCGAAATACTTTTAGATTGGGCCTCAGCCTTCTTTACTTTAACCATCTTTAGTTATTATATTCAATGAATTAGTATTCCTTTATTGTCTATCCTAACTAATTCTAACTGAATTGATTCGATTGAAGCCTAAGTCTACAAAAAAAATAATTTTGAATTATTATGGGCACTTTGGACATCAAATTTCAATTAATAACAAATAAGCCTATAAAAATTGGCGAAAAGCTCTTCTATTTCCCGAATTTATTATTAAATAAATTTTTGTTTTATACGGACTCGTTTGACTTACCAAAATTAAATTTCTTTTAACAATGAAATTATTTAGGTTAGTGATTGATATTAACAATTTATTTTCTTATAATACACATGTAGTATTATAGGTTATATTGCTTCTTCTTTTTTATAGAAAATAGTAAAACATTCAAATTCCTTATAGATTCATAAAACTGGAAAATATCCCCTTTTATTTTCCAATATCAAATCATATACATAATATTTTAGATTATAAGTGGATATGTAATATGAAGCAAATGTTTCTAGAATGAAATTCATAGTTTTTTATGACCTCGTTTTATTATTTTAAGGAAATTTCTCCGTATCCGGGTTAGTTATTATATTATAGTTATCTGGCCTTGATTGCATATGATGGAAAATATTAATTGAAATTAACTTATATGAGCACAATTTCGTAGTTCGATCATCGAACTAAGACTAAGTTCGCTGAAACAAAATAAACACACCGCACGTCAGTTGTCATTCAACAGCTCCATCTACAGGGATGAATTGATTTTATTTCTTTTAAGTTTAGGTCGAGATCTTCGGTGAGTGTTAAAAGAGAATTTTTAAAAATACTTAAATATAATTGAAAAACATTAAAAATATGCGTGGATTTATATGTCACAGTAATTTAAAAATGCAATACTAATATCAAATGGTCGATATCTATCAACCTAATTTGGATGAACTTCGATAATATTTGTGTTGACAGATATATTTATTTGTAGGAATGGCAGACCCAGCGGTTGCAAAGAAATCAAAAGCAGAAAAGAAAGCACCCAAAGAAGGTGCTCCAACAAGTGATAAACCATCAGTTAAAAGGCGTCCTTTTAAAAGACATGGACGTTTATACGCAAAAGCTATTTTTACTGGTTATAAACGAGGACTTCGTAACCAACACGAAAATACTGCATTATTATCTGTAGAAGGTACGTCTTCTAAAGATGAAAGCTGGTTTTACGTAGGAAAAAAATGTGTTTACGTATACAAAGCTAAAAACAAGACCTGTGTTCCTGGCAGACCAAAATCTGTTAAATCAAAAGTTAGAGCTATTTGGGGAAAAGTAACTAGACCGCATGGTACACGAGGTGCTGTCAGAGCTAAATTTGCAAGAAATTTACCAGCAAAGGCGATGGGACACCGTATTAGAATTGTGAGTATTTAAGTCTTATGTAGTGTTCATATTTTTTATATACTCTTAACCTAATAATTGATTGTTTGCTAAAAATGAATTATAAAGTAAGATTCCCAAGAACTCGTTTTTCTTCTTTAATATATGTGAAAACATTTATATTATAATACTTAGAGTATGAAATAGTTACTATAATTGTATATTTGCTTTTCATTCTTTGTCCTAGCATTCATTTAAGGGAATTCAATGTAAATGTAAATCACCAAAATAGGTAAAAACTTTGATGTTTCACCTATTTTAAAATATAATTTCCAATCAGAAGATACCTAAAATCAAAACAAATCATTACTCAAATATAAAAATTTAAAGAAGTAAGAAACTAATAAAATTCATAATGTTTAATATTATATTTTAAATTTATCCAACTTTACTTCTTAGACCTTTTTATGTGTTTCTTCCAATTGAAAATTGGTTTTAAAACATGTGTGCTCAAGAGTTTTTGACCTAAAAACCACGTTCATGTTCTCTCAGATAGTCTTGAATGTCCTGGAAGTTATTGAGTGCGTCTCCAAACCAATTTCTATGCTATTTTTATAACAAGTTAGCAAATGATTGATAACATTTAACTCCGAAGATTCCTTTTTTTTATTAAAATAGACCCAGAAATTTAATTTTGATTACAATTAAATCCCTAATACATAAAAAATTATTTTTTTTATCAAATTACACTGAAATGGCTAAAGAATCAGATGGAGTCTCACTTTAGAAACATTTCAGGCCTAAGAAAATCCCAAAGATTCATAACTTTTGACAAGCCACTTCTATGTTTAATACCATATTAAGCAAATGGGCATGACAAAGAACAACAACTGCAGATTCTGCTAACAAGCTATGGAAAGCTTGCAGAGCATCTACTCTATGAATGTCCTGTCCATTTTGCTAAAAGGCTTAAGGACCTTGGGAAGTGACACACAAAACCCCGCCAAAAAATAGCCTTCTTTGGGGGCAGTCTACATATTTTAAGTGTATAACAATGAGATGTACAAAATATCTTGTAGGTATATGTGCAGAGTTGTTGTAAAGCCAAAATGACTTCCCAAACAAGGAATATGTTTTTCTAAGAAATTGTGGTTTAGAACCAAGTAAAAAATTGACATATATAAAAATATTTTGATAAATAATGAAATGGAAAAGTTAATTTTTACTTGTTTTTTGAAACTAATTTTCTAACAAAAAAGACCTAAAATACAAAAGATTTGTAATAAAATAATTTATTTAAATGATTTCTGAAAAGAGTACAAATTGAGGTGTACAAAGAAGTTATGAAAACAAAGTAGAAATTTTGGCCAATAATAATTATTAAAATGTTTATTATAGCTATTATTTCGTTTTAGTTAAGAATTTAATTTTTTTATATCAAAAAAATTTTTACAGCTTTTGTTTTCAAATGTGCAATAACTATAGATCCATTATCTCATGAATTTTTATGTTAATGTAGAATAACTTCCAATTTTGGTTAGTTTCGAATAACAGATTATTAGCTTCAGTTTTTATAATAAATATGACAGGTAGCATTAATTTTTTTACAATTTTTTGTTTTATATGATGCTCAAGACATTTGAAACCTGAATTAAATTCATGTTGAAAAATAAATACTGATAAAAACAGTCCATAACTTTGTTTCCTTCTTATTTTGTCATATAGTCTATATTTTCCATTTTTTTGTTGCAGATGCTGTACCCATCCAAGATATAAATAGTTGATAATAAAAAGAAATAAATGTTTTTTTAACATATATTTTGTTTCATTTTTAAAGTTATTTATTACCTCATAACTTAATTACGATTTAGGAATAAACAAGTTTCAATGGGAAATTTTGGAGATTGTTTCAATTTATCATTTCAGATATTTTTCACAATACTTACTGATGGGTGGATGAAAAAAGAGGGTAGAAACTACTTTTTTGGAAACAGGCAGATATCGGTTACTAAAGTCCTGAAATTATGAAATTATATCCAAAAATATAAAAGTGGGTAATAGAAATAAACTATAGTCACTAGTGAGATGCCCAGTTAGAAAGAACTTTACGAGGTGTTTAAATTACATTGGAATTGTGAGATTGTTTACAAACCTTGCCACAATTATTACCAGATATGATAAATGTGAATAAATCCAATGCCGAACCGGTGATAACTCGATTTAAAAAAACCTGTAAATCAAGTTTGAAGACGAAGGCTGTAAGCTCTGCAGAGAAATCTTTCCTATATCAGGGCCAAGCATAATAAATCCCTTCTCACGCATGAATAGTCTTCATCCAAACCACAAGGAACCCTAAGAACCCCTCTCTCGATTGTAGGGGCGTAAAGTGATCAGGGTTCATGCCAATGGAAACAATTTTATACTTCGGGCTCTAGAACGATTGTGAACCAATGTATTGTATTTGATTGATTCTAGTCTGTACTTGTACATTGCTTTTTGGATTCATGGAAAAAAACTTCTTTTCTTATAAATATTTATTTTAAATAAAATTATTTACAATGTATAAACATTAATGTGGTCTATAAGAATTCAGTCCATTTTTTTACATTTTATACATTTTTATTAGCCATTTTAGTGCAATTCAGGTACTTGAAGATAGGGTGATTCAAAATTTTTTTCCGTTCTAAAGCAAAATATTAATCTACATATAGAAGAAAAAATTCTCACCAAGTTTGAGCTCCTGATATTAATTTTAAATACTTACAATTTAAAGATAAAGTTTTACTATATAAAATTTTTTTTTAATATTTTCAATAATCAGTTTATACAATAATGTAAATCAGTTTTAGAGAACTTGTTAAGAATTTTATGCTTTTCGAAATCGTTTTAGTTTTTTTTGTAACTCGCACTGGTTCACTTATAGGGGGAAAATTTTTTTTCCACAAACTGTGTTTTAACAACTTTTACTATAAAGTATGGTAAAACTTTATATTTAAATTGTAAGTACTTAAAATAGATATTAAGAGCTCAAACTCTGCGAGAATTTTTTTCTATATGTAGATTAATATTATTCTTGCACAGAAAAAAAATTTTACAGAAATAAATATGAAGAACTTAAATCTAAAAAATGCGGACAAAAATTGGATTCCACATTGATATTTGAAGAATGCTCCAACTGTAACTAATAACTTCGATTACCAAACTATAGTGCAACTTCTTTAATCCGAACACATCCCCGACGATTTAAATTTTTTTTACTTTATTTCAGTTCAATATTAAATAAGAACTATAAGAAATCAGAGAATAATTATCACCATACAAGCAGTAGTCAACTCTTTTAATCAACTGAAGGTGAACTGTTCTCCCCTTCGGTCTCTGAAGATGATAACCTGAGTTATTGAAACGCGCGTCAGACAATGTAATCGTGAGTATTTGTGTAGTGGTAGTGTAAACAGTGTGTTCAATATGAATATCACCAACTTACATTCACTTTGTTAACGTGATTTTTCATACAGTGATCTTTTCCTGGCAATTGGTTCATTTGAACTACTCACATCCATTTTGTTTGCACGATTTTCTATATGCTGAATCCATCCCTTCTTAGCATTTGGTTCATTTGAACTACTAACATCCATTTTCTATATACATAATCCCCTCTTAGAATTTCATTTGGTCTATTTGAACCAGACACTTTCAGTTTGTTTGGATGATTATTCAAACAATGATCCTCCCCAAGCATTTGGTTAATTTGAACTAGTAACATTCACTTTTTTTGCATTATTTTCCATACAGTGATCTTCTCTTGGCATTTGGTTCATATGAACTACTCACTGTTTACACTACCACTACACCAACGCTCACAATTACACTGTCTGACGCGCGTTTCTATAACCAGGTTATCGTCTTCAGAGATTTGAAAGTAAATAGTTTTTTATTATATGTCAGCATAGTGCTTCCTCATTTGAAAAATCTCGTTTTCTTTCATCTTTTTAAGCTTCGCATGAAGGTTTCGGTCGAAATACATCCAATAATCACTTCAGCTAATTAGTATATTGGACAGACTAAGAGATCCGTTAATGTCTGGTTTAATGAGCACAAATAAATTATGGAGAATAGGAAGAGGAAACACCCTTGCTGGATACAAGGAACTATTGGATATACCACAGGATTTACCTAAATTGAAGGTGGCGTAAAATATAAATAAATTATGTTGAAAAAAATTAATAGTTTAGAAACTGGAGGTTACACCTGAAATTGCACACATCACAGGCTGTATTTTTTTAGACAGAGTCCAAAAAAAAATAATAAAAAAGATAAATTCACTAGGTACGTGTTTTAATTGAAATGGAATTTAAATTGGAAAGGGCTACCGTGGAAACTTTGGAAATGGTGGAAATTCGGCATACCGCCTTTACCAGATTCTGGATCTAATGGATCTTCACCGTTGTCGAATTGTCGTCGTTTTTCTTCATCGGTCAACACCTAAATAAAAAATATTAGTATTAACAATAAATAATAGTATATTCCAATCACACCCTTGCCTCAAATAACGTGTTTTATGGAATTTAAAATATATATACTCCCCATCAAAATTGATATTTAATTTAGGACATTCTTCGAATCTAATTTTTGTTAACAGCATTCCATTTTTCGATGAGAAATAGATTATGTAAATTGTAAGGCAAGAATATTCATTGTATCCCAAATATGCCCTTTTCGATTGAGTTTACGGGAGTTAATTGGCCATAACTTTTAAATCTTTTCCAAGGATGATTATTTCCATACATGAAGAAAAAAGGGAGATTTTTGTAGGACTTCTGGTTCTAATACTTCAATGAGCATTGAAAAGACCTCGTTCAAAGGTAACCATGTCATTTTGGACCTTTATATTAATGTTACATCATTAGTAATCAGCTACCATACATATACCTTGTTTGTGTACTCTTAACCCTCAGCTGTTACACTGGGGTCGTTCGTGGCTGAGCCTTATACTTTCAAATTTACCCCCACCCCTTTAATGTTCGGAAACCGGGTCCGTAGTACCATCTAGTGTTAGTTGGACAATTGTTTTTCCATATAGTATACCTACCGATAGGTCAAGTGCGTCGGTCTATCTGTTAGACTCGAATGAATCGGAGTGACAGCTACAGTTCCGATTAATTTTTTGTGTGTGCTTAAAATCATCAAAAAGAAGTATTTTGAAAGTGTGAATGTTTTTTCCTCGGGAGTCGAATAATTCGGCAAGAGCTGCTCGACGAGACGCGAGAAATGTCTGCCGAGAATCAAGAGACTCAAGAAAGCGAATAAGTTTGAATAAAATGTTTTTAGTTTAACTTGACTATTTTTTTTTCATTACTTAGTTTATTTTTGTGAATTTTCAGTACTAAATGACGTTTGTAATAAATTACTATTATATATTTTTTCATCTAAAGTAATATGTTTCGACAAAATGTAACTGAAATTTGATGATTATTAATTAAAAAGAATTATATTAATTTTGAAAAATTTTATCAATTTTAAATAAAATTCACTTTATTTCAACACAAAAAACTCATGATTTTATATTAAAATACAATTTCCAATTTTAGTAATACCCCTTGTTAAAATTTGCATTAAAAAATATCTGATTATTATCCATTTTAAGGAATTTTATTAGTTTCAAAAGTATTTTTAAATTTTAGAGGATATTATCAATTTTAAATAATATTAATTTCAAGAGTATTTTATCGATTTTAAAGAATTTTATTAATTCCAAAAGTATTTTATCAATGTTAGAAAATATTATTAATTTTAAAGAATTTTATCAATTTCAAGAGTATTTTATCAATTTTAAAGAATATTATTAATTTCAAAAGTATTTTATCAATGTTAGAAAATATTATTAATTTTAAAGAATTTTATTAATTTCATAAGTATTTTATCGATTTTAAAGAATTTTATTAATTTCAAAAGTATTTTATCGATTTTAAAGAATTTTATTAATTTCAAAAGTATTTTTTTCAATTTTAGAAAATATTAATGTTAAAGAATTTTATTAATTTCAAAAGTATTTTTAAATTTTAGAGGATATTATCAATTTTAAATAATATTAATTTCAAGAGTATTTTATCGATTTTAAAGAATTTTATTAATTTCAAAAGTATTTTTTTCAATTTTAGAAAATATTAATGTTAGAGAATTTTATTAATTTCAAAAGTATTTTTAAATTTTAGAGGATATTATCAATTTTAAATAATATTAATTTCAAGAGTATTTTATCGATTTTAAAGAATTTTATCAATTTCAAGAGTATTTTATCAATTTTAAAGAATATTATTAATTTCAAAAGTATTTTATCAATGTTAAAAAATATTATTAATTTTAAAGAATTTTATTAATTTCATAAGTATTTTATCGATTTTAAAGAATTTTATTAATTTCAAAAGTATTTTTTTCAATTTTAGAAAATATTAATTTTAAAGAATTTTATTAATTTCAAAGAGTTTTATTAATTTTGGAGAAATTTCATTGTTTTAACACAAAAAATTCATTATTTTACTTTAAAATACAATTTCCAACTTCAGTATTACCCCCAGGTAAAATTTGCACCAAAACAAAATGTCTGATTATTGTCAATTTTAAAGAATTTCATTAATTTCAAAAGTATTTTATCGATTTTAAAGAATTTTATTAATTTCAAAAGTATTTTTTTCAATTTTAGAAAATATTAATGTTAGAGAATTTTATTAATTTCAAAAGTATTTTTAAATTTTAGAGGATATTATCAATTTTAAATAATATTAATTTCAAGAGTATTTTATCGATTTTAAAGAATTTTATCAATTTCAAGAGTATTTTATCAATTTTAAAGAATATTATTAATTTCAAAAGTATTTTATCAATGTTAAAAAATATTATTAATTTTAAAGAATTTTATTAATTTCATAAGTATTTTATCGATTTTAAAGAATTTTATTAATTTCAAAAGTATTTTTTTCAATTTTAGAAAATATTAATTTTAAAGAATTTTATTAATTTCAAAGAGTTTTATTAATTTTGGAGAAATTTCATTGTTTTAACACAAAAAATTCATTATTTTACTTTAAAATACAATTTCCAACTTCAGTATTACCCCCAGGTAAAATTTGCACCAAAACAAAATGTCTGATTATTGTCAATTTTAAAGAATTTCATTAATTTCAAAAGTATTTTATCGATTTTAAAGAATTTTATTAATTTCAAAAGTATTTTTTTCAATTTTAGAAAATATTAATGTTAGAGAATTTTATTAATTTCAAAAGTATTTTTAAATTTTAGAGGATATTATCAATTTTAAATAATATTAATTTCAAGAGTATTTTATCGATTTTAAAGAATTTTATCAATTTCAAGAGTATTTTATCAATTTTAAAGAATATTATTAATTTCAAAAGTATTTTATCGATTTTAAAGAATTTTATTAATTTCAAAAGTATTTTATCGATTTTAAAGAATTTTATTAATTTCAAAAGTATTTTTTTCAATTTTAGAAAATATTAATTTTAAAGAATTTTATTAATTTCAAAGAGTTTTATTAATTTTGGAGAAATTTCATTGTTTTAACACAAAAAATTCATTATTTTACTTTAAAATACAATTTCCAACTTCAGTATTACCCCCAGGTAAAATTTGCACCAAAACAAAATGTCTGATTATTGTCAATTTTAAAGAATTTCATTAATTTCAAAAGTATTTTATCAATTTTAAAGAATTTCATTAATTTCAAAAGTATTTTATCAATTTTAGAGAGTATTATTGATTTTAACGAATTTTTCCAATTTCAAAGATTTTTATTAATTTTATCAATTTTAAAGAAATTTACATTATTTTAACACAAAAAACTAATTATTTTACATTAAAATACAATTTCCAACTTTAGTATTACCCCCCGGTAAAATTTGCATCAAATAAATGTCTGATTATTATTAATTTAAAATCAATTCACCTCTTTAGCTGCTGCGATATCTATAAACTTCTTTTCGGCTATTTTTTTCATTTTTTCATCATTTTGGTAATTATCCGGATGCCATTTTTGCGCCATTTTCCTATAAGCTTTCACAATTTCCTTTTTAGTAGCCGACCTTTTAACTTCTAAAATTTTATAATAGTCCCTCTTTTCGGCTTGTTTCTGTCTATTTTCAGCTTTCGTTAATCCCTCTTTAGCTCGACCAGAATGTGCATCAATTTCCAAAGCGGATCTATAATCTCTGATGGCATCGTCGTAGAGTTCAGAATTTAGATAAGCTTCTGCTCTATCGCAATAAACATTTACGTCTTCGTTATAAGTTAGGGCTTCTGTACAATAAGTGATAGCTTCGGAACTTTGTTCGTCGCCGGAATAACAAGCGCAGAGAAGTCTCTTAGCTTCATAGATGATATTTTGTATATCTTTCTCGTTTTTCAATACTTTATGCGCCGATTCTATACATTGCGCGTAATCTCTATTTTCTAAACTGGTTTCGGCATCCGTTACAAATTTTTCGATCTTCTTTATTTTTTTATAATACGGAAAACAGTCTTTATGTTCCGGATCCAGTTTCAAGCATTCCCTTATCGCTTTCAAGGCTTCCGTAGCTTGACCTGCTTTATATAAAAGCTGTGCTAATTTATAGTAGCCATCCGTGTTGTCGCTTTGTAATTTTGTCGAAGATCTTATGTCAGATATAGCTGACATTTCGTCTCCGTTGAGCATGTGGAGTTCTGCTCGGAATTCATACAATTCCGATGCCCATGGACTAGTTTCTAATACATCGGACAGATAATGAATAGCCGACACGTAATCGTTATTAGCATAATAATATTCTGCACTATGTTTTTTTGATTTAACTGGATCTATCCTTAAAAGAAGTTCGTTAGCTTCTACATTATAAGGATCACTTTTCAACTGAAAATAAAGAAGATGTTCCACAATCGCAAACAAAAAAATCGACTCAAGTCGCACGTCTCTAGCAAAAAAATTTAGTTTCTGGTTTAAGCATATCAAAGCTCTTGGCGATGCGCCGACAATGAATCGATAATATCTATCGGATGTTATTAATATGTTATCGACCTCTCACTCCATTCGAGAAATTCAATAAAACCTCGGAATGTATTCTAAATCGTCCTCTACCTATCTACATTTCAAATCAAAGTAAATTTGTGGTGATTTTATTCTTTATATTGATTGGTAAATTTTTGTTTCCTTCTTTTTATTGCGCTCACAAAAATTCCGGTTATTTTTATGGAACTCCTTTTGTAGTAAGCAAATTTCATATAAATTCGTATTTTCTATTTATTTGGGAAACAGATAGAATAGAATAAATTTCGGTTTGATTATATTTAAAAAAATATAAATTCAGTTTTTTTATATGTTAGAGCATGAGCTCCTTTTTATTCAAATCTGTTTTACCTACTCGTTCCTTTTTCGCTTGCCCTTCCCCTGAATGATAATTCACGCCCTACCGTCACTTTGGGACTGTCAAGTGACCGTTGATGTTTTAAGCGGGGGTTTTGTCTTTTAGTGGACCAATAACGACAATTTTGCTTATTTATACTTCCATTCAAATAAAAATGGGCTTCATCACTCCGTTCTCTTGCGAACGGACTGACGCGGATTATCGCACAAACTTGCCGCAATGAATTCAATGTTTTCATTCGTTGTCGACGTCCTGCTGGGTTTATATATTGTTGGAATGCGAGAATTTAAACATTTTTTTTGCCAGCGACTTGCGATTGCAGGGATGTCGACCGAGTCGATTTTTTTGCTCGCGAATGTATTTGTACTTTCGCTATAAATATAATCATCGCTATAATACTCACTACATTGTAAAAGTCTAGTTGAGCTAGATCGTAATTAGCTTGCTTAAGGTGAATACTTCCTCTACTTATTCGGGCCGCAGTGAAATCAGGTTTCAATTCTATAACCCTATCAAAGTCACTAAGTGCATTTTTCGCTTTACCTAAAGCAAGGTATACTGTACCCCTTTTAAAATACGTGAGGTAGTTGTTAGGATCACCCTCTGAAAATTATTAGATTTAATTATTATCTTTATTGGATCAGTTTATCAAAAAATTTTGTGGACAGGATGAAATAGCGTTGGAATTTATTAGATGACTGTCATATGTCAAAGAATAGTAGGAGAAATAGCAGAGGGAAATAATCAAATAGTACCTAAATACACACAACGGAAATTATGGGGTATTATGTCTGCCACAAACAAGTTACCAATACTCTAACTAAACTTAAAGGAAGTGATTCCCTTCCACCATTCACTATTTTTTGCTTTCCTTTTCCAGTCCTGTATTCCTCTTTCTATTTGGTTTTCCACCACCTCTACATACCATATTTTCCTTATTCCTCCTTGTTCTATATTGATCATTTTTTTGCTCCTCTAAAATCTAATATTCTCTGTATGTGGCCCATCCACATTATTTTTTTTGGACCTTATTATTTTGCTTATTTCTGCTTCTCCAAATATTTGTTCTTCTCAGCCATAATTTTTCTTCTTTTTGACCCCCCCAGTATTTTCCTTTTCTATATATCTAACATCTCTTCTTTTGCTTTATTAAGAATCCACGTTTCGACTCACTGCTCACTGTTGGTCTTATTACTCTTTTGTATAGATGTAGCTTCTGGAAATTTTTTTGGAACTTATCACCTCACTCAGTTCTCCCAATTGCTTACTTCCCTTCGTCATCCTTACTCGTCACCGTCATCCTTGATAACCACCTCAAAATAAACATAACTTTGAACTTGTCCTAAGCTCATTCCTTTTTCTTTTTTCATTTTTATTGAAAAACTTCTTTCTTTTGTGGTGTTTTCATTATCACTTCAATTTAACTTCGTTGAATCATATATTTACTGTCTCAGCTGTTTCTATGAAGGCTCTGCAAATTTCCTTAAGCACATTGTTGAATTACAGAGAAAGGGGAAGAAAGTTTCTTGACATTTATTTTTACAAGGATGGGATTATAACATAAGAGGCGAAAATATATAAAAAAATTAACATTACAGTTTAAATAATAAAATATATAATCTAATTTAAATTAAAAAAATTGTATAACAAAGAAACATATAATATTTGAGTTCAAACTGATATAAAACAGTTTGGTATTGTTATATAATAATAACAACCTTCTACCAAAAATTATAAACAATAACAATTGGTAAAATAAACATATTTGTTGTTCACCATAAATCCAAAATATAGTATTAAGTAAATCTATATTATTTATTTTAAATACCAATTATCACTAAGTAAATTCCATATTCCATAAAGTCCACATTTCTTATCTTTTCTTAAAGATCAAAAAGAATGTTTTGGAATTTGTTAGGAATATTATAGATAAACAAAATATTCCAGGAGATCAATTATTGAGTTGTGTATTTAAATATCTTGAATGGACATTATAAGACTTTCCAGACAACAAATTTGTTAAGGGGGTTCTCTAGTTTCTTGGCTGTTTTTCTAAGGCTTTTTCAATAATTTTTTACAGGCAAACTATTGAATTAATCAATCTATTGTTTTTGCATAATCTTTATCTACATTTAAATAAGCCTCACAAATTTTTTGAACTCAAAATATATAATAGAGCCAAAGTTATAGTGGCCAACAAGATTTAAATTTAGGGGTATCAATACAATGGTCAGCTCCTCCCGGCACATGTTCCCTATACCTGTACCGTTCCAGGGTTGTAACTTGTGGATCACTTCCAATTTCGAAAAATCCTATAGTTCACAGAAACTAGAGAACCCCCTGAAAAATATTGAAATTGCACTCACAAACCACAGGATTTTTATTATAAAAGTATTCCTGTCATAAAACTGAATAAAACATATTATCACTCAAGTATCAAAAATGCCTTTTTGATAGAAACAAAAATCTTGAAATCAATCCATGTTTGAAAATTAAAAAAAAATATGTATAATGATCGCGATATATAAACACAGACAGTTTTTTGCTCTCATTTTTGAATTACACAGTTCTAGAACTTAAGCGACAATATGAAATAACCATTTAATTCTCCTTACATGTAGCGAATTTTTAAAAAATAATCATAATGGTTTCTTCATTTAAATTAATGTATATTCAAATATCTTTACAAAATACAAGTTTCACCAATAACATATTGATTGGATAAATAAAATGTTGATGCGGATAGGAAATTATTTAATAAAATGGTATAATAAAAATTTAAATATTCAACTTACCTACTGCCAGATGATACTGACTTAGGGCATCTCCTAATTGGCCGCTTCCTAAATACTGTTTGCCTAACTCTAAATGCCTATCTATCTCAGATTGTGACATACATTCTGAAACTAAAAGTTAACATTATTTTAAATAATTTACACGAGTATCATATAGTTCATTCGATTTATTAAGTATCTAGTGTACATTCCTACTTACCATCTAAAATAAGTTCGAGAGTTAATAGGACTAGATAAGGCGTAGTTTTTATCCAGAAGTTTCTAGTGAATTGATCAAAACTACTCGGCATTTTGATTATTTTGAACAGTTAGCTGGAATAAATATCTATAAATAATTGTCATAATATACATGCACTCATATCCGACCCATTGCCTTGTGTTGTCACTGTCAAAGTTAAATCGTGGTTTAACGCTATTGGTCAAGATAATAAAGAGGAGGGAAAATATGCTAGTTACACGAAGTGGTAGTTTGTTGTAAAGTGTGATAAGGCGCAGATAAAAGTTAAACGAGAAGAAGAATTATCGGAACAGTTCCATCGATCTAAGCTTTCTGTAATTGAAAAATTATATTAAAATAGGTCGTTTGTCCATTAAATTTACTAGAATAGAAATATCAGTTATATTTTATGCATAGTTGCATTTTTGTATCTAGATTGCTAGGAAAATATTTTTTAAATTGTTTCCGATGCCATTAAAAACTGTTATACTCTATAGATCTGTGATTATTACACTCAACAATCGAAACACCAGTCAGCTGTTGACATGTGTTGACTTTTGAATTCTTTGGTGAATTAAATTTTTTGATTTAATGTTATTATAAATCTAACGAAAAGATAAGCTGTTTAGAATTATCATTGAAATTAATAAAACTTATAATATTGTTTATTTATAGATATAGAATATTAACAATTAAAGAAAATTAAACATTGATATCATTTATGTTTAAAGTGTATTAAAATTTTTATTTTGGTATATTTTTTCGTTCTGATAAGTTCTAATATTTCATTAGTAGAAAATGGAAGAAGTGTCGAAAGTAATTATTAAACCATTACAACAGTCAATTTATATGAAACCTTACACAATGCACTTTGTACAAAACGGCGTGAAGAGAACTTGGGATTTATTAACTATTCATGATAGTGTAGCTATCCTATTATATAATATTTCGAGAAATGTACTAATTTTTGTGAAACAGTTTCGACCAGCAGTTTATTTCGGAAGTATCCCCGAAGAAGATAGAAAATTTGATGAAGAAATTGATATGAAAAAGTATCCACCTTCTTTAGGAGTGACTTTGGAACTTTGTGCTGGTATAATAGATAAACAGAAATCTCAAGAGGTAATTGCCAAAGAGGAAGTACTCGAGGAATGCGGATATGATGTACCAATTAGTAGTTTGGAAAAAATTGGTTTATATAGATCTGGTGTAGGTAAGTAAATATGAAATAATCAATTAAAAATATTTTGTTGGACATGTGAATTACTTAGAAATGTTATGTGATTCTCAGGTACTTCTGCCAGTCTTCAAACTGCTTTTTATTGTGAAGTTACTGATGAAATGAAAGTTTCTGCAGGAGGAGGCGTAGATGATGAAATTATAGAAGTTGTTGAAATGACAGTTGGAGACATTAAAAAATACGTAACTCAAGATTATATAAAAAGTCCTCCTAGTTTTATGTTTGCCATTTACTGGTTTTTATATCATAAACAAAAATAATGTTAACTAAATCAATTCCAATAAAAGTTTTTAATCACAACTGTAAATTTATATATAAATAAAAAAATTGATTAGTCCCCAAAACCCAACAACCTTATTCACCATATCTCCCTAATTAAAATAAACATTTTGTGTAATGCAAGTCACTGAAAATTTCAATAAAGGCCGCTTGACATGATGCAGTACAACGCGAAAGGCATAATATTTCTTGATGAAAGGCATACGCAGATCATTATTGTCTACAACATTATCAGTTTAGTGTGGTGCAAGCTGTAACTCTAAGAAGAAATCTAGTTACTTTTGGCTTCACAACAAACCTGTCCATCAGACTTCAAAACAAAGACAGCAGCTGATATAATTATTAGTGATCCACTGACCACTTTGTTATTTACTTAATTTTGTTCTCATTTTTAAACTGGTTACAAAATATTGAATAATAATTGCGGTTAGGTTTTTGTTTACTTTAACTAACGGAATTTTTGATAGTGGCAGCCAATGCAATGAGAAGTGACGTGCATTATTTTGATCTTGCATGCAATTTCTTGCATCTTGTACCATATAAATTGGTCTTAATGAACTGCTTGAGTCTAAAATGATTTTATATTATGCAACTCTGCACATTTCAATTTATTTTTCCACAATTGCCAAATTCTTACCATACCCTTTTCTTACACCAGCGCTATTCTGGAAGGTTTTTGAACTACTATTAAACATAGACAGCTGGACACTTTTTCAACCATAGACATGGTAATTCTAGACTGCTGAAATAATATAATTTCATTATTGAAAAGTTTTGCCAATTTTAGAAAGAAACATTCTCTGGCCTAAAGTAGAGCTATCTTTCTCATTATAATATTGGAATACGAATTTTATTGAAAGCGCAATCTAGTATTACTTTATCTATGTTTTCAACTTTTCTCCCATATGAAATACTCCTTCTCTATACTCTTCATAATATAATACAACAAATCATTTTTAAATTATAATTCGTTTATGATAACTGAATTTTCTTAGCCATCATAATAGGGGAGTCAATCCGTTACTAAGTTGGAAATTCTCGAAAGAGTTAATATTAATGATATAGAGAGCAAGATATGGGAACTTGTTTAAGTGGGTGCTTACTGCTTATAGAGAGGGAAAGACAATCGGTTTACCACTCTCTATTTCTCTTCACTCTATTCTGATTCGAAACTTCAATGTCATGGTAATCCAATCACAAGAGTTTAGAGAGAAAGATAGACAGTGGTATACCGATATTCTTTCTATCTCTAGCAGTACTTCGAGCCTTCTTGAACAAGCTCCCATAGTTCACTCTTTCTATCTCCATCCAAATTATAAGGAAATAAACAAAGACTCTTATGAATTTGTTTTTCTATCAACCGTTAAAAAAATTTCATACATAGATCTAACTGAAGAGTATCTTTATCGATGGTTACTGTGTATGTTTGAATCATGTTAACTTGACGTTGACATAAAAACCGTTTGTTTACCAATTCAAAATTTTAAGATCATAACGGCTTTTGAGTGAAAACTGAAAAGTAGAATAATAAGCACTATTCGAAAATGTTTTCTGCAACAAAATACACTCCAACACCTAAAAGAATAAGACGTGAAAAAACAACTGTATCTACATCAAGTTCAGATGTTGAAAAAGATCCAGTACATGTATATTGCCGATTGCGTCCTCTTCAAGAAACAGATATTAAATCCTGTATGACTCTCTTGTCTCCCCAAGAAATTTGTATATCTAATGAATCCAAGGGAATAAGGAGAGATATATCTTACAAGTTTAAACATATCTTCACTTCGTTGTCTACACAAAAGGAAATTTTTGATCATGTTGGTTATCCGCTTTTAGAAGATTTGTTAAAAGGAAAAAATGGTTTATTATTCACATACGGAGTTACAGGTTCAGGGAAAACGTATACTTTAACAGGTAATTTGAGTTATTAATTATGTATGTAATTACAGTTCACCTTCTTTCTAATATTTATTTCACGTTCATAATACTTGAATTGTTCTACTATTATCGCTTTTCATTATGTTTAATTTTTGTGAACTTTTTTGTTTTTGGGTTATTTTCAGTAACCACAAAATTGTACGTGTTTCTGAAGAAATTTTTTTCCTGTTTCTGTTTGCTTTTGAAGCTATTTGTTTTCCAGTAATGTTCTATTAGTATATTTGTTTTGTTTTCTTACACATACATATTTATGATCCCTTTTTATATTTAATAGTGCTTAATAGATAATATACTTTACTATTTTAGGAGACCAAAATAATCCTGGCGTGATGCCTAGATGTATAGACACAATTTTTAATTCAATTAACGAGTTTCAATCCCCAAAGTACATGATAAAGTCAGATAAAATGAACGGCTTTGAAATTCAAACTGAAGAAGATGCAGCTCAAGATCGCTTATGTGAAAACAGAGCATTGCTCAAAACTCCAAAAGGTTCGAGAAAAATCAATGGGGATAAAATATTTTTCACCAATGATGGTACTAGAATACAAGTTTTAAATGAAACAAATCTCTACGCTGTATTCATTTCTTATATAGAGATATATAATAACAATGTCTACGACTTATTAGATGAATCAAGTAATGGAAAAACTTTGCAAAATAAGATATTAAGGGAGGATCAGAATCGTAATATGTATGTTAATGGGGTTACAGAACTTGAAGTTAAATCTGCTCAAGAAACTTTCGAATTGTTTTTAATAGGTCAAAAAAGAAAGAAAATGGCTTATACTAATTTAAATGCCGAATCTAGTCGTAGCCATTCTGTTTTCAATATAAGAATCGCACAACTGGAAAAAATAAGTACAGATGATAATAGAAGAACAGTTGTTCCTGAAAAAAATTTACTAACAGTTTCCCAATTGAGTCTTGTTGATTTAGCCGGTTCAGAAAGAAGTAGCAGAACCCAAAATACAGGAGCAAGGTAAATATTTCAATTAATTGGGAGTTTTTATTTTGTGTGTGGAATTGGAAGTTAAAACATTAGGAAAAGTAGTTCATAGTTAATTGTGGGCCCCATTTGATTTCACCAAAGGCCCATGTCCTTTGAGAAGCAGATCAGATGCTTTGGCTTTAACCTTTTGAAATGGGAAAAAAATAATATTTTTTTTATTTTCCCTCATCATTCATATTTTCAGGAATTATCTGTATTCTACTTTTTCCTCCACCTTATTTCTTTCCAGTTCTCTCTATTTGTTTTTACTGTTGCTTATCTAATGATATTCTGATATTTCTATGTTTTTGGTAATATTCTTTTTGCTAATTTACTTATTTTTTTCCCTTTCGATGGATGAAATATTGGTAATCAAAAACTACTACTTGACTAAGCATTTTAAACCCTTCTTCAACTAACAGTTGCAATGATCAAACAATTTGATCAACTGATTGAAGCATATGTACTAGTTTAATATCTTTTGATACATCGTGAAAGTGTATTTCTTACAAGAGTCCAAGAGTTAAATGATATAACCAGTTATCCTAAAGTACCAACATTTATAGTACCAAGGATTAACCCAAAGTGTAATAATGCAGGTTGCTACTAACAGGCAAACAAAAATGATTCTATTAGAATCAACTTACTTAATCCTGAAGCTTTTCTACCTTTTCAGGTGTAAGGCATGTTGAAATTGAACCATTACGTGGGCTCTTTTTTTCCTTTCTTTCTACATCACTACATCTACATTCCGATTTTGATAACTCAGTCCGTGTTAGAATATTTTTATGGTTTAAATTGCTATGACCCAGGTATATGCTGTTTGATGTTGGTTGGGGCCAAGGATTACCACTGATTGTTTTGCCACATTCTTAACATTAGATTTAATTTCACATTTCATGTCTTGAAAATAAATTTTGTCTATTTGACTAGAATCCTGTTTGCTTGTTGCTTATCGGTTTAGTTGCTCTACTTCCTCATTTCCTTTTATACAGGAACGTGATGGTTGTAGCAGGGGTGTAGTGTTTTTTACATATTTCTGTTTTTAGTTCTTTCAGTATTTCCTTTTTGGCTAGAAACTGTCTTAATTGCATTGAAGAATCTTCCAGCTGCTTCATTTCTCTCGTTTATCCTCTGTTCCAATTTTCCATCTTGTGTTAGTGTTATATCAAAGTATTTGACCTACTCTATGTTTGATTTTTCTAATTTTAACTCATGTGTTTCTCCTTTTGGCTAAATCATCATCTATTCATTTTGGATTGGAGGTTTTCTCTCTTCTGCCAATATTATGTTGTATAGTATCTTCGATATTTTAATATCTCCCATTTTCCAATGTCTTGTTCTTATGTTCTTTTTATTTCTTCATGTAATAAGATGGTGAATAATAATGGGCTTAGTATACATATTTGCTTTACTCCTATTTCTTGTTTGAACCTATTTGATAACTCTGACTCTGACATAGTTTTTCGTCTGATTATATAAAGCATCATAAATATTTTTTAAAATGAATTTTTGCATTTTTGCATATAATCAGAATTGTAATTTTTGTTTAGATTAAAAGAAGCCAGCTGTATAAATAATTCGTTGATGAATCTTAGAACATGCCTTGAAATACTTAGAGAAAATCAACGTCTTAAAGGAAACAAAGTTGTGCCTTACAGAGATAGTCGATTGACATACTTATTTAAAAATTATTTTGAAGGAGACGGTAGCGTTCAAATGATAGTTTGTGTTAACCCTTCTGTTAACGATCTCGAAGAAAACATACACGTGATGAAGTTCGCAGAGATGACTCAGGATGTAAAGATTATAAAATCTGATCCAAAACCAACAGCTATATCAACAACTAAAAAAGTAAAACTGAAATTTGTATAGATATAGATTTTTTTTAAATAGTTTTTATTGTATTTTAGGGGATTTCCAAGAGGGTGGCGACACCAGCTAAAATACAAAAAGCTACTTTATTTTCAGTCTTACCCAAAATACCCATATTCAAATTCGATTTTACCGATGCTGAAGAATGCGGCAACCTTATAGATAATGTAATAAGAATACTGAAACATTCCAGATCTAAATCTAAGGAACTCGATAGTGATATTACTAAAAAAAATTTGGAATTGAGGAAACGTCTCGTCAACGTTGATAATAAAAAGGTATTGAATAAAGCGGAGATTCGTAATTTGAATCAAATAATCAATAGGCAGCAAGTGAAAAATAATAATTTGGAAACAAAAGTTTCTCGTTTGGAAACCGAAGTCTGCAGTTTAGTTGATAAGAATAAGGAATTACAAGGAGTTATTAGATCCTTACATAATACTATAAATGAGAAGGTGAGTTTGATATTTTTAGTATTTAATTGCTTATCAACATTTTCAATTATTCCCCAACAAAATTGTTTTTTTTTCTTGGTAAATATTTTCCCTGTTGTGTTATTAACTGTTTTTTATGGTCTTCAATATTATGCTATAAAAATGATTTAATTATCAAAGCACCCGAGTTTTCCCAATATCTCTCTCTACTACATCTTTCTTGTATTTTTATAACAAATTGTACCTTTAAGGTACGGACACCAACGTATTAATTTTTTAGGCTTTAAAACTGGACAGTTTTCTTTCATTTTCTTTTTTTCATATTTTCCAGGGCCGTTTGTTCTTGTTTTCCTTACATTTCTGTTGATCTTTATATCTATACACCCTCGACCCTTAATATCTGTTTATACTTTACTTTGCATTACTTTAGTTCTTTCATTGTTAAACTTTAATATTGATTTTTCATACTTTCATAACAAATTGTTCATTGCAATCTGAAATATTTCTCCCTTTGAATATGTTGTTGGGTCTCATGAAGATGATACATTATTTTTAGTTTTCTTTTTGTTGATTACTTCAATTAGTTTTCTTTCTTTTCCAATTTCTATCACTTCAATGTTCCAATTTATATGTTCTGGCCATTTTCATAGCCTCCAATATTTTTTCATATTTTCCAAAGCCGTTTGTTCTTTTTTTTGATCTATAGTTTTAATTAATATATGATGATTTTTTTTGGTTAAAATTTTCCCTGTGTTTCTTCATACTAACATACCCCCTTGACCCCCGACACTTTTACTTTACTCTGCCGTTTCCTTCCCTTCGTTGTCGAATTTCTTTTGTCTGATTATTGTTATACAAAATTTTGATATTGATTTCTTATATTTATTGTTTTATAAAGGGCTATTTTGACATCTTTAAGGTTTTAAGACTGTATAGTTGATCGTAGTTTTCAAATACTGTTTTCTTGAGCTCCCCCTTGACCTTTTTGCCACAATTTTCCTTTCAAAATGTTATAAAGTTTTTGTGTCTCATGAAGATGACCCATTAGTTTTATTCTTCTCTTCATTGCGTGTTTCAATAAATTTGTTTTTTTCTCCTATTTTTATCACTCGAATGTTTATATTTTGGTCTTTTCCATTGTCTCCAGTGTCTCCTTTTGATATTTTCTTGGGCCATTTGTTTTTGTTTTGATTTAGAGCCTCCGCTTTGACCCAAATAAGATTCTTCTATTTTTAAAATTACTGCCTATGCGATATTCCTTGTATGCTCTTAACATTTGACCTAGCGGTCTATTCATCCTGTTTTCTTCAATATCGCTTTCTCTTTAACCTACTTTTTTCCATCCCTAAGTCATTGAACTATTTTTTGTCGAATTTCTTTTGTATAAAGCTCTATTTTGACATCTTCAAGGCTTTAAGACTTAATAGTTCATTGCAGTTCTGATTTTTTGGGCTCTACCTTAACTTTTTTTTCACAATTTTTCTTTTTTTTTAATATGTTTTTGTGTCTCATGAAGATGTCCCGTTAGTTTTCTTTTCAGTTTTGTGATGAGTTTCCCTTTTTTTTCAATTTCTATCACTTGATTATTGCTATTTATGACATTTTTGTCTTTTCCATCGTCTCCAGTCTCTTTTTATCATATTCTCCATTATAGTTTGTTCTTGTTTTTATGTAGAGCTTTGTTTAAGGTTTTAAGACTGTATAGTTATGAAATATAATTTACTTGGACTCCTCTAAACATTTTTTCCTTTGAATATGTTATTGAAAAAGTTTTTGTGTCCCACGGAAATGACTCATTAGTTTTATTTTCTTTTTTGTGATTGTTCTAATAAGTTTACTTTCTTTTCCAATTTCAATCACTTAAATGTCACATGATATTCTGGTCATTTTCATATCCTTCGGCCTCTTCTTTTCAATTCTCCACGTCCATTTATTCATGTTTTTATCTAGACCTTTGGTTCTATCTTATACACCCTATTCAAATATCATTTTCTTTTCATCTTGCTTTACTCTCAATCTTTTGTGGTTGAATAATTTTTTCAAATGGGTACATTGTAGAATTTCTCTTATCTTTGATTCAATATTTTGTATTTTGATGACATTTTGCTCAATTTTGATGTTATAATGTTGTACTGTGTCCTAGCCACTGGTCCCTGTTCAATACCAAATGGTTTTCTTCATTATCTCTCATTTTCTTCCGTATTCTTTTCATTTCCTTTTTTTTCTCATATTCTCCTACTGTTTCTTAACCGTATATCAGTATCTCCCATAAAAATGTTGTAATGAATATTTGGGAGGTTTTTAATGTACAAATAATAAAATGTTTTCCTTTTTAAGGATTTGAAACTAAATCAAAACGTATTAGAAAAGGAACGAACTAAGCAAAAAATAGCATTGGCTAGCGAAAAGATGAGTCAAGAACTAGATGCGAAATTGAAGAAGCAAAGGGAACACCTCAACGCAGCGATGTTAGCAAAAGAAATACAATTGAAGAAAGTACGCGAAGCTTTGGAAACAGACATCATTATCAATCCTGTCGAAATGAATATCGAAAATATTCCTCCATCAATACAAACTCCAATGACCCCAACTGAATCATCTCAACGTCACATGGCAGGGTACACACCAAGGCCTAGGCGACGATCGAAATCAGCTGACGAGGTAAGAAAGTATTTTTGTGTGTAGAACAAATATTATTTACGTATGTTTAGGTATGGCTCGAACATAACTCGATTAAACCAGTACCTTTGGGCACGGTCTTACAACCATCTATGAAAAAACGAAAATCCGTTTCGAAGTTGACGAAAGCATCTGATGTAACAAATCCGAAACAATCCAAATATTGTCTATTGGCTCAAGAACAAGACAAAGATGGCGAAATAGAAACTAAAGTTTACAAGGCGGATATTTTACCTACTACAGGTGGAGGAGCACAAGTTATATTCAATGACGTCGAACGGTTGAGGCAACAATCTCCAACAGCCGATTGAGAGTGATTAGAATGTTTCTTTTATATTTTATGTTCTTTTTTTATATATTTATAAGTAAGATTTATAAACAGTATTTTAAATAGGTGGTGTTTTGTATTAAATATATCAGCATATTCTTTTTGTTTTCTTTATCTTTACCACAGATAATAGTAATTTCAGTTTTCGTGTACAGTTGTGAATATCTACAGGATCAGCAATGGATAATTCAAAATGCTAAATATGATAATCAAAACTGAAATTAATAATTAAGTGATAATTCAACAAAAAAACGGAAAGTCATACAAACTAATGAAGCTAAAAGAAATGCAAAACAAAATTGGACTATTGGCCGAATATTCCACTTAAACAATTCTGTGAATATTACAAAAAGAAACTTCTAATGTTTCTACTAAATAAAAACCGTTTGTATGAAGAAAAATAGTGGAATTCTGGGAAATAGCAAACCCCGAATCAAACGATGTAATACTGAAAAATAAAAATCAAATGTTTATCAAAATAAGTCACAAAAAAACTCAAAATGACTAATAGGTACTAACATGTTCATATTTTGATAAAACTTGAGACACAAATTGATATAATTTAAATTTATACATAGGAGTACAAAATAATCAAGCTACAAGGAATATAATTCAAAAGAGGACCGTTGGCCCAAATATTCCACCTAAACAACACTGTGAATTTTATAAAAAGAAATACATATTTTTATACCAAATTAAAGTCTCATGTATGATGAAAAATTGCATATAACTGAAAAATAATGAACCTTAAGTCAAATTATGTGATATTGGAAACTAAAAATTTGATTTTTATTAATATAAGTCGAAGAAAAATCCAAAAATGACTAATAGGAGACAAATATATTTTGATAAAATTCTAAAAACAAACCAATATATTTTAAAATTATACATAGGGGTTTAAAATAATGAAGCTACAAGAAATACAAATCTAAGGAAGATCTTTTTCCCAAATATTATTCCACCCAAACAACTCTGCGAATATTAAAAAGAGAAACTACAAATATTTCTACTACATAAAAATCGGTTGTATGATGAAAAATGGTAGATATTTGAGAAATAGTAAATATTGTGCACTGTGTTCTTGACAAGTAATTCACTTGTTTTCGTCGCCATTTTGAATCTCCCGAATAGATCACAACGATCACTTTCAAACTGATGGAAGCCCAAGTTATACTCCGTAACAAATATTTTGTTATACATGAAGAGTTTGACGGAGACGGGCAGAATTCTTCCTCTTTAATATGAACAGTTGTAAGTAAAATGTCACATCAAAATATTATTTTTTCTCCCTGCAGATAGAACTTTGTCACTGTTATTGACATAGAGGAATAAAAACCGGTGAAACACATTTAGAAATATGTGTTATTTTTTTAAAATTATTTTGTTAAAATAAACATTCTAAATAATGTGTAACTTATCATGTTAGTTACCCAAAATAACCTACAATAGAAGGATTTTAATTTTTTTGAACAGGTTTACTAAAAATCTTGATTTTTGACACAGCACTTTCTTCTTTTGTAATCTTTTAAGCTTTAATCAACATCAAGTGTGCTAAAAACCGCATATTTGAGCCATATACATGTAAATGAAAAATACAAGTCCTCTACAACTGATATTGAAAAGCAAAATTAAATATCGAAGGTGATCTAACGGATGACATTAATAATGACATAATAATATACCAAAAATGACAGATATATGCAGTGTTTCATATAGTGGGAGACAGAATTACTCTGTATGTAATAATCAGGACCAGACAAAGCACATAAGGATGAAGGACCTCAATCGATAGCCATTATTAATAGTTATTTCACCATCCCTCTACCCATTTCAAAATCGAGTTTTATTTCCCGTTCCAGTATCTTCTTTTTGTGCAGCGGGAATGTAAAAAGACATTCGTTGTCTAGGACAAATTAAAAAAATCTTAAATGTATTTATCTAACTCTAATACAAAATACTTTTACTCAAAACGTTCATACAATACTATCAAACGTGTATAAATCTTGATGTTAAAAAAAACAAGTTTCATTTTTTCTTCTTCTTTTTTTCCACACCACCAGTGGAACCATCGTTCTTCCTTTTTTGAGACGATTTTGAGCTCATCTGTGTCGGCGTACCTGGAAAAAAATTCTTAAGTTAGATATTGTATTCAGAGGTTATTTTATCATAAATAGCGCGATTAACTACAGAAATCACCATCTAAGTCGTCCACTGACGTAGATTGTGAAGCCGGTCGTGTTCTATTAGGCTAATAGAATCTAAAGTTTAGCGTATGCGGAGGATACAATTCCCAGAAGGACAATATACATTATGTTTTTTATAAACGACGAAAGACTGTTGTATTTATACTGGATTTGGTCCTGCCTGGACATAAACTTTTACCATCACCGCAAATTCGCTTGTTGGGTTTTGAGGTTAAGAGCAACATGTCCTGGCATAGAAACTTGGCAGAATTAGCGTCCAGAACGTCGATTTATCGGGACTCATTTCTTTGGAGGAGTGCAAGCCTGTAGAATCTGTTACCAAGGCACGTCTATCCCCACCACTCGATCTACTGGAGTGTAAAAGGGTTCACCCTCTTGTGCCTGCTTTTTACATAAAAAAGGGATGATTCTAAGGTTTTTTCTTTTGTTTAAAGCAAATTAGAGATTTCTAACAGTAGTAGACAGTAAATAATATTATGTCAATCCGAACACATCAGGATAGACAAGTAAATGTAACGTTTAAATAAATTAGTGAGTTAAATGTTTAGTAATAAGTCTTTGGGATATATTTAAGTGAATTTAGTATTAGTATATTAATAAATCAAGTGAATAAATAAGAAAAATTAATCATAAATACACGCCACTTTATAAAAATTGTTTACATAAATAAGAAAACCATTACATTGGAATCAGGTGTGGAATAGAAGCTTATTATTTTGGAGCAATCGGTATTTAACGTACACTGTTTACTACCATAACACATAATAACACTTTTTGGTCCTTTGAGCCTACTAGAACAATAGTAGTTGGTTTATATCCGGCTCGAAGGACCAGATAATGTAATTTTGAGTGTTAATGTACAATTATTCAATATTTTCCCATTCCACATAATATTTTAGATAATTATATAATTAAATATAACATATTATATTAAAATGATAGGTTATGTTTAGAAAATATGAGTTACTTACCTCCCAAGCTAGTAGATTTGGAAACTTTCTTCTTTTTATCGTTCTTTTCCCTTTCCTCCAATTCGGCGTTTTCTCTTTCGATGAGGGTTATCAAAGTATTGCATCTCCTTTGTAATTCCATCGCCGTTCTGGATTTCAAGAACCAATCAAATCTAAATTGTGGGGAAGCTCGAACGGCGGCACGTAATTCTTCATAAACGTTTTCCCTATCGAAACCGAGTTTGTGTAACATACAAACTAAAAATCTATCTTCGTCTTCCATGTAATTTTTACCTTTGTTGGTACCGTAAGAGATTCTTAATTGATGGAATGGTGCACGATACCTGTAAATCCCAACAATATTTCATTTGATTAAAATTTATTTAATAGTCATATCGATTTACATAACAAAGATCACTGAACATAAGTTTTAAATTGTGCTGGTAATTAATTTCAAAGAGAAAAAAATATATTTTGAAAGTTATAGAAATTGGATGAAACTTTATTTATAGAGTTACTTTATTAATGTTCTTATTAAGTTACGGATTATGGAAAAAATTTCTGGAACCAAGCTAATGACAATAACCTACATTTTGAATAAAGATTTTTTCCAAAAAGTCGGATTAAACAAGTATCAGACAAAGAAACATCTCTAAATATCTGGTCAACTTAGTATCTAGTTATTACGAGTCAAGAAAGATAGTCACAAACACTTGAAGTGAGTTTCCGAAAACATATTGAGTATATGTCACATAAGGCAGAAGAGAAGATGTCAAAATAGAAGAAAACAGAAAGTATATAATGTTAAATCAAATTGGTTCAAAAGACAATAAAAAAATTGGATAGAAGCACCATAAGAAACTAGAAATTCACAAGAATTATTAAATACAAGAGTGAAATCACAAAAGACTAAAATACAGAAAATGTTTTGAATGATAAACTTGTAGGAACTAGGACGTGAGCTAAAGGAGCCATTTCTGGTACAAGAACAGAAGGGCGACTTGTAGATGGTTATTTTTAGATTGAATTAAAGTAAAAAAGTCTTTTTTTACTAATTAAGTTTCAGACAAGCCAATGATTGACAAAAAGAGGCACAATAGACCTTGAAGTCAATAATAACCGTTAACTTCTATATATAAAGAAACAATTTCGATCCAAATCTCTCTTAAAAAACATTAATAGATAATTATGGACAAATGAACTACTACAATTATTTACATTGTAATAAGTCTATATAGATTTCGAAATTGGTTAGATTATTCTTCTTTTTCATGTGCATTGGCCTTTTTCTATAAGATTACACAGTTATCGAATACTCTAGATTTAATCAGACGTATTTTACCTAGCCATTTTGGCATCTAAAGCTTTCTTGATGCTCGCTCTCCTCTGTATCTTGGCTTCCCCCCTTTCTATTTGCGCCATTATCCTATCGATATCTTGTAATTCGTGACATCTCTCCCAAAAAACGGCGGAATATTCCATAACTTCTTCGGGCGTTTTACCTTCGACATCTTTAGCGATATTTTCGATATCGTCCCTACCGTATTTTTCGTTAGCTTTGATAAATTGATTGAAATCTCGTTTACTCCAATTAGTAAAGCCTTGCGTCAATAAAGTTTCCTTTTCTTGTTGTTCTTCTTCTGTTAACGGTTCCGATTCGTCGATTTTCCTTTGTTCTTCTTTTTGTTGCTTCGAAGCGTCCGGTCCCAATTCGAGATTCTTCGGTACTTTATAACCCAAAGATTTTCTATAAAAATAAATTTCTTGATCTAATAGTTCGAATAATCTCGGCGGGAAAAATTGAAAATCTTGTACGATCGGTTGTTTGGGGGGACGCGGCGCTTTGGGAGCTTTAGGTTCCGATACCCTCAACGCTTCCCTGAAATAAGCGTCTACCGCGTAATTGGCTTTACGTTCCCTTTTCGGCGGTTCTATCCAGTTGCTTAAACCGATCGTTTTTTGTTTTTCTCGGTAATCTTCTCCTTCGAATTGGTATACCGATTCGGTTGGTGTGTCTACCGTAAAGTTACGAAGTGAGGATTCACCTAGAACGTCCATTTTTTGGGCCAATTGCGCCGTCTACAAAAAAAAGTTATTAAACTAATCTAATTATATATGAATAACGTATACCTTCATTTCTCCTTTTTCTAATATGGTGTCGATGTCTTCGTCGGTTATTTCGGAATCTCTAGAAGCGAATACGTGATTGGCACCGTGTCTAATCATACTCAACATTTCGTCTTTATTTAAAGTTTGTCCTTTAGAATCGGCCAAACGACCTTGTTGTATAACCAGTTTATCTAACCTCAATTTAACTTCGGCCCTTTCGACGATTTTTTCTTCTACGGTGTTTTCCGTTATAAACCTGAAAGTATCTTTCATATTTGGATATTTTGAACAAAAAAAAACTCTTACCTAAATACTCTAACTTGTTTCTTTTGTCCTATTCTATGAGCTCTATCCATAGCTTGTAGATCCATCTGCGGATTCCAATCTGAATCGTAGATGATAACAACATCGGCCGTAGCCAAATTGATACCCAAACCGCCGGCTCTTGTTGATAACATGAAAATAAATTTGGTGCTATTATCTTCGTTATATTCGTTGATTTGTCGCTGTCTGTCTTCGTGAGGTGTCTGACCATCCAAACGACAATATTGATATTGACGCCAATGACAATAATCTTCTAATATATCCAACATACGTGTCATTTGGGAAAATATAAGTACTCTAGAATCCTGTTGACAAGAACGATTATTATTTTACGTTTATATATTAGAAAATACGTGACCGGTACACAGCCGCACGCCATCAAACGGCGCCGGTCATAAGTTAATGTGGTGAAGATTATTACAATAATAATGGGTGGTTTTATCTATTGGGTATACATAGTAAAATAAATATAAAGTGAATCTTTTAAATTAAAGTCGGAAAGACCATTTTTGGACAAATTGAAGCCAGGGCATCAATTTTTGATTAAATTGAGAAAGGAAATCCAATTTTTTGAATAAATTAAATAAAGAAAAGCGAAAATTTGACAAAATTAGTTTCATACAACCAGAAAAATTAATTGTTGACCTAATTAAATTGAAAGAATCCGATTTTTTTCAAGTTAAACTAATAAAAGCCAATTTTCTATGAAATATAAGTAATAAAATCCTATTTTAGAGACGATTCAAATCAAAACGCTTATTTTTGACCAAACTGAATTTAAAAAGACTATTTTGAACGAATCAAACACACAAAAAGCTCAATTTTGAACAAAATTAAAATTATAAAAACTGATAAAAAAATTTTTAACCTAATTACACTGAGAAAGCTCTGAAAATTTTTTTCTTTTACTAAAATAGACTATACTCATACTAAGAACATTCTATATTTCAAGTTTAACTGATGAAAAACATATTTTCCATGATAATAAACTAGGAATAAACTCAAAAATCTAATTTTTGACCAAACTGAACTTGAAAAATTATTTTTGATAAAATCAAACACAAATAAAGCACAATTTTGACCAAAATTAAAAACATAAAACCAGAAAAAACAATTTTCAACCTAATTACACTGAGAAAACTTATTTTTCACTTGAATAAGTGAGAAAATCCAATTTCTATGCAACCTGAACGTATAAAAGCTATTTTTGGACATGTTAGTCAATGTTTGATGAAATTTAATTCGGAAAATTATTTTTCGTTTAGTAAAATAGACCCAGAAATTCAATTCTGACCAAATTAAAATCATAAAAACTAGAAAAGTTAATTTTTAATCTACTCAAACTAAGAACATTCCATATTTTAAGCTTAACTGATGAAAAACAATTTTTCCATGGAATTCATATAATAAAATCCTATTTCTCACATGATTTAAATCAAAAAGCTTATTTTCGACTAAACGAAGCTTATAAAAAAACTACTTTTGACAAAATCAAACACATAAAAAACACAATTTTGAACAAAATTAAAAACACAAAACCAGAAAAAACAAATACATTGAGAAAACTTATTTTTTACTTGAATAAGTGAGAAAATTAAATTTCTATGCAACTTGGACTTATAAAAGCTATTTTTGGACAAGTTAGTCAATGTTTGATAAAATTCAACTCAAAAAATTCGTTTTTCTTAATCTCCCATTTTTATTCAGAGAATACCATGAATAGTTTCCTCTCGTTTAATATTACCATACTACTTTTTTCCATGTTAAGCTACCCCAAATTTGATTTTTATGACATCTGACGTATGTTATAAGTCATATGCCTTTTTGAGGTGTATAAATGTATATTCCTGTTAATTTTTAATAAAAGATTTCCAATAATTAATGATACTGGATCTTCCCCTATGCCATCATCTGTCATATATCAATTATGGACAAAGTATATTAAATAAACGACCACCTTATTTGATGAATTATCTCTAACGACTTACCTGTTCTTTTAATTTAGGTAGAAGTTTGTCCAGTAATACCATTTTTCCACAATTGTAAACGAGATGTTCATCGGTGGTATATGGTGGTCCAGGTTCAGCACCGTCAAACAAATATGGGTGATTTGTACATTTTCTCAATTGCATTAGAATATTTTGAAGTCGCATTTTTTCTACCTGAAAATTTTTATATAGTGAAATACGAAGTTCAGATTTTAATCTTCTTAGTCACAACAGAACACTATATGTCAGCAATATTTAGAAATTAATAATAAAATTTAGAAATGCCACTTTTAAACCGAATTATATCTTGAAAAGCCATTTTTTTATCAAGTTAGACCAGCAAAGTGAGTTTTCACTTAATATAACAGTGAAATTTCTTTTTTTTGAAGCTCCAACTTAAAAAAAGCTGATTTTCGACCAATTTGAACTTCAAGAAGCCAATTTTTTACATGATTTGACATAGAAAAGCCAATTTTAAACTGATTCAATTTAGAGAAATCAAATTTTGCATTCAAATGAAGTCAAACAGAGGAAAGTGAATTTCAGATTAAATTAGATACAAAACATATATTATTTGATCAAAAAAATTTTTTACATTCATTTTTCATAAAGAATTTTGAAACTTTTAGGTTATATATGACATTTCCCAAAATACAAATAAAAACTTACCTTTCCTGCACCATTAACAATGTCTATATCTTTCATCAAAACTTTCGTATACCATTCTCTCTGCATTTTACTCAAACCCACGTAAACTTTAATCTCCTTCTTCGGTTTTAATTTTTTTTCAACTTCAGATTTCAATCTCCTTAGTAAAAACGGTTTAAGTACGGCATGCAATCTTTCCACCAAAGTATTATCTCCGAGACATTGGTTAGTATTAAACCACGCATCAAAATCATCAGAAGAATTAAATACGTCCGGCAGCAAGAAATTCAAAAGGGCCCAAAGCTCGTGGAGGTTATTTTGTAACGGGGTTCCTGAAAAAACAAATAAAACGTGTATCTGTATATTTAGAGGAAATCAGCATTTCACTAACCGGTCAGTAAAAGTCTGTTGGTAGTTTTGAATTCCCTGAGAATTTCTGATAGTTTAGACTTTTCGTTTTTGATACGATGCGCTTCGTCGATCACCATGTAACGCCAATTGAATTTTTTAAATACAGATTTTTCTTTGATACACATTTCGTAAGAAGTTACGCAAACATCCCATTCTCCCGGCATCAACACATCTCGAATGAACGTACTCTAAATAAAGACAAAAAGTTATTAAGTAATTGATTCTTCTGTATCATTCATTTATATATTTACAGGATGAAATTGCGATAAAGACAAGATAAAAACTACAAATTTATATACTTTTCTAGTTATAACCAAAATTCTGAAGTTATATAAACAAATTCCAGTTATTTCAATTAAGATGGATGCAAAACTTTGGATTTATCGTTAATGGGATGCAATACAATGGAGTGATTAGATCCAATTTGAAGTTTGTGTTTTAGACAGTAGAAGTGAGGTTATTGGCAAAAAATTTCCAATTCTACGGCCTCCAACCAATTATAAATACAAATAAATATTTTAAAGAAAGCATATTCTCTGATTAAATCACGAAAGTAAACTATGAGCGTTAACAAATAAGTAAAGAGTAGTTGATGGTGTCAAAGGCGTTTGGAAAGTTGATATAAATAGAATAATCCACATTCATGAAATATATTTCTTGTCAAAATTAGGAAGGAAATTATATTTTTCATCTAATGAACCTGCGAAAACCATTTTTCTACAAAGTTGAACAAAGAAAAAACAATTTTTTATCAAATTTAACTCAGAGAAGCCAATTTCCTATCGAATGTATCATAGAAAATTTAGAAAAGTCACATTTGATCAAATTAGAATTGGAAAAGCCCCTTTTTGACCAATTTAACCTCATAAAGACCAATTTTTCACTAAATTAAATTTAGAAAAACAGTTGCAGATCATAGACATAGATAATCGAGACAATTTATGAAGAAAAGCATATAAAAATGTCTAATAATATCAAAATTTAATTCAGAAAATCCAATTTTCTTTCAATTGGTTACAGAGAAGCCAATTTTCGATACGATGAAACTCAGAATCGTCATTATTAAATAAATTTTATTCAGAAAAGCCACTTATGAACAAATTATAGCTGGAACAGCCATATAAAAATGTTCAAGGAGTAAACAATTAAAAAAAAACATTTTTGTACCAACCTAACCAAGAAAAATCAAATTTTAACCTAATGATAACAGAAAAATCCATTTTATACAATAAACATTTTCAATTAAAATTGTTTTCCTATTAAATACATAGAGCATGTCTGATAGTGTCAAACGCCTCCAAGAAGTCGATATAAATGGAATAATCCACTTGATATCCATATTTAAATAGTCCGAAGATGTAATCAGGAAAAAAAGACAATGTTATATGTCAAGGAATGCCATTTTGTTTGTTTTTTAGCTTTTCTAGAAGTTTTTAGTGCCAATAACTAAGTTTGGGAAGACCCTGGTACACTTTTATCTGCTTTCAGCAGTTTACATTTAAAATAAATTTGGATCCCAGAATAAATTAATATAAGATATAGAAACATTTTGTAATTCTGTAATTCACAAGAGCTTTAGACTAAAACACATAGCCTCCAATTCTGTCCATTGTTAGGATACTTATATCCCAATCTAAGTGATTTTAAACTGACATTTAACTCATAATGAACTTAATTATAACAAAAATACTTATACAACCACTATTAATTAAAATTATAAACTTTTATATAATTGTTAATAGTAAATGAATAATAAGAACTTACTCTAGCTTCCTGATCTCCTATAAGACAAACAGCTCGTAAGCTAGGAGCCCATTTTTTAAATTCAGCCATCCAATTTGACAATGTTGATTTAGGAACGATAACAATATGAGGACTGGGAGTATTCTTATAATGTTTCATAAAACCAAGAAGAGATATTGTTTGCAAAGTTTTCCCCAGACCCATTTCGTCAGCTAAGATACCATTAATACCATTTTCATACAAGGAGATCATCCAGTTTAAACCACGGATTTGGTAATCTCTCATTTCACCATTTTTAATATAAGGTGGTGATGCTTCAAAACGAGTTGTTGGTTTTGTTTTAGTGTTGGTTTCGGCCAAGAGTTCTTCATCTTCCTCTTGTTCGGTTTTCCTATGTCTCAAACTAAAACCAGGATTGTTTTTGCAAGGGTATTGAAGGTAACAACAAAAAATATCAAACTAATAAATTAGATTTGTCCAAAAGCTGATAGAACTCGTTATTATTAAGTTAAGTATTATTTTGAAGATTATACATTGAAACTTTATCTTAGTAAGTTAGTTTTTGAATGAATACAAATGAATTTAGTTACTAATCCTAAATATTTAGATAAAAGCACAAATAATAAAACTAATACACTTACTCTGAGGTATCTGGTTTTTCCTTTTTTGGTCTTCCAGTTTTAGGTTTCGTTGGCGTTTTGGACTGATTCATGAAATGGGAAAAAATTTCGGTTTGTTTTAATAGAAAATCGAATCTTTTACCACGATCTGAAGCGACTTTAACTTCAAATTCTTCACCTTTAGATGTTGTATCTGAGGATGATTCATTTTGACCAAGTACCTATAAAGTATAGTCGAACTTTGCTGAATCTAATACAAAATTACCGAACTAAATATATATTTAGAAATTATTAATTATTGATCAACACAGAGTGTAAAATGTATACCTTCTGATAGACCATATCCCAAATTTAAATTGACACCATAATAGAAAATTATAACAATGGTAACTAAGGTGAACTTTCATGATGTTCCCTACATATTTTAACAATATAATAATGTTTTTAAATAAAATTGAATTTTTATAATTAGCAGGTAATTCAATTTATTATTAGTGGCGGGAAAATAAGTATTAGGTGATATAAGGCCGACGTTTTTAAAAATAATAATTTTAATCAATATTACATAGGAAAAATATTATAATAACCATTACAAAGCCTACCTTAAATAAATTACTCACATTTTCAACTTCTTCCATTGTTTCAGAAGCTTCTGCAATTGCTTCTGTAGAATCTTCAGTTTTTGACATATTTAATATTGATTGAAACAATTAAAAACTATTATTGTGTTTGAAATCTTAAAAAAAGCGGAAAACACAATTCTACCGCCTTTAACTAATGTCGCTTGGACCCGCTGGTCTAGCTCATTAGGTTAACTTATGAATTGTGTACCTCGCAAGGTTATTGGCCCGTTATGACTTATGACAGTTGATTTTAAACCACAGAGCTACATTAACTAGAATGTCATTACATTTGCTCTAACAGATATGTGACAACCATAGACATTATAACACTAGACTATTCATATAAAGGCTTCTCGGAAACTATAATACCAGGTTCAGGTATATCACCTATCAGCTGATTGCGGATCCCTAACCCAGAACGTGATTTAGATCATAGAACTTCACATTCAATAATCTACAAGAATTTTTAATTTTTATTACTTCTTTGTGCGTTAATACTTCTAAGATATTTCTTTAGTCATATGGTAGATTATATATTTTTAATAAATATTATTGAGCAGTTCTTCCACTCATATGGATTTTGCACTAAAGTTTAAAACTAATAATCTATTTTTGTGCTGAAATACCGAAAAGTATAAAAACCAGAAACTTCGGTAACCTATAAATTACGTTGCTCGTGGGAATTAACCATTTAGGTCGAATAAATATTTTTAAAGCTAAAAAAACCATAGACAAATGAAGCAACTCGCTGGCTGATCGCAATTACCCACTGGCCTATCAGGATAGAAAGGATCATATCATATGACTACGACCCGATTAACTCGATCAGTTTCCGAACAACAATGAATGAGATCCGGATTAGTTTCCGATACTAACGCCGTAAGCTGCCATTTTGATTTCACCTTCGGCGGCAAATTTGAAATTACGGTAATTTATAGGTTTTAAACTTTACTTCTGAACTTGCATTAAAATTGTGATATTTTGGAACATATAATAACACTAATAACATAAGCAACAAATAACTGACATTCATAAACTAAAGTTGCGTAATCTGTAACCAAAACTTCGACAACACGTTGCATCAGGAAATAATCTTCAACATCTAATGAGCTGTAACAACGAACATAGCACTGTTGCCAGTTGAGCATAACCACCATTTCGACATAAAATTATAGACATTAAATATAAGTATTATTTATTTTAGCATTAATTTATGAAAACAGTCCCCTTTTAGAATAAAATACCTATTTTAACATGATTTTTATGAAAATGATATCATTTTGTGCTACAATTTCATGACAGACACTATAACTCATGCAAAGGTCAAAATGGAGGCTCCTCTACGTCCGTCGAAATTTGGATACGCACTTGTCTAAGCTTATTCTTTCCTCCATATCTCTACTGAATACACCACTTCACAACGCGTTTATCGAATCGCGCGTCACACAGTGTAATTGTGAGTGTTGGTGTAGTGTGCTCAGTATGAATACTATTACCAACGGTTCCAGAAATTCCAGTTGTAATGACTCCATCTTTGTTACATTGTGCTATGATTGACAGAGATACTAATACCGTAACTTTATTTGTATCTCGTTCTACCATTGGAACACGGATTTCATCGAATGCCCAATCTAGCATTACTATGTCTAGGGATTTGACAGTATATTTATTCGTATATTGATGAATGGAGTTTTCAGATAATATGAACCCATATAAATTTAAGATTCTTAACACTATTTTTTTCTAGATTTTTACTTTTGTACAATTTTTTCGATAGTGAAATCACGCATTGGGTAATTGTACATAAGCCACCCCTGGTTATGGAGTACTTAATTTAAACTGTCATTAATATACGTATTTAGGATATACATATATATATATATAATTAGTAAATAAATGTGAATAAAATTTGAAATGTTTCATTTGGCCACACATCAGAATGCTTTTAGTAAAATAAGTATTTTAAATAAATAATTACAATTTATCATAATTTTCTTCAGAATGTTTCTTTATGGCGAACGGAGTCCTTGACATGTACACGATCTACATATACCCCAAACCATCAATTTTTTCAAGTTGAACAAAAAAAATCGATTAAAAAATTCATGTTTGCTATCTTTAGATTGTACAGGTTGTCCCTGTAAAAGTTACGGATTGTTAACCATTGGAAATAAGCCGCCCCTGGACTTCAGATAGTAATCAAACATACTCTATGGACATACGTAATCATCCCTCAAAAATTTATAATTTAGAAAATATACTTAAATATAAATTCTGATTTCGCAAATTTGAAGGTCTATAACTCAGAAACGGGGGGTCGTATGAGAATTTTTTTATGTCGCAGCATTATTTTTGTGCATCACTCTGTATATTCATTTGAAATGATTGAAAAGATGAAGTACTACGTTGAGTGTGGTTATTATTATAACGCAATTGTCATCGGGTTGAAATAACTCTAAAAGTCGAAATATCCTTAAACAAGGAAAATTTCCGATGCTGCGTAGGTGTTGCACGTTCCCGCATGCGCTCGAAAAACAACAAGAAACCAGCCACAGCATCCTTCAAGAGCAGAGATCGTTTTCTCTTAGTTTTGCGGATTTACCTATTGAAGGTAGTGCTTGAATTTATTTAAAGCAAAATAAAATCGATACTGTATTTATTCATAAAAAACTTTGAGTGCTTTTACGGATTTTTGACGAGTTTTTCGATTATTAGGAGGAAAGGTTTTTTGCGGGTGTAGCTCCCTCCAATCTGGGTCTCTGTGAATTTCTGGGATTGACATTCGTGAAGGACCCACCCTAGAGGTGAGAATTATGTTATTTTTTTCAATTTGTATAGATAGTTATATTTGAAATGATGTTGATTTTCAATTTTTACTAGAAAATTTTCTTTTTTCTTTTGTATTACCTCAATATTTAACTTAACGTTATATAAATTTTGTTATTTCACTAATTTTAATAATAAAAATATCGATTTATGATTTTTCTTATCAGTTACTTCGTTTTTTATTATATACAGGGGCGACCAAAAAGATTTAAAAGTATTTATAACAACCTGCAGGGTCAATTAATGATAAATGAAAAAGTTTACGACCATTCGAATATTGTTTCATATTTTCTGAACCTTTTCTTTTTCTATTTATAACTATATCTTAATTTCAAGACAAATTATATGCATTTATATGATACCATTCATTTTACTCATCTTAATATATTTTGATCCTTGTTTTTTTATGTTGTTTGCATAAAAAAATGATTGTTGTATGTTTTCTTGGTAATTAAAATTCTCTAATTATATTCTACTTATCAATTTTTAAAATTAATACTAATTGAAGGCCAGGGACGGCTCACGCCCAATGGTTAACAATTCGTTATTTTCACAGAGACATTTTGTACAATTTAAAGATAGCCACAATGAATTTTCCGATCGATTTTTTAACAAAAAGTTATTCTTTGTTTAACCCGATAGAAGTTATAGTTTTAGAGATAATTTAAAGATATAATGAGCGTTCGAAATAGACACCTTGCATTTCTACAAACTTCTGGAGTCTACGAAGGATAAAATTCTTTGATCTGAGGAGTGCATTCGAAGTGTTGCAGGTACCAGGCTTTTAAGATATCCCCCCAAAAGTGAATCCATTGTATTTAATTCAGGTAAACTTAGCGGCCATGCAAATGGACCTCCCGAAGCGATCCACCTATTAGGAAAAGATTATTTTTTAGCTGACCAGTCAGGTTATCGTCAAAAAACTATGGAGTAAATTATAACCCACTGTTCCTGCCAACACAAAATCGATGTTGATGTTTTGTTTGAATTGTACAGCGAGGATTTTCACCTGCCCACCAACAAGCTTCACTGGATAATCCTATACTTCCATAGTATACACTTTCTGGATGTGAAAGTGGTAAAGAAGCTGCTCCTGGAGAATCCTTTGATACGTTAAATTGTAGTGACATTTTGCGTACGCTAGTTGTGATATGTTTTTGGCTGTTTTAAGCATTTACCTTGTTTAGAATTAGATAAAAAAACAGTTCAAATTATCTCTAAATTTAAAGTTATAAAAAGTTCGGCTTTTATCAAATCTACCCTGCAGTGGTTTCCGGACTTCGTATTGAATTGCACTTGAGAAAATACCCTCTCGACATAGACGTTACCAGAAGGGATGGAAGGAGAAATCGCCAAAGAAAAACCCTCTCCACATAATGACTAAACCTGGGAGATGCCTCGGTATGAAGCATCGAAGATGTTTCGGGAAAAATTTACGTCAATACTGAGCTTTAGTGGGATCAGAATACTATACAAGAAATGAGCAGAAAATGCTTTAAAGTAACAGACAGGATTGGAATAGGAGTGTATGGGCTTGGAACCAAACAGTCTGAAAGCCTGGGAAACACACCAAGCATTTTTCAATAAAAAAAACAATGCAGTTCAATCTAAAGAGGAACTATCGCAAACAGGAGATCACCAACATGTCCGATAGCCAAGCTCTAAGCTTTAATATCATAAAATCCAAAATCGGGATTGCCTAGAACAAGCTAGGTAAGAAAAATGAGGGAATTCTACAATAGATGCTGGGATACACCGGAGTAAAGGACGATAAGCTCGCTAAAGCGGGGACAGACCAGCCCTTCATGAGATCTGAACCCTTCTGTGGTATTAGCTACAAAAAGTATTGAAAAAGAAGGTGCATAGGAGCAAAACCAATTATTGAGACAACCTACAGGTGCCGAGACAGGCAAAGACTCTCCTGGGAAATTATAACCAAAGAAGATCTGCTCAATGTATTAACCTATCAACAAACTCCTGAAGACGTTGGACTTAGTGGATAATGCGGTTGCAGATTTTGTTGCACAAAGGACGAGATCTAAATTCACATTCTCTCGAAGTGTGAAACACTAAGAAACTCCAAAGCACTACACCTGGGAGCGCTTGAAATAGAAGACGTAATTGAAGACATCCCACATTCTAGACTTTTTAAAAGGAGTGGGATTGATGGATCAGCTGTAAACACTGGATTCGCCGGTATCGTAGCACGAAAGGGAGGCACAATACTCAAATTGCAGGATACAATGGTTTTTAGCGCGTCCAAATTTGATTCTTTGGCGCTAGCGAAAAACTAACCTCATTTTTCGTAAACTGTAAAAGCTGAACGGCTTCTAACTTTAGAAAAAACTGATTTAAATTATATTTAAAATGACTAAAGTACTAAATTTTGGATTGGTGCTCAGATTTTCTAGCTCTTTCATATTTATGCCCTTCCTGTAGGAATTTAAAGCGACGTGTTATATCATTTTGAAAACGTCTCAGTAATTAGATTATAATTTGAAAATATATTAAATTAAAATAACAAAAAGTTCAGTCACGACGACACTGATTGGTGTAAATAATTCCATTTTTTTTCATACAGTGGACCACGTAAATAACTAATTGACAAGGAATTTGAATTAATATTTTAATATAATTTTTTTTTATTTCAGCTAAAGCGCGAACGTATTTCGGTGTTTATACACCAAATGCCAGGATATAAGAGAAGATACTGAAGATAGGGGTGCATTCACCCCTTCTTCAATACCTCCCCAATATAATGTTTGAAGTAATAAACGTTGGAATTTATTCATTCATTATTTTCATAGTTGCAAATGGTGAGTAGATACTCGCCATTTTTTTTTCTCTACTTTCTAGTATAGCTATTTCAATGTCTTTTTGTTAACAATAATTAGTTTATGAATAAATAATTGAAAAAATATTAATAATCCATATACAAAAGACATATCGGTAATTGTACAGTCGTATCGGTAATTGTACAGTCGGGTATTAGTTAAGACATATCGGTGATTGTACAGTCGGGTATTGAAACTCCGGGTATTAGCTAAGACATATCGGTGATTGTACAGCCATATTGAAACTCCTGGTATTAGCTAAGACATATCGGTGTTTGTACAGCCATATTGAAATCACGGGTATTAGCTAAGACATATCGGTGATTGTACAGCCATATTGAAACCTCGGGTATTAGCTAAGACATATCAGTGATTGTACAGCCATATTGAAACCTCGGGTATTAGCTAAGACATATCGGTGTTTGTACAGCCATATTGAAACTCCGGGTATTAGCTAAGACATATCGGTGATTGTACAGCCATATTGAAACCTCGGGTATTAGCTAAGACATATCGGTGTTTGTACAGCCATATTGAAACTCCGGGTATTAGCTAAGACATATCGGTGATTGTACAGCCATATTGAAACTCCGGGTATTAGCTAAGACATATCGGTGTTTGTACAGCCATATTGAAACTCCGGGTATTAGTTAAGACATATCGGTGATTGTACAGCCATATTGAAACTACTGGTATTAGTTAAGACATATCGTTGTTTGTACAGCCATATTGAAACTCCGGGTATTAGCTAAGACATATCGATGTTTGTACAGCCATATTGAAACCCCGGGTATTAGTTGTTTTAGTTTTTTGATCGCATTTTTTCGTAACCAACGTTTTTTCCCTCCTCACAAGAAGTTTGTAGCGAGCTCGGTTTTTTTGCATTTAATTCTTGTATAGCTGTAGATGTGCCGAAACGAAAGAAATTATGAGCTTTATTAAGAAAAAATGTATTAAATGTGATTTTAAAGACAGGTAAAATTTGACGTTTCGACCCGTTTTTTGTCATTTTTGCTTTTGCAAGGTCTCGAAGAGCTTGTAGCACATCGGGTTAAAGCTATAGAATATACTTCGAATATGGAGGTTAGCTTTTTGTATGATTATTTAATAATCAAAATAAACATTGGAAACTAACTTTATTCAAAAGAAATCTTTACTATCGGTTAAAAAAATTTGAAAAATTGGCGAATCTCTCACGTCGCATCCACCGAATTTACAAATAAGTTCGTATTGAAATTAATTTTACTATGATTCGATATCTAAAAGAGATTCCATAGAGTGGCATGGAAAGGAAGTTCGTGCCAAAAAAAAGCAAAGTTAACGAAAAAAATGCTGCTACAACAATTTTGGACTAAGAGGGAATTTGATTGATTTTGATTGAAATACAACTTTAAACGTGGCATATCACTCTCATTAACATTAAAAGGGGTAGCAAAATCAATCGGGGTGCGCGCTTGCTTCATTACAATGCTCCAGTCCACAATGCTTTGGTTTCCAAGGATACCGTAGACGAATGTGGTTCACAGAGTTTGAACACCCACTATATAGTCCTGATTTGGTCCGGTCTGACTGTTTTTTTTTCGTGAAGCTGAAGGCAGAGTTAAGAGGTAAAATATTTAACAGCGACGATGAAATTAAACAGGTGGTTAAGAAGCTTGAAAATTGTGAAAAGTGTGTGGAAATGAAGGGAAAATTTATTGAAAAATCTAGATAAATTCCAAGATAATTCGTTAATTATTGATGGCTGCCAAATAAATATTAAACAACATAGCGTTTTGTCGATCTTAAACAATTTTTAATTTTCAAAAAGATCGTTCGTCTGAAGCGGAATTCTCAGTGAAATGCTTACTTTTGAGAGTGTGGAGTTAAATTATTTTCAAATTTATATTGTAAAATAATTAAGGGGTCAGTATCGTCAGGTAATGGAAGCTTTAACTTCATTAAGCAAATCATGGGATCCTCATTATCCTGATCTACCAGTCGCCAAATGAATTTGATAAAAATAATCGGTTTTTTTTAAGAAAAAACAAATATTTAAAGCGTTTTTTGTATCATGAGGGCTTCGGTTTAAATTTTGTCTTGACCGTTTGGTTACGGTGGAAAGTATTCTTCAATTTCGAGAGAGGATGCTACGTCTTTGGCTTGTACAAGAATTTATTAAAATGATTGGTCAGATCAATACTGCTGGATCGACGTAATTTTTGTAGGTTTAGTATACTTTAATATTAATTGTAGCATTTTTGATTTGTTAACCGACAATATTTATATGAAATAAAACGCCATGACAAATAATAATTCCACAATAATTTTGTACAGACGCTAAGGGACAACTGGCTTCACGTCTTGCGTCGATGCTAGTTCTAGAGGACTTCCGGAAACCTCGATTGAATCAAGTTTAAGTGACTTTACTGCATTAATTCTGCTGGACCATCTTGTATCATTTAGAGGCTTTAAACTTAACCAAGGGATGTTTGTTTTCACAACATCCCACTTTTTTGTGGATGAAAACGCTTGCATGAGATGAGATGAGATGTTAAGTTCAAAGTATGAACCGCACAAGGTACAAAAAGGGCTCTCGGATTCGCATGAGCGTTTTTAAAACCCAACATGCTTTTCCTTAATGTTTGCCCTGTTATTATAACCATGCATCGTTTTTATAGCGTTTCAGACATTATTCATGTTGGGAAAAATGAAGAAATTACCGCCTGGCATGTTTTCGCGACAAAGGAATCGGCAGTAACTGAATTATACAGGGTGTCCCACGACGAGTTAAAACTATCTGTATATGGCAAAATACTTATAGTAGAATTATGAAAATTTCTTCGTTTGGGTTTCTGGATACGATCTTTTCAACTAAAATATTTTCAAAGATGACCGACTTCCGGTAGAACCGGAAATCGATTTTAACTTTGTTATTTTGAATATAATACCCTGTATATTAATACATTTTTTAAATCTAGTAAAATTCTATTATATTTTTGTTTAAGAACCTTTTTTCGAAAAACCCATACTTTTTGAGTTACTAATTTTTTTGTAAAAAATTTGATCCTTGCAGACCCTTACAAATTATTTTTTTGCGAGGATACCTTTAAAGATATGAAAATGATTCCTGTTCAGTTGCTTTTAGCAGGATAAGGCGTATTTAAATCTATGTTAAAAGTAATTTCATTTTATACAGGGTGTGTATAAAAAGTGTTCAAAGTCTAACTTCATAAATATAAAATTTCTCTATTTTTTTGAATAGAACCACCTGGTTTTTTCTATTTTAATACATTCAGGGGTGAAAAATAAAGCAAATTCATGTAAACAGATATTAAATGCTTTTTGTAAATTTTTGCAGGTCAATAACTGGTTTAATTCGTTTAACTTTTGTTTCAAACGAACCTCTAAAAATTTACAGAAAACATTTAATATCTGGATAACGGTAAGGTGGTAAGGTTTAGGTATGGGAAAGCATACATGAATTTGCGTTATTTTTTATCCCTGAATGCATTAAAATAGAAAAATCCGGGTGGCTCTATTCAAAAAAATAAAAAATTTGATATTTATGAAGTTAAACTTTGAACACTTTTTATACACACCCTGTATAAAATGAAAAATGTCTCAACATAAATTCAGATACTTGTGACCTTGCTTAAAGTAACCGAATAGGAATAATTTTCATATATTTAAGGGTATGATCGTAAAAAAATAATTTATAAGGGTCTGCAACGGTCAAATTTTTTACAAAAAAATTAATAACTCAAAAAGTTTGCATTTTTCGAAAAAAGTTTTTAGACAAAAGTATACTAAAATTTTACGTAGATTTCAAAAATATATTAATATATAGGGTGTTCTATTCAAAATAACAAAGTTACAGTCGACTTCCGGTAGAACCGGAAGTCGACCATCTTTGAAAATATTTTAGTTAAAAAGATCGTATCCGAAAACCTAAACGTATAAATTCTCATGGTATTTCTATAAGTATTTTGCCATATACAGATAGTTTTATTCCTATTTAATTTCTCAACTTTTATTCAAAAATTTTTGTTGTTTTTGCAATTTTTTTGGACCCTGGGCTTTGATGGCGACCGATTGCATCGCACACTTTGCGCCCTGAACAGAATCACAGTGTTTTCACAATAAAACTAAAATGACCAGTTCATTATATTTACAAACATCCATTTTTATATTTTTTTTTGCAATTAACTTCTTTAACCTCTAAATTAATTGTAACATTTTCTATGCCAACAACGACGTGCTGAAAATTCATTCCTGATTTACATTTTTTTGTTTCACTGGCGAATCGTTGGCGTAAGCATAGCAACCGTGTCTGGGTACGTGGGATGCGTTGTAGTATTGATTGGCAACTTCCCAATCTTGCGACGTTGTCGATAATAGATTAAATTCTTGAAAGCTACAGAATCTATATATAGGTTAGTTTTTATTATTTTCTCGACGAATCGTCTTCATTTTTGATATCTTCTAACCAAAAACAGGTAAAAATACATTTCGATCTGTTTATAAAATTATTATTTGACGTTTACGATTTGCATATATTACGAGGTTTGTTCAAATAATAAATTTCCCAATAAATTTTCACAATTAAAAACATGTTTATTGGTATTGAATAAAACTTGGAGTTTCCTCAATTTCTCGACTTAATCGCCATTTAGATCAATATATTTTTGCAAGCGGTGTACTTTTTTCTTTATGAGTCGAAGCTAGCTTGAAACCCCTTCTTCCAACTCTTCATCGGTTATTAAATTCGTTTATTTAGTTCAGAGAAGAAATTGAAACCACTGGGGGCTAAATTTGAGTTGTAATAGGGGTGTGAGACAGTATTCCATCAAAATCTATTGATGAAATCGGTTGTGATACGGGGGGATTGCGAAGTTAAGTTAAAGAACTTTGAATTTGAATAGTATCTTCTAAAGCTTCGATTGAAGCTAACTACCTTCTGTAACATTGACTCCAAGGTGGTCAGGAGCTATATCTATTAGAATACGAGGGTGGTTCAATTATAAATCGGAATTTGGCTGAAAGATGAAACTACTATCCACTAGTTTAAATCCACCAACAGGAAATGGGCGAAGATTGATAATGGGGCACATCGGCAGGTCTAAACGATTTTGTTAAATGTAGTTTATTGATTTTTGAATCTACTACCATGAGGATACGAATTTACAGAATTGGTTAGATTCAAAGTAGACGTTCCATCCTATGAGAGAAAAACTGTTTTCTTTGTGTTCCATTTGTAAAGAAAAATACGAAATTGATGAAATAGATTCATTATTTTTAAACAAATGTTATTTCATACGAAAATACACGAGGTATAAATTGAAAAATGATTTTACTAAGAAAGGATACGCCTATGGTTTAAGCATGCTTCATTATTCTATTACTCTCTTATTCGTGAAAGAATTGATAAAACTTTAAAAAAAGGCGAGAGTACCACGTCGCATCCACCAATTTTTTAAATAAGTTTTTTGTTGTTTTTTTAAATACTGTTCAAATTAGAAGTTTTGAATTTTCATTGATGGCACTCCCAGTGATGTTTGAAGGATTCTCCTTTACTACTAACTAATTATTGGCGACTGTTTGAATAATAAGCAATAATAATTGTGCGAGGCTTTCACAGTCATCGTTCAAATATGTACGATTTTTTGCAAGCTCTGTTTTCGTTCGTTGTGTCTTGCTCTAGCTGATGCTGCAGTCAAACTGATCGCTGTTTCTGAAGATGTCAAATTCCAGGCGAAACGTCGAGAGCAAGACACAACCGTACTACTCAAGGTTTGACTATAATCTATTAAGAGCTCGCTCCCAACAGTTGTTGCTGGTTATATTGAGTCCTAAGTAAATAATAAGTTCGAATTTTTTTTGAAAATCACACAATTTGCAACTGAAAATGATTTTATTTAATGTTATGAAACTAAATTTTAGTGTTTTTAGTTTTGTGATTATTGAATTTTTTTTTCTATCGTATGAGGTGCCTCAAAAACATCGTCCAAATTTAAAAAATTCTACAGATATTATTGATTTATATAATTATTATTATTGTTAATTTCAATGAAACATATGTGTATATATAAGTATTGTCGGTTACAAATTTTTCCATTTGGCAACATCGCTAGCTTGCTATGTGTCCTTTACTCGCTTCTTGAATGAAACCATTCACAGATAAGCCGAAATTAGTTGGTCGTAAACAAGTGGATATAGAAAAGAGAATGAAAATTAGAATGAGTTGTCCACATTGAATCAATACCAATATCACCGCAAATTTATTTTCTATAAATAAATTTCGAAATGAAAATATTACGTAATAGGGTTACTTTTAGCCTAATTAAAACAAAAACAATCAATAATTTTAATTTCTAACAAAAAATCTTTGTTTTTCCACAAACACGAGGGTTCATTCCTACGCAATTCATTTAATTACCGTGAATTATCCGAAAAAACTCGTTCCTAATACGTTCTTTAAGTTCTGAAAACAGCCGGATATCACAGTATGTCAGATCTGGAGAATATAGTGGATTCGTACCTAATTCGAAGCCTTTCTAAAAAAGGTCTTGAATATAAAAAGCTCTGATGATTTTCCAATATGTTCCCGCTTTATTTCCAGATAGGAACATTTCGAAACGTCTGATTAAAGTTTCTATTCCACTATGAAAATATGATGCATCTTTAGATTCAAAATGTCCCTACTTCACCTGTTTAATTTAATCGTCGCTGTTCATTTTTTTACACTTTAACTCGGCCTTCAGATTTGCGTACAAAAAATAATCTGACGGGGCTAGATCAGGGCTATATTGTGTGTGACTTCCTGGAATCTTTGTGTGACTTCATGGAATCTCTTTCATGGTATCATGGTAAAAGATTCTACTGTCTTGGTCCTCGCAGGTACTGCTCTAAGTGGGATTATGCTGGACAGCTCGGAAGAGCCTCTGCCGTGGTAGGATCGGTTGTATCTTGGGCAGTCATCACCGTTGCATGTTTTCATTTCTTTCTGTGTCTAGAATAATGTGCTCTCTTCTTTTTGTCTGGAAGAGTCTTTGCAGTTATTCTACGGAGTACATTCACATCGGTTGTTCATGGTTCTTAACTAAATAGTGGACAGTCAATGCCTTCTGATAGGCCCGTCTTACCTTCAGTTGAAATTACCAAAGACCGATGTCCCTTAAAACCAGATTAGGAACTTTAACTCGCAGTTTTTAACGATTGTCCCACATAATTCCGCCTAGAGAAATATTTGCGAGACGTGAAGACTTCTTTGGAGAAGTGCAAGCCTGTGGAATCAGCTACCAAGGCACGCCTTTCCCGAACACTACAACCTCCAGAAGTTCAAGATCAATATCCACAGGCATCTCCACACGGCAGGTACCACTCGAACTACTCGAGTGAAATAGAGTTCATTGCGTCGATGGAATCCACCAGCTGTTCTTTCTTGAAGCCGATATCGGGTTGGCTCGGTTTTTGGAGTCCACTCTCTATTCGGTGGACGTACAACCAGGATTTCTTCAACTTGGACCTCTGAACTGGAACCTCTGAATAGGTCGAGATGAATTTAAGATTCGGAGCTGTTAGGCCCTTTATTTTTTTCTTCTTACCACTGTTACGATGTTTGAGAAGGTCTTTAACAAAATCAGCGGTCCAGCTTGGAAATTGGTAGAAACTGATGCTTTAGGAATGGTGAGTTTCGCTCTCCCTGTTTATTTAGAACCCTCGGGTTGAAGAGGAGGATTTGTCATCGTCCATACTCTTGCAGGTCCCTCCAAAATTTTGCCAGGTTTCCTGCAGGCTTTTATCGAAACACCTAGACAACGGTGGACATTGATGCTTTGGAAGTGGTGGGTTCCGAGGTCCCTGTTTGTTTAGAACCCTCGTGGTGAAGAGGACGATTTGTCATCATCCGTGCTCTCGCAGAGCCCTTTGGAATTTTGCCAGGTTTCCTAAAGGCATTGTCTAAACACCTGGTCATCGGTGGACATTGATCCTTTGGAAGTGGTGGGTTCCGAGGTCCCTGTTTGTTTAGAACCCTCGTGGTGAAGAGGACGATTTGTCATCATCCATGCTCTTACAGAGCCCTTTGGAATTTTGCCAGGTTTCCTGCAGGTATAGATCGAAAAACCTGGTTAGAGTGAAGGTCCAAGGGCTCATGAAGCGAGATGTCGGTGGTTTTTTGCTACTGTTTTGTTTAGCTACCTTATGTGAGGTTTCTTCGATGTGAGGTCCTAACATTGCCTGATTTTTATCATGTTCACAACCTACTTTCATCGTACTAATTGAAATCATCATCCGGATCAATAAAATCATAGATAGTTGACATGTTATGTGCTAATAACTAATTTTGTACCAATTTTTACTTATTTCGATTTTTCTATATAAAATTTCCAGTCCAATGCAACAATAATAACAACAATACATCCGTAACTTTGCCGCCGCCTCCATTTTATTCAGCACATAGAGGGGCAGCTAGACAAATGTACGGATCGGGATCGTTGCGACCTCCTGGTACGAAATCGGTGATCTACGCAACGGGACAACGTCAACACGGTATCCGCACAACGATGTCTCCTCAAGTGTACAGCCCGCCACAATTCGTACCCTACGTAGTACCAGTACCCGTTTTCCCAATTCATATGAGGGCGGATGAATACGAACCGATGATAAGAGGTTAGCGAACGTTTGTTTATTGATACATTAGTTTATTTTGTAACTATTCCAGGTTATCCAGGAATTCACCACATCCAGATTCCCCCTCGAAGTGACCGTCCGTCGAATCGAGGAGGCGGTAGATACGGAGGTCGTTTCGAATATCCAAACGGCAGACCGATTTATGGATTTTCCAACGCGCGGTATCCCTTCGACTTTGGATTCGTGAGAGGTAGAGGAATTTCATCTGATTACGATGAGTCTCGCAGTGGAGCATATCTTGTACATAGAACTGAAGACGACGACAACGACGAATACGTCGAAACGTATCCGACGATAAAACCTCAAGAAAATAGAGACGTTCAACCGAAAAAAGCTATAGAACATCATTCGTGCGAGAAAATTTGCAAGAAAAGCGAAATGTTGTGCAAGAAGTCTTGTTTTTGCTTAAAAGAAGAACTGAGGTTAGTTATTTTTTGTATAACTTCAGGATGTTATATAAAATTTATTTATTGAACCCGTTTAATTAATGAAAGAACAAGATTTGCCTTTTTTAAGTCACTTCCGCACGAATGTTTGGCATCGAAACTTGACCACACCTCGTATTGATGACTGAATGTTCTTTTATTCCATCCTGTATAATTATCCAACCATTATGGCGTCGACACATAGATCATTCATTCATAACATAACAAGCGCAATGCTTTTCTGACTTCGATAGTTTTTTTTCGATATACCCTGTATAATATTGATCAAAAATTTTACATGATTCTAGTGTTTTTAAGGCTTATTTGATTTTTCAACTTTTTCCACGATGATACTATCAACCATTCGACTAGTATTTGCTAAATTTAAAAATTCCAGGACCGGCTGTGAGAAAATCAATTTAGTGATTCGTATTGAATATTCCACCCTATATAATATATTTTTTAATGCAAACTACATAAATAACTGATGTCGGACTGATGGACTTGCAGCCATTTCATTTCACACACACATACAGGAAATGGACACACTTTCTTTGCCATTCAACATTAACTGTTGCTGTAAATTTTTAGTTTTCACTTTAAAATATTCTGAACTCTTCTGATGTGAAAACAATCCTTTGAAATTTCAGATGCGATGGAATTAATGATTGTGAAGGTAACGAAGACGAATTAGATTGTGATCATATTGATCACCATGTGCAATGTGACGAAACTAAGGAATACGTGTTATGTCCAAGAACTAAAAAGTGTATTTTGAAAGATTGGCTCTGCGATGGAGATGACGATTGTGGTGATTTTTCTGATGAAACACATTGTGGTAAGATTACAAGTCTCTAAGTTTTTATTCATTACAACCATTAGACTTAAATAACCCCTTACATCATATTTTATGTATTTTTATGTATTTCCAAAGCTTAATTAAACATTTAATCGTGGAAAAGAAATCCAAATAAAATAAACGAATCAAATTGTCATTTAAGTGTCATTTAACGCCATTACCGATAACAAGAATCGATTACTACAATCGATTTTAATCGTTTTCGACATATTTAACAAACTTTTTGTACTGGTACATTGAAATCGTATGGGGAAAAATATTCATTTAATTGAAATAAAAAACACTTATTTTATTGAATTGATTAATTATCGAATCATCCATAAACTAACGTTAAATGGAAGAAAAAGAAATGGATGAATAACTGTTCGAAGATAAAAAAGAAGAAAAATTGATAGTTGATCAATATCTGACAGTTCGATTTAAATTTATTGTTTTGAATATATATTATGAGTAAATTTCTTATAGGGAGAGACAATTTAGTTTAATTAGGCTAAAATAAAACGAAAATGAGTGAAATTTTTCGACATCTCGCTTTGTTTCCGAGTGATGATTGAAGTTACAACCAAACGTTAGTTCGAGATTCGCTATATAGAAAAGATGACGTTTAATACTTCGTCTAGAATGAGGATTTAATCGCTATAAATTCGATACGAGTCGTGTAATTTATCAAAAAAAGTTTTTTTGTTTCATTTTTACATAATTTACTCTAGTATATTAAAAATAACAGGTTTCTGAAGTAAAATGGGCAGTAATACGAAGGTTGCTACTTAAGTTTTGAGATATGGTAACACTGGTGTGAATATGTCAAATCTGACATCATAAAGTTTGACATTTTTAACGGTGGACGTACTCAGAACGTGTTGTTATACGAGGGATATTTGAGTTGTATACAGAATCTTCTTGGCCAAAATATGGAATTAAATTGCAATCATTTTCGTGGGATTATTTTCTATGACTATGAAAGTATGTTTCGAATGCTTTCAAAGCGAAGTCCCGTTGGGGTTTGATTAGGTTAGGTTTTCACGACTTCAATATCTCAAAAACAAAGCGAGATATCGACTTAGTTTGAGTCGATTTACAAAATAGACATGCTACAGAAATCGGATACGTACCGAAAAAATTGTATCGAGATTAAGAAAGACTAAAATTTTTATCTCAAAATAGTGTTTTTCAAATTTATCTTTTTTGAGATAATGATTCAAAGGGTTGCTTTGACTCTTCATCAAAATACAGCTTAAAACCACCGAGCTCTTCGAATTTCTTTATTGTCTATCTTTATAAACATTTAGCAAGTAATCAATATCATATTGAGATGCCAGGTTAACTTTTTTTTTTGGTAAATATCGTAAAGCAGTTAATGCTTAAAACTTTTATCTCAAAATATGCTTTTCAAATTTACCTATTTCGAGATAAATGTTGTAAAGCAATCGATGGTTAAAATATCTCGAAAATTATTTGCCAAATAATAACTATCGAATCATCTCAAAATTTCAAGATGTACGATAAATATTTCAGAAATAAGGTTCAATTTTGATAAAAAAAAGGTCTTTTTGAGATATTGAGAAAACAACTGCACTGAATGGGTTTATATAAATGAATATTTTTAGGTTTTAATGTGAATTGTACTAACGATCAATTCCAATGCGACAATGGCCTATGTATACCTAAATTATGGACATGTGACAATGACAACGACTGCAAAGACTATTCTGACGAATTTAATTGCACTATTACGGGGTGAGTAAAATTTAAGAACGCCAATTTCGATTACCTATAAAGATATACTCAATGACGACGATTTTTTTTTGCAGATGCGAGGAAAATGAATTTGAATGCTCAGACACGACATGCATCTCGATAAGTTGGAAATGTGATAGACATATAGACTGCACTGATGGCTCCGATGAAAGCGATTGTGGTGAGTTTGATGAAATTAATCACCAGTAACTTTTTTTTGACGTTAATTTGGAGCTAATATGATAATATGAATTTTGTTTCTTGAAGTCTATAAAGTTTATAAAGTCTATAAAGTCTATAAAGTCTGTAAAGTCTATAAAGTCTGTAAAGTCTATAAAGTCTATAAAGTCTGTAAAGACTATAAAGTCTGTAAAGTCTGTAAAGTCTGTAAAGTCTATAAAGTCTAAAGTCTATAAAGTCTATAAAGTCTATAAAGTCTATAAAGTCTATAAAGTCTATAAAGTCTATAAAGCCTATAAAGTCTATAAAGTCTATAAAGTCAATTTTTTATCAAATCCATAGAAAATCGATTCTAAATTTCTTTCAGATGTTATTCCTCCATATTGTACGGAAAATGAGTTCCAATGTGCATCTCATGTTTGTATCAAAATCGAATTCAAGTGCGATGGTGATGATGATTGTGATGATTGGAGCGACGAGGATGATTGTCCCAAGATACAAAGTACCTGCGTTTCAGGAGAATTCAAGTGAGCGAACGTTTTTACGTAAAAAAAATTTGTTTTATCATAATTTGAATTAATTTCAGATGTAATAGTGGTAAGTGTATACCGGAAAGATATAAATGCGACAGACAATTAGACTGTGATGATAACGAAGATGAAATAAATTGTGATTATAATATTACGAAAACTTGTTCACCGGATGAGTATACTTGTGACAATGGAGCTTGTGTTTTGGTAAGTACACCTAAAGAATCTAGTGAAGATTCGATTTGATATTTTTAGCGTACATGGGTGTGTGACGGTTTGGAAGATTGTTCACAAGGTGAAGACGAATCTAAATGCGAAATAGTCTGCGACGAAGCCAAATTTCCTTGTAGCGGTATTGATCCAAATAGCAATAAAACGGAAACGTGTATAAGTAAAAAATACAGATGCGATGGAAGGAGAGATTGCCCGAAAGGGGAAGACGAAGAACAATGTCCCGCAAAACGCGAATGCGAAAGAAATACCACTTGTAAACAACTTTGTATCACTACTGCCGATGGTAATAAGGGTTGTTCTTGTTTAAACGGTTTCCAACTTAACAAAGACGGCGTCAGGTATGATATTTTTTCAACATAACCCTGTATCTTATTTACTTTATTCATTTATACACTAACACTAAACGCACTTAACTATTCACTATCCACTAAGTTATTTAGTAAAACTTGACGATTCACTGTGTACTCAAATTTAATTCTAAGCACCTATCTAATTCATAGCATACTAATTTATTTCGATACACGTTTCAATTAGAATTATTTACTGACTCTATATCTGCTCGAGACTCTTTTTATATCTTATCATCACATTCCAGAATCTTCATTTCCAGGAAATTTCTAATTTGCCGTAAATAAACAAAAAGGTCTTCATGGAAACGTTTCTATCGAAAATAACCGAGCAGGACCGGTTTGACGGTACATGTCGTGGACTAATTCGTAACACTACGTCTAATGATAGTTTTGTAACCTATTTTTCTTATTTGTGTTAATAGATTTTTGAATGTAGGGTGAATTTATTTATTCACTAACACTAAATACACTAAACTAACCACTTTCCACTAAATTGTTCAGTAACACTTAACTATTCGATAAAACTTGTTACTATTTGACTGAATGACTCGTTTTTCTACATTATCATCAAAATCTTGATTTCCTGGAAATTTCTAATTTGCCGTAAATAAAGAAAAATGTCTTCATACAATCGTTTCTATCGAAAATAACCGAGCAGGACCGGTTTGACGGTACATGTCGTGGACGAATTCGTAACACTACGTGTAATGATAGTTTTGTAACCTATTTTTCTTATTTGTTTAAATAGATTTTTGAATGTAGGGTGAATTTATTTATTCACTAACACTAAATACACTAAACTAACCACTTTCCACTAAATTGTTCAGTAACACTTAACTATTCGATAAAACTTGTTACTATTTGACTGAATGACTCGTTTTTCTACATTATCATCAAAATCTTGATTTCCTGGAAATTTCTAATTTGCCGTAAATAAAGAAAAATGTCTTCATACAATCGTTTCTATCGAAAATAACCGAGCAGGACCGGTTTGACGGTACATGTCGTGGACGAATTCGTAACACTACGTGTAATGATAGTTTTGTAACCTATTTTTCTTATTTGTTTAAATAGATATTTGAATGTAGGGTGAATTTATTTATTCACTAACACTAAATACACTAAACTAACCACTTTCCACTAAATTATTCAGTAACACTTAACTATTCGATAAAACTTGTTACTATTTGACTGAATGACTCATTTTTCTACATTATCATCAAAATCTTGATTTCCTGGAAATTTCTAATTTGCCGTAAATAAAGAAAAATGTCTTCATACAATCGTTTCTATCGAAAATAACCGAGCAGGACCGGTTTGACGGTACATGTCGTGGACGAATTCGTAACACTACGTGTAATGATAGTTTTGTAACCTATTTTTCTTATTTGTTTAAATAGATTTTTGAATGTAGGGTGAATTTATTTATTCACTAACACTAAATACACTAAACTAACCACTTTCCACTAAATTGTTCAGTAACACTTAACTATTCGATAAAACTTGTTACTATTTGACTGAATGACTCATTTTTCTACATTATCATCAAAATCTTGATTTCCTGGAAATTTCTAATTTGCCGTAAATAAACAAAAAGGTCTTCATGGAAACGTTTCTATCGAAAATAACCGAGCAAGACCGGTTTGACGGTACATGTCGTGGACGAATTCGTAACACTACGTGTAATGATAGTTTTGTAACCTATTTTTCTTATTTGTGTTAATAGATTTTTGAATGTAGGGTGAATTTATTTATTCACTAACACTAAATACACTAAACTAACCACTTTCCACTAAATTATTCAGTAACACTTAACTATTCGATAAAACTTGTTACTATTTGACTGAATGACTCATTTTTCTACATTATCATCAAAATCTTGATTTCCTGGAAATTTCTAATTTGCCGTAAATAAAGAAAAAGGTCTTCATGGAAACGTTTCTATCGAAAATAACCGAGCAGGACCGGTTTGACGGTACATGTCGTGGACGAATTCGTAACACTACGTGTAATGATAGTTTTGTAACCTATTTTTCTTATTTGTTTAAATAGATCTTTGAATGTAGGGTGAATTTATTTATTCACTAACACTAAATACACTAAACTAACCACTTTCCACTAAATTGTTCAGTAACACTTAACTATTCGATAAAACTTGTTACTATTTGACTGAATGACTCGTTTTTCTACATTATCATCAAAATCTTGATTTCCTGGAAATTTCTAATTTGCCGTAAATAAACAAAAAGGTCTTCATGGAAACGTTTCTATCGAAAATAACCGAGCAGGACCGGTTTGACGGTACATGTCGTGGACTAATTCGTAACACTACGTCTAATGATAGTTTTGTAACCTATTTTTCTTATTTGTTTAAATAGATTTTTGAATGTAGGGTGAATTTATTTATTCACTAACACTAAATACACTAAACTAACCACTTTCCACTAAATTATTCAGTAAAACTTAACTATTCGATAAAACTTGTTACTATTTGACTGAATGACTCGTTCTTCTACATTATCATCAAAATCTTGATTTCCTGGAAATCTCTAAATTGCAAAATGAACAAAAGGTGTTCTTAGACTTATAAACGTTTCTATAAAATGAGTCACAGCACGATGTAATTATCCTATGAAAATTATACAAAGGATGGTGTTTTGCAACCTTTTTAGGAATTTTTACCCGGCACATCCTCCAAACTTTATATACTATTAACATAATCAAACAGGACCGGCTTTACAGTCCATCTTGTCCATTATGTTTTGATATTTTTTTCAATTTAATTCTGTTATTTAATCCAACTGTTTTTTAATTTATTTATACACTAAATGCACTAAACTAATCACTATCCACTAAATTATTCAGTAACACTTAACTATGAACGAAAAGTCATCAGGATTTGACTGAATAGACTCGTTTTATGAATGAATTTATAAATGAATATGAATTTTTTGAATGAAAGGCCTACTTAGAATCGTTTCTATAAAGAGTCACAACGCGATGTAAATACAATGTATCGTATAAAAACGCCAAACTTCAGATTCTATTAACATAATCGAACAGGACCGGCTTCACGATACATGTCAGTGAACGAATTCGTAACACTTTGTTTATATACAGAATCCGTCGAAGTTGTGTAATTTTTTAATAAGATATGTGTGATAAGTATTCTCATTGGGAATTTACAAATCTATTCATGTTTATAGAAGTTTTTGTCTTAAAATTAAATAGAGAATCTAGTTTTTTTTGTGAACACTGTATATATGTTTTTAGCTGCGACGATATTAACGAATGTTTATATGCAACTGATCCTGTTTGTTCCCAAAATTGTAACAACACAATTGGTAGTTTCAAATGCGGTTGTATGACCGGCTATGTCTTGAGACCGGATTTGAGGACTTGCAAAGCGATGGGGGCGCCACCAACTTTATTATTTGCCAATAGAATCGATATAAGGGAGGTGAGGATATGAAAATTTTAATCTATATTTAAAATAATTGTTGATACTATTGATTTTATCACGTAATTGATCAAGCGGTGGAAGATTTTTATCGGAAAATGATTAGGATTTAGAAAAAGACTTTTTTTTTTCAATTTTTAGGTATCCCTAAGTAATTCAAAGTATACTGCGATTTTGAGAGGACTCCACAATGCCATATCATTAGATTATCATTACGAGAAAGGTTATATATTTTGGTCGGATGTATCTATGGATGTTATAAGAAGGGCCTTCATAAATGGAACCGAAATTACAGGTAACTATCCATGATAAAATGTAAAAATAAATACCAGATTCAGCCCAGTAGCTCTGCAATATTACATATTTTAACAAAAAATACCATTTTTTTGTTATGTTTAAAAATGTATTTGAACATTTATTGAGAAAGAAAAAATTAATTAAAGTCGCACCAGAAAAAGGAAATGAGTCAATATTGATTAGAATGAAGAGAAAAAAATGAAGAAATGATGGTAGATGAAATAACAAAACTACAATAAGCAATAAATGAGAGAATTGAAAGAGAAAAATAAAAAACTAGAGAAGAAATTAAAAAAGCAAATGATAGGTTAGAGCAACTTGCAAAAATCAGAAAGAGAATAAATTAGTTCTTAAAGCAAGAGAAAAAGAGAAAGAGAACTGGAAGATTTGTTAAGAAATGATGGTAGACATTAAGAAGAGACAAGAAGAAAATGGGCAACAAATGAAAGAACTGGTAGAGAAAGAGAAGACGCTAGAGAAGGTATTGAAAAAAAAAACAAACAAATGATGGGCTAGAACAACCTGAAAGAAATCGGAAAAAGAAGAAATTAGTTAACTAAGCTTGAGGAAAAGACGAAGAGAATTGGAAGATTTGTTAAGAAATGATGGTAGACATTAAGAAGAGACAAGAAGAAAATGGGCAACAAATGAAAGAACTGGTAGAGAAAGAGAAGATGCTAGAGAAGGAATTGAAAAAACAAACAAATGATGGGCTAGAACAATCTGAAAGAAATCGGAAAAAGAAGAAATTAGTTAATTAAGCTTGAGGAAAAGACGAAGAGAATTGGAAGATTTGTTAAGAAATGATGGTAGACATTAAGAAGAGACAAGAAGAAAATGGGCAACAAATGAAAGAACTGGTAGAGAAAAAGAATATGCTAGAGAAGGAATTGAAAAAACAAACAAATGATGGGCTAGAACAATCTGAAAGAAATCGGAAAAAGAAGAAATTAGTTAATTAAGCTTGAGGAAAAGACGAAGAGAATTGGAAGATTTGTTAAGAAATGATGGTAGACATTAAGAAGAGACAAGAAGAAAATGGGCAACAAATGAAAGAACTGGTAGAGAAAAAGAAGACGCTAGAGAAGGAATTGAAAAAAAAACAAACAAATGATGGGCTAGAACAATCTGAAAGAAATCGGAAAAAGAAGAAATTAGTTAATTAAGCTTGAGGAAAAGACGAAGAGAATTGGAAGATTTGTTAAGAAATGATGGTAGACATTAAGAAGAGACAAGAAGAAAATGGGCAACAAATGAAAGAACTGGTAGAGAAAAAGAAGATGCTAGAGAAGGAATTGAAAAAAAGACAAACAAATGATAGGCTAGAACAACTTGAAAGAAATCGGAAAAAGAAGAAATTAATGATTGAAGCTTGTGGAAAAAACAAAGAGAATGGGACGATATGAAAGAAAAACTTAACTAAAGTGCCACCAGAAAAAGAAAATAACTGTATATTGGTTAGAATGATGAGAAAAAAATGAGGGAAGGTAAACATTAAGAAAAGACAAAAAGAATATGGGCAACAAATGAAAGAACTGGTAGAGGAAAAGCAGGCACTAGAAAAGGAATTGAAAAAATAAAAAAACAAAAGATAAGTTAAAACAACTTGAAACTACCAAAACGACAATGAAATTTGATGATGTGCTTGGATTAGTTAGTGTTAATTAAGTCATAGATATTTATATTTCTAACAAAAACTTTATTTATGGTGTTAAACCATGATTTCAATACTTTTTAATTTAAGATGTGATAAAATCTGGATTGGAGTCACCAGGTGGAGTAGCCTTAGACTGGATACACGATCTGATATTTTGGACGGATTCCGGTACCAGAAGAATCGAAGTAGCTACTCTAGACGGTCAACAAAGATCCATAATAGCGGCCAGCGAAATCGACAAACCCAGAGCTATAGCAGTTCATCCGGGACAAGCTCTCATATTTTGGACTGATTGGGGCCCAAATCCTAAAATAGAACGCGCCGAAATGGACGGTTCAAAAAGATACAGTATCATTACCGAATCTGTATTTTGGCCTAACGGCTTAACCATAGATTATACTTCAAATCAAATTTATTGGGCCGATGCTAAACATAATGTTATAGAAACATCTAATTTTGATGGAAAATATAGGAAAAAGGTTATTAGTAAAGGATTGCCTCATCCTTTCGCGATTACCATTTTCGAAGATGCCATTTTTTGGACCGACTGGCATACCAAGTCCATTTCGACAGCTAATAAAGTGACAGGTAAGTATTTTTTCTATTTATTAAATCAATATGAACATGAATTTTTTCAACAGGTGCTGGTATGCGTCCCCTGCATTCTCAGCTACATTTTCCAATGGATATCCATAGTTATCATCCGCAACGACAACCGAAATATAAGAACCATTGCGGTAAAAATAACGGTGGTTGTGCCCATATGTGTCTACCAAACAAAAATTCGTATAGTTGTGTTTGTCGGATGGGTCAGAAATTGAAATCCGATAAAAAATCCTGTCAGAAACCTGATAAATTTCTATTATTCGCCAGAAAGAAAGACCTGAGGATCAAGTACATGGATGGAAGTCATCAACATCAATACGAAATGGTAAGTGACTTCATTTTTGGTTCATAATACCTCTAAAGAAATTTTTTCGAAGCAAAATTTGCTCAAGATACTTTCAATACTGAGATTATTTTGATACAAGGTTAACCGAAGCTCATTCTTTACGATGTTAACTTGTAAATAAAGAAGATATCATGGTAAAATGGAGGGTGTACTTTTATAAAGGACATATGAAGATGAAAGTACATCAACTAATCAAGAAGTTTGATTAGGTCCCAATAAAAATAGGCATCGAAGCTATAGAAAAACTAGAGCTAAGAAAAGTACCAAGATTTGGTACCATAACCATGAACATGCGAATTGCAATACCATCAGTTACATAAGAAAGCTTGTAATGAAAACCAAACACCGTGGGAGTTGAATTTGTGGATACTTACCCCAAACTACCGAAAAAAAAACGAGAAAGAGAAATCAGAATCGTTCGAAACCACATTAGAGGTTAAACAAAGATGTATCTTAAGTTCATTATTGTTTGTGGTGGTTATAGATGAAGCAGTTAAAGATACGAAGAAAAAAAGGAAAGAAAACAGTAGTACCAACATTGAAGAAAGCTACAAAAGACGTGGATAAACAAAGATGTATCTTAAGTTCATTATTGTTTGTGGTGGTTATAGATGAAGCAGTTAAAGATACGAAGAATAAAAGGAAAGAAAACACTAGTAGAAACATTGAAGAAAGCTACAAAAGATATGGATAAACAAAGAAGTATCTTGAGGTCATTATTGTTTGTGGTGGTTATAGATGAAGCAGTCAGAGATACGAAGAAGAAAAGGAAAGAAAACAGTAGTAGAAACATTGAAGAAAGCTACAAAAGACCTGGATAAACAAAGAAGTATCTTGAGGTCATTATTGTTTGTGGTGGTTATAGATGAAGCAGTTAAAGATACGAAGAAAAAAAGGAAAGAAAACAGTAGAAGAAACATTGAAGAAAGCTACAAAAGACGTGGACAAACAAAGATGTATCTTGAGTTCATTATTGTTTGTGGTGGTTATAGATGAAGCAGTCAGAGATACGAAGAAGAAAAGGAAAGAAAACAGTAGTAGAAACATTGAAGAAAGCTACAAAAGATGTGGATAAACAAAGAAGTATCTTGAGTTCATTATTGTTTGTGGTGGTTATAGATGAAGCAGTTAAAAATACGAAGAATAAAAGGAAAGAAAACACTAGTAGAAACATTGAAGAAAGCTACAAAAGACGTGGAAAAACAAAGAAGTATCTTGAGTTCATTATTGTTTGTGGTGGTTATAGATGAAGCAGTTAAAGATACGAAGAATAAATGGAAAGAAAACAGTAGTAGAAACATTGAAGAAAGCTACAAAAGACGTGGAAAAACAAAGATGTATCTTGAGTTCATTATTGTTTGTGGTGGTTATAGATGAAGCAGTTAAAAATACGAAGAATAAAAGGAAAGAAAACACTAGTAGAAACATTGAAGAAAGCTACAAAAGACGTGGAAAAACAAAGATGTATCTTGAGTTCATTATTGTTTGTGGTGGTTATAGATGAAGCAGTCAGAGATACGAAGAAGAAAAGGAAAGAAAACAGTAGTAGAAACATTGAAGAAAGCTCTAAAGACGTGGATAAACAAAGATGTATCTTGAGGTCATTATTGTTTGTGGTGGTTATAGATGAAGCAGTCAGAGATACGAAGAAGAAAAGGAAAGAAAACAGTAGTAGAAACATTGAAGAAAGCTACAAAACACGTGGACAAACAAAGATGTATCTTGAGTTCATTATTGTTTGTGGTGGTTATAGATGAAGCAGTCAGAGATACGAAGAAGAAAAGGAAAGAAAACAGTAGTAGAAACATTGAAGAAAGCTACAAAAGACGTGGACAAACAAAGATGTATCTTGAGTTCATTATTGTTTGTGGTGGTTATAGATGAAGCAGTTAAAAATACGAAGAATAAAAGGAAAGAAAACACTAGTAGAAACATTGAAGAGAGCTACAAAAGACGTGGAAAAACAAAGATGTATCTTGAGTTCATTATTGTTTGTGGTGGTTATAGATGAAGCAGTTAAAGATACGAAGAATAAAAGGAAAGAAAACAGTAGTAGAAACATTGAAGAAAGCTACAAAAGATGTGGATAAACAAAGAAGTATCTTGAGTTCATTATTGTTTGTGGTGGTTATAGATGAAGCAGTTAAAAATACGAAGAATAAAAGGAAAGAAAACACTAGTAGAAACATTGAAGAAAGCTACAAAAGACGTGGAAAAACAAAGAAGTATCTTGAGTTCATTATTGTTTGTGGTGGTTATAGATGAAGCAGTTAAAGATACGAAGAATAAAAGGAAAGAAAACACTAGTAGAAACATTGAAGAAAGCTACAAAAGACGTGGAAAAACAAAGATGTATCTTGAGTTCATTATTGTTTGTGGTGGTTATAGATGAAGCAGTTAAAAATACGAAGAATAAAAGGAAAGAAAACACTAGTAGAAACATTGAAGAAAGCTACAAAAGACGTGGAAAAACAAAGATGTATCTTGAGTTCATTATTGTTTGTGGTGGTTATAGATGAAGCAGTCAGAGATACGAAGAAGAAAAGGAAAGAAAACAGTAGTAGAAACATTGAAGAAAGCTCTAAAGACGTGGATAAACAAAGATGTATCTTGAGGTCATTATTGTTTGTGGTGGTTATAGATGAAGCAGTTAAAAATACGAAGAATAAAAGGAAAGAAAACACTAGTAGAAACATTGAAGAAAGCTACAAAAGATGTGGATAAACAAAGAAGTATCTTGAGCTCATTATTGTTTGTGGTGCTTATAGATGAAGCAGACAGAGATACGATGAATAAAAGGAAAGAAAACAGTAGTAGAAACATTGAAGAAAGCTCTAAAGACGTGGATAAACAAAGATGTATCTTGAGGTCATTATTGTTTGTGGTGGTTATAGATGAAGCAGTCAGAGATACGAAGAAGAAAAGGAAAGAAAACAGTAGTAGAAACATTGAAGAAAGCTCTAAAGACGTGGATAAACAAAGATGTATCTTGAGGTCATTATTGTTTGTGGTGGTTATAGATGAAGCAGTTAAAGATACGAAGAATAAATGGAAAGAAAACAGTAGTAGAAACATTGAAGAAAGCTACAAAAGACGTGGATAAACAAAGATGTATCTTGAGGTCATTATTGTTTGTGGTGGTTATAGATGAAGCAGTCAGAGATACGAAGAAGAAAAGGAAAGAAAACAGTAGTAGAAACATTGAAGAAAGCTACAAAAGACGTGGATAAACAAAGATGTATCTTGAGTTCATTATTGTTTGTGGTGGTTATAGATGAAGCAGTTAAAGATACGAAGAATAAAAGGAAAGAAAACAGTAGTAGAAACATTGAAGAAAGCTACAAAAGACGTGGATAAACAAAGATGTATCTTGAGGTCATTATTGTTTGTGGTGGTTATAGATGAAGCAGTTAAAGATACGAAGAATAAATGGAAAGAAAACAGTAGTAGAAACATTGAAGAAAGCTACAAAAGACGTGGACAAACAAAGATGAATCTTGAGTTCATTATTGTTTGTGGTGGTTATAGATGAAGCAGTCAGAGATACGAAGAAGAAAAGGAAAGAAAACAGTAGTAGAAACATTGAAGAAAGCTACAAAAGACGTGGATAAACAAAGATGTATCTTGAGTTCATTATTGTTTGTGGTGGTTATAGATGAAGCAGTTAAAGATACGAAGAATAAAAGGAAAGAAAACAGTAGTAGAAACATTGAAGAAAGCTACAAAAGACGTGGACAAACAAAGATGTATCTTGAGTTCATTATTGTTTGTGGTGGTTATAGATGAAGCAGTTAAAAATACGAAGAATAAAAGGAAAGAAAACACTAGTAGAAACATTGAAGAAAGCTACAAAAGACGTGGAAAAACAAAGATGTATCTTGAGTTCATTATTGTTTGTGGTGGTTATAGATGAAGCAGTTAAAGATACGAAGAATAAATGGAAAGAAAACAGTAGTAGAAACATTGAAGAAAGCTACAAAAGACGTGGATAAACAAAGATGTATCTTGAGGTCATTATTGTTTGTGGTGGTTATAGATGAAGCAGTCAGAGATACGAAGAAGAAAAGGAAAGAAAACAGTAGTAGAAACATTGAAGAAAGCTACAAAAGACGTGGACAAACAAAGATGTATCTTGAGTTCATTATTGTTTGTGGTGGTTATAGATGAAGCAGTTAAAAATACGAAGAATAAAAGGAAAGAAAACACTAGTAGAAACATTGAAGAAAGCTACAAAAGACGTGGAAAAACAAAGATGTATCTTGAGTTCATTATTGTTTGTGGTGGTTATAGATGAAGCAGTTAAAGATACGAAGAATAAATGGAAAGAAAACAGTAGTAGAAACATTGAAGAAAGCTACAAAAGACGTGGATAAACAAAGATGTATCTTGAGGTCATTATTGTTTGTGGTGGTTATAGATGAAGCAGTCAGAGATACGAAGAAGAAAAGGAAAGAAAACAGTAGTAGAAACATTGAAGAAAGCTACAAAAGACGTGGACAAACAAAGATGTATCTTGAGTTCATTATTGTTTGTGGTGGTTATAGATGAAGCTGTTAAAAATACGAAGAATAAAAGGAAAGAAAACACTAGTAGAAACATTGAAGAAAGCTACAAAAGACGTGGAAAAACAAAGATGTATCTTGAGTTCATTATTGTTTGTGGTGGTTATAGATGAAGCAGTTAAAGATACGAAGAATAAATGGAAAGAAAACAGTAGTAGAAACATTGAAGAAAGCTACAAAAGACGTGGACAAACAAAGATGTATCTTGAGTTCATTATTGTTTGTGGTGGTTATAGATGAAGCAGTTAAAAATACGAAGAATAAACGGAAAGAAAACACTAGTAGAAACATTGAAGAAAGCTACAAAAGATGTGGATAAACAAAGAAGTATCTTGAGCTCATTATTGTTTGTGGTGCTTATAGATGAAGCAGACAGAGATACGATGAATAAAAGGAAAGAAAACAGTAGTAGAAACATTGAAGAAAGCTCTAAAGACGTGGATAAACAAAGATGTATCTTGAGGTCATTATTGTTTGTGGTGGTTATAGATGAAGCAGTCAGAGATACGAAGAAGAAAAGGAAAGAAAACAGTAGTAGAAACATTGAAGAAAGCTACAAAAGACGTGGACAAACAAAGATGTATCTTGAGTTCATTATTGTTTGTGGTGGTTATAGATGAAGCAGTAAAAATACGAAGAATAAAAGGAAAGAAAACACTAGTAGAAACATTGAAGAAAGCTACAGAAGACGTGGAAAAACAAAGATGTATCTTGAGTTCATTATTGTTTGTGGTGGTTATAGATGAAGCAGTTAAAGATACGAAGAATAAATGGAAAGAAAACACTAGTAGAAACATTGAAGAAAGCTACAAAAGATGTGGATAAACAAAGAAGTATCTTGAGCTCATTATTGTTTGTGGTGCTTATAGATGAAGCAGACAGAGATACGATGAATAAAAGGAAAGAAAACAGTAGTAGAAACATTGAAGAAAGCTCTAAAGACGTGGATAAACAAAGATGTATCTTGAGTTCATTATTGTTTGTGGTGGTTATAGATGAAGCAGTTAAAAATACGAAGAATAAAAGGAAAGAAAACACTAGTAGAAACATTGAAGAAAGCTACAAAAGATGTGGATAAACAAAGAAGTATCTTGAGCTCATTATTGTTTGTGGTGCTTATAGATGAAGCAGACAGAGATACGATGAATAAAAGGAAAGAAAACAGTAGTAGAAACATTGAAGAAAGCTCTAAAGACGTGGATAAACAAAGATGTATCTTGAGGTCATTATTGTTTGTGGTGGTTATAGATGAAGCAGTCAGAGATACGAAGAAGAAAAGGAAAGAAAACACTAGTAGAAACATTGAAGAAAGCTACAAAAGACGTGGATAAACAAAGATGTATCTTGAGTTCATTATTGTTTGTGGTGGTTATAGATGAAGCAGTTAAAAATACGAAGAATAAAAGGAAAGAAAACACTAGTAGAAACATTGAAGAAAGCTACAAAAGACGTGGAAAAACAAAGATGTATCTTGAGTTCATTATTGTTTGTGGTGGTTATAGATGAAGCAGTTAAAGATACGAAGAATAAATGGAAAGAAAACAGTAGTAGAAACATTGAAGAAAGCTACAAAAGACGTGGATAAACAAAGATGTATCTTGAGGTCATTATTGTTTGTGGTGGTTATAGATGAAGCAGTCAGAGATACGAAGAAGAAAAGGAAAGAAAACAGTAGTAGAAACATTGAAGAAAGCTACAAAAGACGTGGACAAACAAAGATGTATCTTGAGTTCATTATTGTTTGTGGTGGTTATAGATGAAGCAGTTAAAAATACGAAGAATAAAAGGAAAGAAAACACTAGTAGAAACATTGAAGAAAGCTACAAAAGACGTGGAAAAACAAAGATGTATCTTGAGTTCATTATTGTTTGTGGTGGTTATAGATGAAGCAGTTAAAGATACGAAGAATAAATGGAAAGAAAACAGTAGTAGAAACATTGAAGAAAGCTACAAAAGACGTGGATAAACAAAGATGTATCTTGAGGTCATTATTGTTTGTGGTGGTTATAGATGAAGCAGTCAGAGATACGAAGAAGAAAAGGAAAGAAAACAGTAGTAGAAACATTGAAGAAAGCTACAAAAGACGTGGACAAACAAAGATGTATCTTGAGTTCATTATTGTTTGTGGTGGTTATAGATGAAGCTGTTAAAAATACGAAGAATAAAAGGAAAGAAAACACTAGTAGAAACATTGAAGAAAGCTACAAAAGACGTGGAAAAACAAAGATGTATCTTGAGTTCATTATTGTTTGTGGTGGTTATAGATGAAGCAGTTAAAGATACGAAGAATAAATGGAAAGAAAACAGTAGTAGAAACATTGAAGAAAGCTACAAAAGACGTGGACAAACAAAGATGTATCTTGAGTTCATTATTGTTTGTGGTGGTTATAGATGAAGCAGTTAAAAATACGAAGAATAAAAGGAAAGAAAACACTAGTAGAAACATTGAAGAAAGCTACAAAAGATGTGGATAAACAAAGAAGTATCTTGAGCTCATTATTGTTTGTGGTGCTTATAGATGAAGCAGACAGAGATACGATGAATAAAAGGAAAGAAAACAGTAGTAGAAACATTGAAGAAAGCTCTAAAGACGTGGATAAACAAAGATGTATCTTGAGGTCATTATTGTTTGTGGTGGTTATAGATGAAGCAGTCAGAGATACGAAGAAGAAAAGGAAAGAAAACAGTAGTAGAAACATTGAAGAAAGCTACAAAAGACGTGGACAAACAAAGATGTATCTTGAGTTCATTATTGTTTGTGGTGGTTATAGATGAAGCAGACAGAGATACGATGAATAAAAGGAAAGAAAACAGTAGTAGAAACATTGAAGAAAGCTCTAAAGACGTGGATAAACAAAGATGTATCTTGAGGTCATTGTTGTTTGTGGTGGTTATAGATGAAGCAGTCAGAGATACGAAGAAGAAAAGGAAAGAAAACAGTAGTAGAAACATTGAAGAAAGCTCTAAAGACGTGGATAAACAAAGATGTATCTTGAGGTCATTATTGTTTGTGGTGGTTATAGATGAAGCAGTCAGAGATACGAAGAAGAAAAGGAAAGAAAACAGTAGTAGAAACATTGAAGAAAGCTACAAAAGACGTGGACAAACAAAGATGTATCTTGAGTTCATTATTGTTTGTGGTGGTTATAGATGAAGCAGTTAAAAATACGAAGAATAAAAGGAAAGAAAACACTAGTAGAAACATTGAAGAAAGCTACAAAAGACGTGGATAAACAAAGATGTATCTTGAGGTCATTATTGTTTGTGGTGGTTATAGATGAAGCAGTCAGAGATACGAAGAAGAAAAGGAAAGAAAACAGTAGTAGAAACATTGAAGAAAGCTACAAAAGACGTGGACAAACAAAGATGTATCTTGAGTTCATTATTGTTTGTGGTGGTTATAGATGAAGCAGTTAAAAATACGAAGAATAAAAGGAAAGAAAACACTAGTAGAAACATTGAAGAAAGCTACAAAAGACGTGGACAAACAAAGAGGTATCTTGAGTTCATTATTGTTTGTGGTGGTTATAGATGAAGCAGTTAAAAATACGAAGAATAAAAGGAAAGAAAACACTAGTAGAAACATTGAAGAAAGCTACAAAAGACGTGGAAAAACAAAGATGTATCTTGAGTTCATTATTGTTTGTGGTGGTTATAGATGAAGCAGTTAAAGATACGAAGAATAAATGGAAAGAAAACAGTAGTAGAAACATTGAAGAAAGCTACAAAAGACGTGGATAAACAAAGATGTATCTTGAGGTCATTATTGTTTGTGGTGGTTATAGATGAAGCAGTCAGAGATACGAAGAAGAAAAGGAAAGAAAACAGTAGTAGAAACATTGAAGAAAGCTACAAAAGACGTGGACAAACAAAGATGTATCTTGAGTTCATTATTGTTTGTGGTGGTTATAGATGAAGCAGTTAAAAATACGAAGAATAAAAGGAAAGAAAACACTAGTAGAAACATTGAAGAAAGCTACAAAAGATGTGGATAAACAAAGAAGTATCTTGAGCTCATTATTGTTTGTGGTGCTTATAGATGAAGCAGACAGAGATACGATGAATAAAAGGAAAGAAAACAGTAGTAGAAACATTGAAGAAAGCTCTAAAGACGTGGATAAACAAAGATGTATCTTGAGGTCATTATTGTTTGTGGTGGTTATAGATGAAGCAGTCAGAGATACGAAGAAGAAAAGGAAAGAAAACAGTAGTAGAAACATTGAAGAAAGCTCTAAAGACGTGGATAAACAAAGATGTATCTTGAGGTCATTATTGTTTGTGGTGGTTATAGATGAAGCAGTCAGAGATACGAAGAAGAAAAGGAAAGAAAACAGTAGTAGAAACATTGAAGAAAGCTACAAAAGACGTGGACAAACAAAGATGTATCTTGAGTTCATTATTGTTTGTGGTGGTTATAGATGAAGCAGTTAAAAATACGAAGAATAAAAGGAAAGAAAACACTAGTAGAAACATTGAAGAAAGCTACAAAAGATGTGGATAAACAAAGATGTATCTTGAGGTCATTATTGTTTGTGGTGGTTATAGATGAAGCAGTCAGAGATACGAAGAAGAAAAGGAAAGAAAACAGTAGTAGAAACATTGAAGAAAGCTACAAAAGACGTGGACAAACAAAGATGTATCTTGAGTTCATTATTGTTTGTGGTGGTTATAGATGAAGCAGTTAAAAATACGAAGAATAAAAGGAAAGAAAACACTAGTAGAAACATTGAAGAAAGCTACAAAAGATGTGGATAAACAAAGAAGTATCTTGAGCTCATTATTGTTTGTGGTGCTTATAGATGAAGCAGACAGAGATACGATGAATAAAAGGAAAGAAAACAGTAGTAGAAACATTGAAGAAAGCTCTAAAGACGTGGATAAACAAAGATGTATCTTGAGTTCATTATTGTTTGTGGTGGTTATAGATGAAGCAGTTAAAAATACGAAGAATAAAAGGAAAGAAAACACTAGTAGAAACATTGAAGAAAGCTACAAAAGATGTGGATAAACAAAGAAGTATCTTGAGCTCATTATTGTTTGTGGTGCTTATAGATGAAGCAGACAGAGATACGATGAATAAAAGGAAAGAAAACAGTAGTAGAAACATTGAAGAAAGCTCTAAAGACGTGGATAAACAAAGATGTATCTTGAGTTCATTATTGTTTGTGGTGGTTATAGATGAAGCAGTTAAAAATACGAAGAATAAAAGGAAAGAAAACACTAGTAGAAACATTGAAGAAAGCTACAAAAGATGTGGATAAACAAAGAAGTATCTTGAGTTCATTATTGTTTGTGGTGCTTATAGATGAAGCAGACAGAGATACGATGAATAAAAGGAAAGAAAACAGTAGTAGAAACATTGAAGAAAGCTCTAAAGACGTGGATAAACAAAGATGTATCTTGAGTTCATTATTGTTTGTGGTGGTTATAGATGAAGCAGTTAAAAATACGAAGAATAAAAGGAAAGAAAACACTAGTAGAAACATTGAAGAAAGCTACAAAAGATGTGGATAAACAAAGAAGTATCTTGAGCTCATTATTGTTTGTGGTGCTTATAGATGAAGCAGACAGAGATACGATGAATAAAAGGAAAGAAAACAGTAGTAGAAACATTGAAGAAAGCTCTAAAGACGTGGATAAACAAAGATGTATCTTGAGGTCATTATTGTTTGTGGTGGTTATAGATGAAGCAGTTAAAAATACGAAGAATAAAAGGAAAGAAAACACTAGTAGAAACATTGAAGAAAGCTACAAAAGATGTGGATAAACAAAGAAGTATCTTGAGCTCATTATTGTTTGTGGTGCTTATAGATGAAGCAGACAGAGATACGAAGAAGAAAAGGAAAGAAAACAGTAGTAGAAACATTGAAGAAAGCTACAAAAGACGTGGACAAACAAAGATGTATCTTGAGTTCATTATTGTTTGTGGTGGTTATAGATGAAGCAGTTAAAAGTACGAAGAATAAAAGGAAAGAAAACACTAGTAGAAACATTGAAGAAAGCTACAAAAGACGTGGACAAACAAAGATGTATCTTGAGGTCATTATTGTTTGTGGTGGTTATAGATGAAGCAGTTAAAGATACGAAGAAGAAAAGGAAAGAAAACAGTAGTAGAAACATTGAAGAAAGCTACAAAAGATGTGGATAAACAAAGAAGTATCTTGAGCTCATTATTGTTTGTGGTGCTTATAGATGAAGCAGACAGAGATACGATGAATAAAAGGAAAGAAAACAGTAGTAGAAACATTGAAGAAAGCTACAAAAGACGTGGATAAACAAAGATGTATCTTGAGGTCATTATTGTTTGTGGTGGTTATAGATGAAGCAGTTAAAGATACGAAGAATAAATGGAAAGAAAACAGTAGTAGAAACATTGAAGAAAGCTACAAAAGACGTGGATAAACAAAGAAGTATCTTGAGCTCATTATTGTTTGTGGTGGTTATAGATGAAGCAGTTAAAGATACGAAGAATAAATGGAAAGAAAACAGTAGTAGAAACATTGAAGAAAGCTACAAAAGACGTGGATAAACAAAGAAGTATCTTGAGCTCATTATTGTTTGTGGTGGTTATAGATGAAGCAGTCAGAGATACGAAGAAGAAAAGGAAAGAAAACAGTAGTAGAAACATTGAAGAAAGCTACAAAAGACGTGGACAAACAAAGATGTATCTTGAGTTCATTATTGTTTGTGGTGGTTATAGATGAAGCAGTTAAAAATACGAAGAATAAAAGGAAAGAAAACACTAGTAGAAACATTGAAGAAAGCTACAAAAGATGTGGATAAACAAAGAAGTATCTTGAGCTCATTATTGTTTGTGGTGCTTATAGATGAAGCAGACAGAGATACGATGAATAAAAGGAAAGAAAACAGTAGTAGAAACATTGAAGAAAGCTCTAAAGACGTGGATAAACAAAGATGTATCTTGAGTTCATTATTGTTTGTGGTGGTTATAGATGAAGCAGTTAAAAATACGAAGAATAAAAGGAAAGAAAACACTAGTAGAAACATTGAAGAAAGCTACAAAAGATGTGGATAAACAAAGAAGTATCTTGAGCTCATTATTGTTTGTGGTGCTTATAGATGAAGCAGACAGAGATACGATGAATAAAAGGAAAGAAAACAGTAGTAGAAACATTGAAGAAAGCTCTAAAGACGTGGATAAACAAAGATGTATCTTGAGTTCATTATTGTTTGTGGTGGTTATAGATGAAGCAGTTAAAAATACGAAGAATAAAAGGAAAGAAAACACTAGTAGAAACATTGAAGAAAGCTACAAAAGATGTGGATAAACAAAGAAGTATCTTGAGTTCATTATTGTTTGTGGTGCTTATAGATGAAGCAGACAGAGATACGATGAATAAAAGGAAAGAAAACAGTAGTAGAAACATTGAAGAAAGCTCTAAAGACGTGGATAAACAAAGATGTATCTTGAGTTCATTATTGTTTGTGGTGGTTATAGATGAAGCAGTTAAAAATACGAAGAATAAAAGGAAAGAAAACACTAGTAGAAACATTGAAGAAAGCTACAAAAGATGTGGATAAACAAAGAAGTATCTTGAGCTCATTATTGTTTGTGGTGCTTATAGATGAAGCAGACAGAGATACGATGAATAAAAGGAAAGAAAACAGTAGTAGAAACATTGAAGAAAGCTCTAAAGACGTGGATAAACAAAGATGTATCTTGAGGTCATTATTGTTTGTGGTGGTTATAGATGAAGCAGTTAAAAATACGAAGAATAAAAGGAAAGAAAACACTAGTAGAAACATTGAAGAAAGCTACAAAAGATGTGGATAAACAAAGAAGTATCTTGAGCTCATTATTGTTTGTGGTGCTTATAGATGAAGCAGACAGAGATACGAAGAAGAAAAGGAAAGAAAACAGTAGTAGAAACATTGAAGAAAGCTACAAAAGACGTGGACAAACAAAGATGTATCTTGAGTTCATTATTGTTTGTGGTGGTTATAGATGAAGCAGTTAAAAGTACGAAGAATAAAAGGAAAGAAAACACTAGTAGAAACATTGAAGAAAGCTACAAAAGACGTGGACAAACAAAGATGTATCTTGAGGTCATTATTGTTTGTGGTGGTTATAGATGAAGCAGTTAAAGATACGAAGAAGAAAAGGAAAGAAAACAGTAGTAGAAACATTGAAGAAAGCTACAAAAGATGTGGATAAACAAAGAAGTATCTTGAGCTCATTATTGTTTGTGGTGCTTATAGATGAAGCAGACAGAGATACGATGAATAAAAGGAAAGAAAACAGTAGTAGAAACATTGAAGAAAGCTACAAAAGACGTGGATAAACAAAGATGTATCTTGAGGTCATTATTGTTTGTGGTGGTTATAGATGAAGCAGTTAAAGATACGAAGAATAAATGGAAAGAAAACAGTAGTAGAAACATTGAAGAAAGCTACAAAAGACGTGGATAAACAAAGAAGTATCTTGAGCTCATTATTGTTTGTGGTGGTTATAGATGAAGCAGTTAAAGATACGAAGAATAAATGGAAAGAAAACAGTAGTAGAAACATTGAAGAAAGCTACAAAAGACGTGGATAAACAAAGATGTATCTTGAGGTCATTATTGTTTGTGGTGGTTATAGATGAAGCAGTCAGAGATACGAAGAAGAAAAGGAAAGAAAACAGTAGTAGAAACATTGAAGAAAGCTACAAAAGACGTGGACAAACAAAGATGTATCTTGAGTTCATTATTGTTTGTGGTGGTTATAGATGAAGCAGTTAAAAATACGAAGAATAAAAGGAAAGAAAACACTAGTAGAAACATTGAAGAAAGCTACAAAAGATGTGGATAAACAAAGAAGTATCTTGAGCTCATTATTGTTTGTGGTGCTTATAGATGAAGCAGACAGAGATACGAAGAAGAAAAGGAAAGAAAACAGTAGTAGAAACATTGAAGAAAGCTACAAAAGACGTGGACAAACAAAGATGTATCTTGAGTTCATTATTGTTTGTGGTGGTTATAGATGAAGCAGTTAAAAGTACGAAGAATAAAAGGAAAGAAAACACTAGTAGAAACATTGAAGAAAGCTACAAAAGACGTGGACAAACAAAGATGTATCTTGAGTTCATTATTGTTTGTGGTGGTTATAGATGAAGCAGTTAAAGATACGAAGAATAAAAGGAAAGAAAACAGTAGTAGAAACATTGAAGAAAGCTACAAAAGACGTGGACAAACAAAGATGTATCTTGAGTTCATTATTGTTTGTGGTGGTTATAGATGAAGCAGTTAAAGATACGAAGAATAAAAGGAAAGAAAACACTAGTAGAAACATTGAAGAAAGCTACAAAAGATGTGGATAAGCAAAGAAGTATCTTGAGGTCATTATTGTTTGTGGTGGTTATAGATGAAGCAGTCAGAGATACGAAGAAGAAAAGGAAAGAAAACAGTAGTAGAAACATTGAAGAAAGCTACAAAAGATGTGGATAAACAAAGAAGTATCTTGAGCTCATTATTGTTTGTGGTGCTTATAGATGAAGCAGACAGAGATACGATGAATAAAAGGAAAGAAAACAGTAGTAGAAACATTGAAGAAAGCTACAAAAGACGTGGATAAACAAAAATGTATCTTGAGGTCATTATTGTTTGTGGTGTTTATAGATGAAGCAGTCAGAGATACGAAGAAGAAAAGGAAAGAAAACAGTAGTAGAAACATTGAAGAAAGCTACAAAAGACGTGGATAAACAAAAATGTATCTTGAGGTCATTATTGTTTGTGGTGTTTATAGATGAAGCAGTCAGAGATACGAAGAAGAAAAGGAAAGAAAACAGTAGTAGAAACATTGAAGAAAGCTACAAAAGACGTGGATAAACAAAAATGTATCTTGAGGTCATTATTGTTTGTGGTGGTTATAGATGAAGCAGTCAGAGATACGAAGAAGAAAAGGAAAGAAAACAGTAGTAGAAACATTGAAGAAAGCTACAAAAGATGTGGATAAACAAAGAAGTATCTTGAGCTCATTATTGTTTGTGGTGCTTATAGATGAAGCAGACAGAGATACGATGAATAAAAGGAAAGAAAACAGTAGTAGAAACATTGAAGAAAGCTACAAAAGACGTGGATAAACAAAAATGTATCTTGAGGTCATTATTGTTTGTGGTGTTTATAGATGAAGCAGTCAGAGATACGAAGAAGAAAAGGAAAGAAAACAGTAGTAGAAACATTGAAGAAAGCTACAAAAGACGTGGATAAACAAAAATGTATCTTGAGGTCATTATTGTTTGTGGTGTTTATAGATGAAGCAGTCAGAGATACGAAGAAGAAAAGGAAAGAAAACAGTAGTAGAAACATTGAAGAAAGCTACAAAAGACGTGGATAAACAAAAATGTATCTTGAGGTCATTATTGTTTGTGGTGTTTATAGATGAAGCAGTCAGAGATACGAAGAAGAAAAGGAAAGAAAACAGTAGTAGAAACATTGAAGAAAGCTACAAAAGACGTGGATAAACAAAAATGTATCTTGAGGTCATTATTGTTTGTGGTGTTTATAGATGAAGCAGTCAGAGATACGAAGAAGAAAAGGAAAGAAAACAGTAGTAGAAACATTGAAGAAAGCTACAAAAGACGTGGATAAACAAAAATGTATCTTGAGGTCATTATTGTTTGTGGTGTTTATAGATGAAGCAGTCAGAGATATGAAGAAGAAAAGGAAAGAAAACAGTAGTAGAAACATTGAAGAAAGCTACAAAAGACGTGGATAAACAAAAATGTATCTTGAGGTCATTATTGTTTGTGGTGGTTATAGATGAAGCAGTCAGAGATACGAAGAAGAAAAGGAAAGAAAACAGTAGTAGAAACATTGAAGAAAGCTACAAAAGATGTGGATAAACAAAGAAGTATTTTGAGCTCATTATTGTTTGTGGTGCTTATAGATGAAGCAGACAGAGATACGATGAATAAAAGGAAAGAAAACAGTAGTAGAAACATTGAAGAAAGCTACAAAAGACGTGGATAAACAAAAATGTATCTTGAGGTCATTATTGTTTGTGGTGTTTATAGATGAAGCAGTCAGAGATACGAAGAAGAAAAGGAAAGAAAACAGTAGTAGAAACATTGAAGAAAGCTACAAAAGACGTGGATAAAAAAAAATGTATCTTGAGGTCATTATTGTTTGTGGTGTTTATAGATGAAGCAGTCAGAGATACGAAGAAGAAAAGGAAAGAAAACAGTAGTAGAAACATTGAAGAAAGCTACAAAAGACGTGGATAAACAAAGATGTATCTTAAGTTCATTATTGTTTGTGATGGTTATAGATGAAGCAGTCAAAGATACAAAGAAAATAGTAATAGAAACATTGAAGAAAGCTACAAAAGATGTGGATGAACAAAGACCATAATAATAGGGGAAGAGTCAAGAAGAATATGCAATGGATGGGAAATAAGATTCAAATCAAACAAGTCCAAATATTTGGGTTCAGTTATACCAGAAGATGGAAATTTAGAGAAAGACATGGAGAAAGAAAGACATCATAGAATACTTATGAAAAATACTTTACTTAGGAAAGCAGATGTGCCCAAAGAAAATAAAACACAAGTTTATAAAAAATAAGTTGAACTAATAGTTACATTTAATACAGAAACGTTGATAATGACAGATAAATTGAAACAAAAATCAAATATGATAAAGATGAGAAGAGATAACATTCGAAGTGCGATACATCTGAGATTGTTCGAAATAATATAGCAAAAGGCGCAAGAAAGGATAGTAAAAAAAATAAGTAACAGAAGACTTATAATAAGAGAAAATGAAGAAATAGCATGTTAAGGGAGTTAAGAATGATATTCTGGCATCAAGAGAAAATTGAAATAAGCAAGGTAAAAATAAGTGAAAAAGAATATCATTATACTCACATTGAGACGGTACAAGATATAAGGGTTCATTAAATACCGTGTATTGTACCTGAAAAGTTTTTTTCTTCTATTTCTTACCATGTTATGGTATCTAAAAAGATGGTTATTTTTGTTTCTATTCAATAAATATCATTTCTTGGTCTCTGCAGATTTGATTGATCCTTCCAAAGTTGAGTTCACAGAAAATATAGTCACTTGGGGCTGATCTTTACAAAGATATGTCAAACAAATCCAAATAGTATCAACTCCAAGATAGAGGTAACTCCAAGGGTGTTTTTGTATCTTGGGGAGCTGTAGGTATCAGTATAACTGACTTGTAGGCAAAAAAATCATGGGGAAAATGCAACCGGGTACCATTTGTTGACACATTTTGTTTTTAGCGATTTCTACGTGAAGCTAATCGTTTCAAAGGAATTTCTTCGTGAAGTTTTTTTATAGCAAATGTCCCACAATCCTTATTATCTATTTCTTACCATGTTATGGTATGTAAAAAGATGGTTAATTTTGTTTATATTCAATAAATATCATTTCTTGGTCTCTGCAGATTTGATTGATCCTTCCAAAGTTGAGTTCACAGAAAATATAGTCACTTGGGGCTGATCTTTACAAATATATGTCAAACAAATCCAAATAGTATCAACTCCAAGGGTGTTTTTGTATCTTGGGGAGCTCTAGGTATCAGTATAACTGATTTGTAGGCAATAAAATCATGGGGAAAATGCAACCAAGTACCATTTGTTGATACATTTTGATTTTAGCGATTTCCACGTGAGGCTAATCGTTTCAAAGGATTTCTTCGTGAAGTTTTTTTATAGCAAATGTCCCATAATCGTTTTTATCTATTTCTTACCATGTTATGGTATGTAAAAAGATGGTTAATTTTGTTTATATTCAATAAATATCATTTCTTGGTCTCTGCAGATTTGATTGATCTGTCAGAAGTTGAGTTCACAGAAAATGTAATTACTTGGAGCAGATCTTTACTAGAGAAGATCGAGATAACTCCAAGGGGGTTTTTCTATCTTGGGGGGATCCAGGTACCATTTGTTGATACTGTAAGTAGTAAATGTAACTAATCAAAGCAGATCTTTACCAAATGATCCCCCAAAAAATTATTCAAGTACCAGTTTACAATGATACTAACTGTAAGCATAGTTTACCTAGTATAAGGTTAATTTGAATGTAGCTGTGGGATTCCTTCAATTAAACACCTTCTGTTGAACAATTTCTACTTCTAATTTGTGGCAATTCCTTAGAAATTTCGTAGTTGTGTGTAAGGTAGATCAATTTTTGATACAATCGAGTTTATTTCCAGGTTATACCGGTAGATGGTATTAAATCAGCAGTAGCTATTGCATGGGATTCGAAAAACGATTTTATTTATTGGACGGACGTGGAAAGAAATTCTATAAACAGGGCGTTTTGGAATGGAACGTTCCAAGAAATTTTGATACATCAAAATATAAGTAAGTGATAACTTTAGATAGATATCATTATTAATTCTTTTATAATCGTTTCAGTTTCTCCCGCTGGTATTTCTTTCGATTGGGCAACGGATAAAATATACTGGACAGATGCCGGTACAGATAGAATCGAAGTAGCTAATTCCAATGGTACTTTGAGATCCTTACTCATATGGGAAGATTTAGATAAACCTAGAGATATTGTAGTTGATCCTCAAGGTATTTACGAAATATATATATAATCGAAAAAAAAATTAATTCGAGTATTTTAGGTGGTTATATGTTTTGGTCGGAATGGGGAGAACGTCCCAAAATCGAGAGAGCTAATATGGACGGTACCAATAGACTGATAATAGCTAGTAATAATCTAACATGGCCTAATGGTTTAGCAGTCGATCATCTAACCAGTAAAATTTATTGGACTGACGGTGGTACAAGAAGCATCGAATATTCTAACCTGGATGGTACCGAACGAAAAATCCTTCTAGGTAAGTAGTTCTTCGATTTCTCGAAGCAAAAATCTCTAAATAGAAGGTTTCTGTTACTGAACACACTGTTTACACTTAACACTACACTAAAACTCACAAAAGTGTTGGTGTAGTGTAAACAGGATGTTCAGTATTCCTATTGAACACACTTCTTACACTTAACACTACATTACTGGGTGTTTGATTTATAATGAGAAAATTATCGGTATAATGTCAAGTTTCTATGGAACGAATGTTTTAATTCACCTTGTACATTTGAACTACTAATTCTATCTAATAACGTTAATGCTAATAAAATTGGCTCTATTTCGTAAAACACTCTGTGTAAGGTAGCAAAATTTCATAATTAGATGACCCAAGAGTGTGATTTTTTCAAAATACTTGTTTATATACTGGGTGTTTGATTTATAATGAGAAAATTGTCGGTACAATGTCAAGTTTCTATGGAACGATTGTTTTAATTCACTTTGAACATTTGAACTACTAATTCTTTGTAATTAAAACGTATTAAATCACCCTATTTATTTGAACTACCAATTCTCTCCAATAGATTTAAATGTTTTAAATGACGTTGTACATTTAAACTACTAATTCTATCTAATAACGTTAATGCTAATAAACTTGGCTGTATTTCGTAAAACACTCTGTATAAGGTAGCAAAATTTCAAAATTAGATGACCCAAATGATTGATTTTTTCAAAATACTTGTTTATATACTGGGTGTTTGATTTATAATGAGAAAATTGTCGGTATAATGTCAAGTTTCTATGGAACGATTGTTTTAATTCACTTTGAACATTTGAACTATTAATTCTTTGTAATTACAACGTATTAAATCACCCTATTTATTTGAACTACCAATTCTCTCCAATAGATTTAAATGTTTTAAAGACGTTGTACATTTGAACTACTAATTATTTCTAATAACCGTTATATTTATAAACTCGGCTGTATTTCGTAAAACACTCTGTATAAGGTAGCAAAATTTCATAATTAGATGACCCAAATGATTGATTTTTTCAAAATACTTGTTTATATACTGGGTGTTTGATTTATAATGAGAAAATTATCGGTATAATGTCAAGTTTCTATGGAACGAATGTTTTAATTCACCTTGTACATTTGAACTACCAATTATTTGTAATTACAACATTTTAAATCACTCTATTAGCTCTACGATAATTTGACTTTTCTTGTTTTTTATCAGACGGAAATAATGTACCCCATCCCTTCGGTCTCGACGTTTACGGTGACCACATCTATTGGACAGATTGGGAAACACAAAATATTGAAAGAGCGAATAAATTCACCGGTAAAAATCGTACGGTTTTATCCAACAGCATGAACGATTTAATGGACGTTCGTGTGTTCCATAGAAATAGAAAAAATTTGAAAACTTCTTGCGGTGTTAATAACGGTGGTTGTTCCCACCTATGCTTCCTAAGACCCAAAGGACATTCTTGTGGATGTCCTATAGGGATAAAATTAGGGGTGAGTGAATGTATATTCCTTAAAAGCTGTAGGTTAGGTTAGGTTAGATTAGGTTAGGTTAGGTTAGGTTAGATTAGGTTAGGTTAGGTTAGATTAGGTTAGGTTAGGAGCTAGATAATAAAGTGAAAACTAGACAATTAGAACTATTTTGAGGGTTTAGGAGAATTTGATTATAATTTCAGGATGACGGTTTAACATGTGAAAAAGGTCCAGTCAATTATCTAATTTTCGCCCACCGAATGGACATCCGACAGATATCTCTTGATGTACCTTACATGGCAGACGTGGTATTACCTTTTCCGAGACTCAAATTAGTTACATCAGTTGACGTGGATAGAAAAACCGGTGACATCTACTGGACCGATACAGCTGAAGATGTTATTCGAAAAGCTACACCTGACGGAAAAAATATAGATGTTATCATAATGCACGAAATGGAATCACCTGATGGTATAGCAGTAGACTCGGCTGGTAGAAAGGTTCGTGGTATTCCAATTAAAATTTAATAACGATTTATATCTTAATTTATTAAAAAAAATTGTCACTACTAACTCAAATAGCCCAATATTTTGGTTAAATCATAATATTGGAGGAATTATCAACTTTATTTGTTATGTGAATGAATTTTTTGCAGATATATTGGACGGATGGCGAAAGAAACAGCATAGAAGTGGCGGAACTAGACGGAAAGCACAGGAAAGTTTTATTTCATAGAAATTTGGTTAATCCCAGAGCGATTACTCTACATTATCATCACGGGCTTATGTTTTGGTCCGATTGGGGGGAAAAAGGTAAAATAGAAGTTGCATACATGGACGGTACTCAACGGTAAGTACTTTTGAACTACAAATACTATTCTAATAACTGTTATGCTAATAAAATTGGCCATATCTTGTAAAACACTCGGTATAAGTTGGCAAAATTGCATAAATAGAAAGAATAATTTGTTTAAAATAGTTTATTGTGTACTAGGTGTTTGATTTATTATGAGAACGAATGTTATAAATCATCTTGTACATTTGAACTACCAATTCTTTGCAATAACTTCAATGTTTTAAATGACGTTGTACATTTGAACTACTAATTATTTCTAATAACGTTAATGCTAATGAAATCGGTTATATCTAGTGAAACACTGTGTATAAGGTTGTGAAATCTTATAATTAGATGACCCAAGTGTGATGAGTGATTTTTTCGAAATACTTGTTTATATACTGGGTGTTTGATTTATAATGATAAAATTATCGGTATAATGTCAAGTTTCTATGAAACGAATGTTTTAATTCACCTTGTACATTTGAATTACTAATTTTTTGTAATTACAACGTTTTAAATCACCCTATTCATTTGAACTTCCAATTCCTTCCAATAAATTTAAATGTTTTAAATGATTTTGTACATTTGAACTACTAATTATTTCTAATAACCTTTATGTTAATAAACTCGGCTGTATTTCGTAAAACACTCTGTATAAGGTAGCAAAATTTCATAATTAGATGACCCAAAAGACTAGTGGCTCATTATCTTTCTAAAATTTCAATCCAACCCAAGTCCCCAACCTATTTTGTTTTATTTTTGAAGTTATAACTTGAAATTTTCATGATTCTAGGAAAGTTCTTATATCTGATGATCTCAATTGGCCTAATGGATTGGCAATAGATCGTCCAGATAGTCGTCTCTATTGGAACGATGGAAAATTGAACACCATAGAATCCAGTAACCTCAGCGGAAAAGATAGAAAAAAAATTTTAACTGCGGTAATTTTGTTTTCCACTGTATAATAGTGTTTTTAACCACAATCACTTTATTAAGAAAGATTCGACAAGGATCTGTGAAGAAAGAGCCTAATTCTTCTCTAAAGATCTAAAAATTGTATGCCAAATTATCTACTGTTCAAGTTTGGAGCGAGTAAACTGCTTACAAGACCCTCACTTCCCTCAAGCTCTAGAGAAAGTACACAGACAGTACTAAAACCTTCATAAGAGAGAAAACCCAAGAACTGCTCAGTGGAAATACTCCAGTTAAGTAAACGGGAGGAAAAGACTTCGTTAGATTTCATTTTCTACAACTATCTTGTTAAAACATGGAGAAAAATCTAAAAATTTGTTTCATTTCAAGGACAGCGATATGGATCTAAATCAAATCTTGGGATTTGACCTAGAGGTCTTGTTTTAAGGTCAGCGACACTCGAAGAGGTCCCTATAGCTGATGGCAATAATGACAAGTGGAATGCAAAGCACAGATAATGTTATCGAGTAAGATTCCTGGTTCTGAGAAATGAAGGAAGAAACTATGATGATTATCATCTGCAACTGTCAAGGTCTTGTTACTACATGGAAGAGAATCTTAGAATTTGACGTAGAGGTCTTGTTGCAACTGTCAAGGTCTTGTTACTACATGGAAGAGAACCTTAGAATTTGACCTAGAGGTCTTGTTTTAAAGTCAGCAATCCTCAAAGAGGTCCCTAGAGCAGAGAGTTGTGCAATAAAAGGAGAAACTATGATGATTATCCTCTGCAACTGTCAAGGTCTTGTTACTACATGGAAGAGAACCTTAGAATTTGAAGTAGAGGTCTTGTTTTAAGGTCAGCGACCCTCAAAGAGGTCCCTAGAGCTGGTGGCAAGAGTGACAAGGAGATTGCAAAGCACAGAAAATGTTATCGATTCAGATTCCTGTTTCTGTTAAATAAAAGAAGAAACTATGATACATATCCTCTGCAATTGTCCAAGTTTTGTGAAAACATGGAAGAAAACCTTAGAATTTGAGCTGGAGGTCTTGTTTTAAGGTCAGCAACGCCTAGAAAGCCTTCAAGTTTTAGAGTTAGGGCGATCAAAAAGATTTCCAAGCGATTAGGACCAAAGAGGACCTCCTCAGTTAAATGAAAGCATCTTTTATTGACGCCAGGAGTCATTTTTATTGTCAAATGACAGTGATTGTGGATAAAATTTTATTTCGATAGATTTTATTCGCTTTTAAATTTGTTATTTCTTAGGTTCCTCATCCTTATGGTCTCGTCGTCGTCGGTAATCACATATATTGGACGGATTGGCAAACGAGATCTTTACATCGAGCCGATAAAAACACCGGTAAAGACAAGACTATTATCAGAGATAAATTGGAGGGTTTAATGGACGTCAGGTCGGTTCAAAGCGACAATACCGCCGAGAACGCTTGCGGTAACAAGAACGGCGGATGCTCTCATTTATGTTTGAGAAATCCCGTTTCATTTACATGCGCATGTCCGACCGGTTTGAGTAAAACGAAAACTAATGATAAACAGTGCGAACCGATACCAGAAACTTTTCTACTCATCGCGACGAGGTATGATATTTTTTGAGGTTAACTTTTTTTGAGGTTAAAGCTTTTTTTGAGGTTAACTTGACTTTATCTATCGTTATTTACATATTATTTGTTCTAGATACGCATTAAGTCAAGTCAGTTTGGATACGAACGACGCTTGGGACGTAACTTTACCGGTAGATGAAATAGAAAACGCGATAGACGTCGATTTCCATTGGGAGAAAAAGTTATATTTTTACACGGATATAGAAAAAAACGTTATAACTAGCGTATCGATGTATAATTTATCGGACATAAAAATAATAGTCAGCAAAAATTTGTCGTCCCCTGACGGATTGGCGGTAGATTGGATAGCCAACAATATATATTGGACAAATACCGGCAATAAAATTATAGAAGTGGCCAGATTAGACGGGAACCATAGAAAAACTGTGATAAAAGATTATTTGCACGATCCCAGATCGATAGTGGTGTATCCTAAAAAGGGATTTATATTTTGGACCGATTGGGGTATACCGAAAATTGAAAGGGCCCATTTGGATGGTTCCAATAGGAAAAATTTGGTTCATTCGCAGTTGAATTTTCCCATCGGTCTTGTCATCGATTACGTTAAGAAGAGACTTTATTGGATCGATGCGAAACTAAACGAGGAAAAAATCGAAACGACCGATTTACATGGAAATAACAGAGTTATGATTAGCGTCCAATCGACGCATCCTTTTTCGTTAACGCAAGTGAGTGTTTATCGATTTTTCAGCACAGGAAAATAAATATTTTTGACAAGTTTTTCCGCCCTACATGCCGAATCAAATCTATCAATAAGTACTCGATAAGTTTTTTCGCCAAATTTCATTTATTCATCCTCAGAGAGTGTTACAAGAATTTTCCAATTTTTCTATGCCTTCGTTTTGAACGATTTTCCTTTGGTCTTGACATATACTTTTATTTCTTTCCTTTCCATGTTTAAAAACAGCCAGTAGTAGCAGGGCAGTTAGATCTAGTGAATAAGTTGACCATAGGAGCTATTTGATTTCAACTTTTCTATGCATTTCTTTTGAAAAATTTTTCTTCTGATGGCCTTAGAAGCAATTTGAAATTCTATTCATCGAATTCTACCATAAATTTGGTCTTGTTCTAATGAGGTTTCCAACCAAACTCAATTCATTCATCATAATAGTTTCCTCGGAAAGTGGTACAAGGGTTTTTCAACTTTTCTATGCTTTCCTTCTGAACGATTTTTCTTCTGATGGCCTTAGAAGCAGCTTGAAGTTCAATTAATCGAATTCTAGCATAAATTTGGTCTTGTTCTAATGAGGTTTTCAACCAAATTCAACGTATTCATCATAATATTTTCCTCAAAAAGTGGTACATGGGTTTTTCAACTTTTCTATGCTTTACTTCTGAACGATATTTCTTCTGATGGCCTTAGAAGCAGCTTGAAGTTCAATTAATCGAATTCTAGCATAAATTTGGTCTTGTTCTAATGAGGTTTTCAACCAAATTCAACGTATTCATCATAATATTTTCCTCAAAAAGTGGTACATGGGTTTTTCAACTTTTCTATGCTTTACTTCTGAACGATATTTCTTCTGATGGCCTTAGAAGCAGCTTGAAGTTCAATTAATCGAATTCTAGCATAAATTTGGTCTTGTTCTAATGAGGTTTTCAACCAAATTCAACGTATTCATCATAATATTTTCCTCAAAAAGTGGTACATGGGTTTTTCAACTTTTCTATGCTTTACTTCTGAACGATATTTCTTCTGATGGCCTTAGAAGCAGCTTGAAGTTCAATTAATCGAATTCTAGCATAAATTTGGTCTTGTTCTAATGAGGTTTTCAACCAAATTCAACGTATTCATCATAATATTTTCCTCAAAAAGTGGTACATGGGTTTTTCAACTTTTCTATGCTTTACTTCTGAACGATATTTCTTCTGATGGCCTTAGAAGCAGCTTGAAGTTCAATTAATCGAATTCTAGCATAAATTTGGTCTTGTTCTAATGAGGTTTTCAACCAAATTCAACGTATTCATCATAATATTTTCCTCAAAAAGTGGTACATGGGTTTTTCAACTTTTCTATGCTTTACTTCTGAACGATATTTCTTCTGATGGCCTTAGAAGCAGCTTGAAGTTCAATTAATCGAATTCTAGCATAAATTTGGTCTTGTTCTAATGAGGTTTTCAACCAAATTCAACGTATTCATCATAATATTTTCCTCAAAAAGTGGTACATGGGTTTTTCAACTTTTCTATGCTTTACTTCTGAACGATATTTCTTCTGATGGCCTTAGAAGCAGCTTGAAGTTCAATTAATCGAATTCTAGCATAAATTTGGTCTTGTTCTAATGAGGTTTTCAACCAAATTCAACGTATTCATCATAATATTTTCCTCAAAAAGTGGTACATGGGTTTTTCAACTTTTCTATGCTTTACTTCTGAACGATATTTCTTCTGATGGCCTTAGAAGCAGCTTGAAGTTCAATTAATCGAATTCTAGCATAAATTTGGTCTTGTTCTAATGAGGTTTTCAACCAAATTCAACGTATTCATCATAATATTTTCCTCAAAAAGTGGTACATGGGTTTTTCAACTTTTCTATGCTTTACTTCTGAACGATATTTCTTCTGATGGCCTTAGAAGCAGCTTGAAGTTCAATTAATCGAATTCTAACATAAATTTGGTCTTGTTCTAATGAGGTTTTCAACCAAATTCAATTTGTTCATCATAATAGTTTCCTCAGAAAGTGGTACAAGGGTTTTTCAACTTTTCTATGCTTTACTTCTGAACGATATTTCTTCTGATGGCCTTAGAAGCAGCTTAAAGTTCAATTAATCGAATTCTAACATAAATTTGGTCTTGTTCTAATAAGGTTTTCAACCAAATTCAATTTATTCATCATAATAGTTTCCTCGGAAAGTGGTACAATGGTTTTCCAACTTTTCTATTTTCATAGTGACAAATATCTATTTCCATTAGCATCAAGCAACACAAATGAAGAATTTAACATTCTAATCGATGACTGAAAAGATAATTGAGACATATAACTGATTATTTATATCTACTGACAGTTCCCAGCAGTAATCGTGTTTATGTTTGCCACTAGAGGCGCTTGTGCTGGATGAAATACCCAAAATGTAATGTCAAATGTCATTTTTTGTATGCTTTCTCTCTCTATGTCACTTTTCCTTTGGTAGAATTCTTCTGGAAACTGATATTTATATTTAGGACATAATTTAAACCACTTTCAGTAAGGTACTCAACCTATATTGATCTTTTTGTCACATTTTACTTAGAAACTACACTTTTTAGCCTTCAAGTTGATTTACATCTAATTTTTTTAGCACGAAGAGTATATTTACTGGACAGATTGGTTACAGAAAACCGTAAAACGTGCCGAAAAAACCACCGGTAAAGATACGGTTATAATTAGACCTCAATTGGATGCGGCTATGGGTATAACTATGGTAACTGGTAAACGACAACAAGGTTGGAATCCTTGTGCCGTCGATAACGGAGGATGTACGCACCTATGCCTTTTTAGACTTAAGAATTATACTTGTGGTTGCCCAGATAAATTCGATCCTACTTGCAAAACAGGTAAGTTAATTTAGCCTAGATACAAATGGGTATCAACGGAAAACAATGAGGTTATGTTGATGTTTCATGTCTTGTAAATATTTTGTTTATTAATAAACGCTCCAGGGGACCCAATAATAACCGGAATAGCATTTCAGTGGGTGCAGAATTTGTAGTATGCATTTTTTCTGTGATTTTAACTGAAAGATTTTATTTTTTCGCGTTTTTTGAAGATATTTGGTACTAAAACAATAAAAAAATGTTTTTATCAAGTTAAACTTCGTTTATAATTGTTTCACTCTGTTTATTGAAATACTTTTGTATGAATATTGATGTTTCTTTCAGTATCGAACTACGTAGTCCCCCTAAAATGCCCTCCCGGTAGTTCGAAATGTGATATAGAAGAAGAACGAATAGACTACGACGAAGAATTGTTTCCTAACCTCGATTCGAAATTCGAAGACGACGTTGACGATTCGTACAGATCATTAGGACATTCGAATTTGTTCTACATAATGACACTAGTACCCATGATATTTATAATACTAGTATGTGTTGCTTTAGTTGCGTTTTTATTGATAAGAAGGGGGAAAAGTAAATATGTTTACGGTACGAGTAGAAGTTTTTCGAATCCAAATTATTATTCACCGAATAATGATTCAGCATCAGCACCGAATAATGGGAAGTTTATTTGGAAAAGATTGAAGTACGACAAGACACAGGTGAGTTTTTTACCATTTCTTTTCATTCAATAACAAAAAAAAAATGATAATTAGCAAACTACATGAATGAATAAGTCCAGGGTCTGGGATATAGATTTCAAAAATTGAAGTTACGTGAAATAATGGAGTTGAAAACTTAGTTTTTTATGTAAATTGATTGATTACTGCACTCACAAATCAAAAAGGTCTACGGCTACAGAGGATAATAGCTGGTGGAAGTCATCCAAAGCAAACAAAATCTCAAACATCAGCTGGCAACGTTACGGCATCCAAATTGATGTACCAGCCAGTATATTCTCCTGATCCGACTCCCAGTGATTGTTGTATCATTGTATAACTCGAACAAATGTTCCAATGAAAGAGATTCGGAATTTGACGAAGAAGTTGTTGTAGAGGTTGAACTCTATTTTGAAATGGAGGAGACGTGGTGCTGAATAAATAGAAAATTAGTTTTTACAGGATTCATCTGACAAACAGAACGTCTCGAATGGAAATTACTAAAAATCAATTTTATCAAGACGAAGTACTGAAAAAATCGTGCTTAGATTAAACAAATTGATGGTCCAAGCAGTATATTTGTCACATACAGTCCCCAAAGATTACTGGCTCTTTATAGACCCCAAACGAGTGCTCCAGATAAAGAGATTTGACACTCGACGAAGAAGTTGTTGTAGAGGTTGAATTCTATTTAAAAACAAAGACTTGGATTAAATATTTTTCCCTAAAAGGTGACTATATTGATAAAATAAAGTGTTTTTGACAAGATACTTTTGGGATTTATTTGGTGCAAACTTTAGATCGAATAGAATATTATGGAAAAACAATGGTTGATGGTAAAAGTGACCTTCCCTTATTAATTGGTACTACAGCTCTTCCTGGCAACTCGCCTCTATTGTTTGTAAGTTTTTACGAACTTGAACAGTCCATTTGATAAGGCGTCTAAGTCTTTATGTATATTTTGGCATTTATGATTCTCTTAGACATCCGCTTTCTTTGAATGTGGCCAAACCATTCCAATCTCTGGGCTTTATTGAATCGGACACAGTTTTCTTTACCTAGGATTTAATCGATCCTTGGTCTTTTTGTGTGTCAACACCTAAAATTAACTGCCTTACGATTGCCCTTGTTAGAGTCCTGACTTTTTAACTTTGTTCTTCTGGTTAATAATATGTTTTTCAGTTGTTTCACGTTCAAAAATTAAACTAAATTACCACTTTATATTCTTTCTTGTATGGCAGTGTTTGGTTGTTTATATTTTCCTCGAGAAGTCACTTAAAGCGATCAATATTTCAAACACCAGCTGGACACCAGACATCTGAGTTTATGTTCTCTAACAATTCGATGTTTTGACTATTTAAAAAATTTGAGAGCTCGCATTGTCGTAGTGGAAAATGATTCATCTTCATTTATCGAACCCAGTTATTCGTCTTGAAAGATCTATACCGTCGATTGGTGTTTGCATATCTTTGCACCAATCGATTGTCAAATTGGTTTTGACAGTCGAATGTTCATGCAATATCATATGACAACACGTTCTCAGTACGTTCACTATTAAAATGACAATGACAGATTTGACATATTTTCATCAGTGTTGCCATATCTCGAAACTTGAGTAGCGACCTTAGTAAAATATATTTCAAAAAAAACATGAAAACATAGTTCAAGAAGACAAGCATTGGAAAACTTATAGAATATCGAAGAAATTGACAATAAAAGTTTCCAAACTCAAACTGGAGCTAGTTAGATACCATGACAAAGTATAATTGGATGTTACTGAAAAATAAGAAGACAAGATTTTTATAATTGATGAACAAACCATAAAGAAATTGAGACTCAAAATTATGAAGATGTAAACATGTTAAAAAATAAAATGAAGAATGTATGGAAAACTTGATTAAGGAGGAACAATAAAATAAGAATTTCAAGGTCGAATAAACACTGAATAGATGTCATATGTCAACACGTTCTGAGTACGTTCACTATTAAAATGACAATGACAGATTTGACATTTGCACCAGTGTTGCCATATCTCGAAACTTGAGCTGCGACCCCAGTAAAATTCAACAGACAACAGAAATTGGCAATAAAAGTTTGCAAACTCAAACATAAAAAGAATGTATGGAAAACTTGATTGAGGAGGAACAATAAAATAAGAATTTCAAGGTCGATTAAACACTGAATGTGTGGGAAATGAAAGTCTCCAAATGCATAACGGAGCTAGTTAGAGGCTTTGACGAAGTTTATGCGGTTATAATTGAAACATATGAAGACAAGACGATTTTATGGATACGTTTCACAAGAAAATTCTGATTATAATTTATATCTATGAGATTTTTGTAGTATTTGGTATTCAGTGTCAGGTATAGATCAGCAGCAACTTCAATTGAAATTTTATTTCTTTTTTATTATTTCAAATGATGCAGATGGTGAGCTTTGTGTCGATGATAGGGTGCACTATTCGGTTCTTATTTACAGGAGAGGGTGTATGAAGAAACAGTTGGTATAAGCAGTCCAGAAATAGCCAGTCTTATACCAACAATTTTGACACCGTGTAGTTCAAATTGCGAGACAGTCACACCAGAGGTGGAAAGGTCACCATCAATAACGCCTTTACATAAAAGCGACGTTAACGAGACGATTTCTTAAATAGTCTTAAATAACTTTATAGAGTCACCTATATGAGCGAAAACATGCTGATAAGATATTTAAATGAAGAAATTACTACTTTGGGATTAAATTGTAGTGTAAGTTATTTAATCGTAAAGTAGTAATTTCTTGATTTCGTCCTATATCGCATAAATGTAGATAAAAAGTCAAATTAAGGTGACCGACAATAAAAAGTTGTAATAATAGTTAAGTAACTATTTCCCCCTATCCCCCTCCAAAAAAAAAATATTTAAAATGATGATATTATAGACAGACTCAAAGTCTGATAATGTTAAATTTGATTTATATTTTTCAAACTTTTTTAACGAATGAACTAATTTATTAAGGAATCAAAATGATGCAGTCAAAAGCTCGGGTCAATTCAAAACTTCGATTTCTTTAGATATGTTGCGAATTGATGACATAATAAACAGGTTGAGATACAAAAAGAAGTTACAGACGTTTGATTTCCAAAAAATTTTCAGTTAATTCCCTTCTTTTTATATAATAACTACAATTGTGTTTTTATTTTATTTAATCTAAAGGATTGAAATTTTTGACATTTATCGGATTGATACAATGTGTCATTGCCAACTTAATTCCAGAGAGTATTTTAAGAAGCCCGAATCACACCACTAAAAAGTTACTAGATTGGCAGCGATGATATTGAGTACGAATAGTAAATTAATATTAACAAGTACTGTTTCTATATTCTAATAAAACAATGACAACTACGAACTGAAGAAATAACAAAATAAACATTAATCGTTTGATCATATGTCAAAAGATTCGTTTCGACTTTTGACATTCGAATGCTAATCAATTATGAATTTTTATTTGACAGTTGTTTATACTTGTGTTGTTTTTGCATATACAGAATACATAGTGCAAACAAGGATCAACAGAATAGCCAACTTAATTAGTTTGAAAACAGAGTATACAAGTACTGCGTTCAGATATTAAAATTTGATGACTCTGACTGTTCGATATCGTTCCGACAATCCACGTTTTGTCGACTTTTGACATTTGAATGCTTATCAATTAGGAATTTTTATTCGACAGTTGTTTATACTTGTGTTCATAAAGCATAAAAACTGACTGAGTATAATACAACCTCCAGATCTCACGCTAAATTGATTGAGATACTATTTCAAGTATTAGTATTGATTTCTAGTAGTGTGATTTAGGTTATTAAAATGGTTCCCATTACAAATAGCTGTTAGCAAAGCTGTTTAAACTAAATTTTAGGTTAAATCTAATAAAACATATTTTAGAAAATATTTGGTAGAAATATATGAATAACTTGTGTTTTTTACGAATTTCCGCCCCCTAAGTACTTAAAAAATGAAGCGAATTAACAAAAAAATTATTTAATTTGGTTATTTTCAATATTTTTATATTTACTAATTCCAAAAGGCTGTAATTTGTGAACAAGTGGGTGAAGTTTGATGGAATTATTTTTGTCCCCAAATTATGTCCTTCAATTTTTAATCTACCTCCCAATTACATCCTAATTAAACGACGTTTTGAACGCATCATTTTTTTCGGAAAACAATGCAACCTGTTTCTACTTAGCGAGTTCTGGTGTAGTAAATATTAAATTGTTTATTATTACAAGGGACGTTTTTTTTTCAACCTCCGATCGCTCCGTGCAGCGATGAAAGCGGGCATGTGCCGTTGCCGATTACGAAGCTCTCGTACTACACACTCCGCCATTGTTGACATTCAGACGTCAGTCGGCGTTGTGCTATAGCCACGTAAACACGTCCGCCATTATTGTAGCTCCCGCCAAGAGTGATTTGCGAAGTGTTATTTGTTTTCTATAGGCTGAAGGCAATAGTGCTGCAGAAATGCAAAAAAATGCCACAAATTTCAATAATTTACTTTCTTTTAATATGAAGATGACAGGTCTCCATTTTCAAACCCATTCTAACTTGATTGTATAAAAATACTATTGACGAATGTCTGAAGATGGCTGTGTAAGTAAGAAACAGGTTGCAGCGTTGATAATTCCCACAGAAATATTTTAGGGTATTGATATATTGTTGATGATGTAATTAAACGTAATATAGTGTTTCCAATAAATGTTACCTACATATCCCGTTGGGTCATTGGCGTAACCATTTTGAAAAGTAACTTGAAGAAATTAACAACAATTAAATACTATAGGTACCGTTTGAGTTTAATTTTGTACATAAATTTTATATTATTGATAATAATAATAATAATAAGGCCTTTTTTGTATATCTTTCAATTTTCTAACGTTGCTTGGTTGAGCCAATGATGACAATACCTTTGATTGTTTATTCGTCTTCAGAAATTATTACAAAAAAAAAATGTGGAAATATTTTATATGTAATTCCATATCAACTTTCTCATTGGAAATATTCCGTGGAAATATAATTGTTCAATGTTTTTATTATGCATAGTTCAAGTGCCAACGAAGAGGATGTCGAAAATTTTTGAGGTTAAGTTTCCAATCTTACCAAATGACTGGTCAATTGAACATTAATTGAAAACGGGAATTGTTAATTTTCAACATTCTTTGATGGGTTCATAGTAGTTTACTATAATTATCATTTCCTATCAACATTTGATAGTAAATCCAAGTTCCAAAGTGAAATAATGATTTTAACACAAGAAAGTTGATAATAAAAATTTTAAAACACTAATGAATCGTGAAACAAGGGCCCATATTATGGAAAAAGGCATTGTAATATACATAAAAACACCAGCAAGCTAAAATATATTGTACAGTAGAATCCCAGATATGAAAACCATGTCATTCTATAGGAAAAATAAAGGGGAAAGAATGTAGAAGAATCAGAAAAGCTCAGTTAGAGACTAATTCATCTCAATGAGTTCAATGCCTGTATCTAAAATACATGCAGATGAAGAACTTGAGGATGCTACTAGAAGAGATCAAATAAGCTCAATTAAAAGAATGTATGATTGAGGAGTTTGCAGCTTATTTAGTTAATTTGAGAAAACAACCACCATTATTAAGATTTTCATGCAGCTTTGAGTTAATCCTTCAATCTGATCGGTGAAGGAGCCCTAACGATGCTTCTAATAAGTCTTGACGTATATTCTTTATCAAAAACATGGTTTTATGAGATTTAATAGAAAGAAATTTTGTTCCAAAACATTCTACATACTTTTGTTGTTATAAACATTATACGATATAAACTTACCAACTTCTTTTCTTCATAAGATATTTTGTCATATTATCTTCGAGTAGAAATATTTACATATTTATATTTCATACCTCTTTTGTAGTTTTGTATATACTTGTCGGTGACATACTGGGTTTCCGAAATTTAAGTTATTTGATACAATTTAATTTGTCTTTTTGCTGTACCATTTTAATTTAAACAAATTGAATGTTGGGTTTATTTTCTTTAGAGGTTAAGTCTTGGTCTACAGGACGCAAGCTTATTCGAAATTTGCCAGACGTGGTATGTATAACTGGTTGCAGAATTATGTTGCTTGTAAGTGCAAAGTTGTTTCCCCTTGGAAGGTTCGAGCAACATCTAGTTAACTTTACACGAATTAAGTAGTTCGTGTAGTATTTTTGTAAATTTTGAGGATATTGATTTTTGGTTGTTCAGTCCGTTGAAAGGTTGTTTGGCGCCCGAGCCATAACAAATATGTTTACCATTACAGAAAGCACCTACAATGGTTCTCCAAAGACCTAAAGTTGATTTGTCACTAAAGATTACCCTAATGGGGCACCACATAAGGAAAATTTTGACATTTGTAACCACTAAACTGAATTCAATTATACAAAGTGTGAGTGGAATCATTTCTTGTATAACAGAGAAAATTATATTCCCAAAGCTGGCACTCACGCGACTAATTGTCAATTGTCACAACTGACATTTCTGTCATAATTTGTTTGTTTTTATAAGTAATTAAGTACAGTGAAAGATATAATTAGTTATTTTCATAACTGTTTAGAAGAGAATATCTCTTGAAAGATTGTTTGGCGCCCGAGCCATAACAAACATGTTAACCATTACAGAAAGCACCTACAATGGTTCTCCAAAGACCTAAAGTTAATTTGTCACTAAAGATTACCCTACTGAGGTACTACATAAGGTTTCACATAGATTCTTTCTAAATGGCGAGGTCTTACAGGATTTTATTGAAAAAGTGAAGCGATTTCGCTCCAAGGCGTTCTCTGAGAGATATTCCACCATTTCCAAATAAATTTTTTGCAGTCCCATCAAAAACATGTTTACTAACCCTGGTACCACTATATAAAGAACCAAGTTCAAGTTTATTCTTCAACATAGCTATGGGACTATCCATCCAAGCTCAAGTTGATCCTTCAGCATAGCTATGGGGAGTATTCATCCAGAAAGGACCAGCTGGATATGATCCAGCGATGTATGAAAGACTCCAAGGACCAAGGATAGTATTATTGTTTTGGTCTAGTGGTAGTAAACAGTGTGTTTATTATAAAAGGCATGGTGTTTCAATATTTTATAGGAAGAATGAGGCAAGTTTGATCCAGGAAATTTTCCAAGAAAAAAACTACCGTTGCCAAATAACTCTACTCACAGATTTTGTTATTTTAGTACAAAAATAAATAATAGTTGTACGAGTTATCATAAAAGACATGTTTACTAATCATGGTACCACTACAGAAACCATCAACAATGCTTGTTATAAGACTTATCATTGATTGTTCATCTCGATGTGAATTCTTTATAAAAAGTGTGGCTTAGTTGGAATTTTTGGTGATATTCGTACTTAAAATACTGTTAACTACGATATACTAATACAATTACACTATCTGGTTCTTCGAGCCGGATATGAACAAGCAAACTATTTTGTAGTAGGCTCGAAGGACCAGAAAAGTGTAATTGTGTTCTAGTTGGTGTGTTTACATTAAAAAACAAGGTGATTGAGTTTTTCTCAATAATATAAGACTTTTAAGAGTCATAGTAATCCTTGTAGCGATAAATGATCGATGGTTCTGCAGATTTGGAAAATTTATTCAAGTTGATAATAATAGTAATCTACTTTTATAAGCATCAAAGTTCCTAACTTTTCATTGGCTCTATAATATGTCTAATTAATTTAAAGATAATTTATTATCTGCTCACAAATGCATGCTATATGAAATTTCAAAAATATTTTTTATAACCAGTACCACAGTTATGTCAAAAAAAAAGACTGAAAGAAGAGAGGATTGTTAGGATGGAAAACGATGGATCAGTATTTGTACTGAAATTTTTACTATTTATGTCAAAAAAGCGCGAAATTCATTATTACAATATTCTTGAATACAGGAACGATTTAAAAGCTTTTTAAATAAAATTTGAATGAAAACGAAAAAGGATAAAACATATTTTTAATTTATGTGTAGTCAGCATGTACCTTATAACCTATTTAGGGAAAAAATAAGACAAGCAACAGGGAAGAGCTTTTGCGTTAAGTTTGCGTTTGGAACCACTGAACTGAATTCCTTAGTTAAGTGGAATCATTTCTTCTGTATCAGGGGAAATAACATTCCAAAAGTTGGCAGTCATGCAACAAATTGCTAGAACTGAAAATATTGACATTTGTAACCACTAAACTGAATTCCACAGACCACCTGAATTCAATTATACAAAGTGTGAGTGGAATCATTTCTTGTATAACAGAGAAAATTATATTCCCAAATCTGGCACTCACGCGACTAATTGTCAATTGTCACAACTGACATTTCTGTCATGATTTGTTTGTTTTTATAAGTAATTAAGTATTGTGAAAGATATAATTAGTTATTTTCATAACTGTTTAGAAGAGAATATCTTACAGTACGTAGCAATGCCTTATCAAGTGGTTATAAAGAGATAATAACATATTTTTAAAGTCATGGTGGAACGTTAATTCCAATTACCATTGTAAGAAATGTAAGTAATAATTACCTCATTGCATTTAAACGCTAGAGACTTATTTAACTTATTCAAAAGTTATATAACAGGTAATTTTAATCTTCCATGTTGCTTGTTGTAAAAACTGTGATAGTCTACGAGCTAAAGGCGCACGTTTCATGAAGTCCCTTAATATTTTTAACTCAATTAGATAGATCTATTGAGTAAACCTATCTCTGTTGACAGACTTGTTTCTGTTTCAATAAACTCGAAAATAGTCGTTGCACACCTTTGTTTAAAGAGTGACTTTCTGTTATTAGAATTTCATATTGTCTAAAAGTTTTGTATTTTTACAAACAACACTTGAATGTTAATCGTCTCAAAAGTGCCTACCTTTGCTTTTAAATTAACTTCTCATTTGATTCTGATTTGATAAATCACTTTTTTGAGGCATAATTTTTTGTAACTTCTTCTCATCTTTCTAGTAAGTATTAGAAGACAAAATTTCAAGGAAGCACTTCATGAAATGTTTCATCACTAGCTTTCTGACTATAATACTTATATAGGTACTGATCCATAATGTAGTTAACTATATTACCATTCTATATGATATATTTATCTACAGAAAGCAGTGGCGTTTATTGAATTTTAATTTTTATAAATTCTTTTGACAGCCACTGGAAGTGAATTTGGTTTGGGTGTTAATTGAGAATATTGTACATATATAATAGTATTATCCGCTAAATATTCTGGGAAATTGTTGATTATAAATTATCAAATATAGTTTATGAATCGAATTTTTAGTTATTTTTATTACTTTCAAAGTGAATCATATTGTGCAGATATTTACAAAACAATATGAATCACTTTTTGCTTTGTTACTATTCCCTGTATCAAAGTGGTTTGTTAAATAATGTCTGCGACTATTTTTATCTTTTATTGGTCTCAGGATCAGCAGTAATATGAAAAAACGATTCATCGAAGTCACGATAAACATGTTAAATTAAGATAAATTGAATTATTTACTTAATTTTTTTACTCGTGAATTTGAAGATATTTTCAAACAAATAACTGTTAATAAGAACAATAAAAGAAATATCTATACAATAGAACATCTTACATATTATAACAGCGACATGTCAAGGCACAAGTCGTGTGCATGAGCTCTTCCACACGTAAAAGAGATCATGCGCTCTCCGCACAAATATAAATGTAACTCTTGTTGGGATTCAACATTTTTATTTGTTTTGAAATGGTATACAGCACTTTACATCTATGGTGGGTGGACTGAAAAATTTCTTTTCTATTGCCCAATTATCTGATTTCAGCCCAAAATGAGGTTAATTTGGTTTCCTTTATGCTATTTTTTTCCAAACCTCAAATTGTGACCAAATCAACAATACAACATTTTCATTTTGTAAAGTTAGATCTTGCTTCATTATTATCCTGTCCATATCCACTATGGTTTCTTATTTGGTCCTCCAGATATTGTAAGAGTGAAAAAATACAGTGGAAATTATAATTAATGAAGCTAATTATGACATGTGGCTATTCTGTAGTCAATAATCAAATTTAAAATCAAGGTTAAGCTCATTAAATATATATATTTATCAATATCGGAATGATTTTGAATTATATGGCCCAAAGATGTGAACCTACATAACTATCACTTATATTTTTCACGTTTTCTCTTGGAAATTGTCTATGTTTCTCAAAAATAAATAATTTGAGTGTATTTTGATTTTGGTACACTCTATATTATCAAAAGTAATGGAAAATTGTCCTTTTTTTACCAAAAAGTAGTTTGACAATGTATTAAATTACATTTTAATAGTTGTTTTTTTAATAAAATTTGATTAAAAGTGGAAAAATTTCAAATCTTTAACTACATAAGAAAACTATTCTCATTGGTTTTCAGTTGTGACGTCATAGGTTTAATAAAAACATTGAGCTGTTGTCTGCTTGGTGATCACGATGTTATCGTTTCCGGCAACGTAGCGTGTGCTGTTATAATACAGATTTCATTTATTGGTTAGTAAATAAACCTTTTATAGGTTGAATTCCTACATTATTACATACTCACGTTAAAAATTAAAAGCATAATAAACGTAGCGGCACAAAACAGGATTTATATACCATTTTTTTGCTATAGTTGTAGACAAATTGTAATGATTTACTCGTATATAACGGTTATTGTGGAAACTAAAGTTGTTTTTTTAATAATAACCATCTTTATATGACTGTTAAACGTTGAATAGTATTTTTTTAAAACATTTTTCTCCGTGTAATATATCTTTATTGATAGATCGTTGACTTGTATAAATTTATATAACGTTTTTAGATGAAAATCATTCTTGATGTACAGATTTTTTAGCGGATATGTATAGTGGGAGGTAAGACTACAGAATTTCTATAACCGAAACGTTAAGAAAATGTTAAAAAAATTTTTTAGAGACATGGCAAACTTGCCACATTTCGACGTTATGTTTTAGATGATCCAAATTATCTTATCTACTATACAGTTTGAGTTTACCTCAATATTTAGTTGATTCTTCTTCTACTTTTAAATCTATATTAAAGTTTAGTGATTTTTCTAGTTTCTCGATCAAATTACGTTGTACAACCCCATTTTTTTGTCACCCTGTATTATCGTCGGTTATAAAGTTTAAAACATTTTCTTTAAACTATGGAATTTAGTAATTCTGTACCGTCTACTAATTCAAATCTATAAGAAGTACAATCTTCTTTGGCTCAGGAGGATTGTACTTGAAGTGGATAAAAAAAATATTAAGAAAATCATGTGATTTATTATTAATATAACTGAGCTTAAATTTTTTGTACTAATAAATCAAAAGTCAACTCCAGCCTTATACACGGCTAATTATATTATTTACACGTGTATAAAACAATATGAATTCGAAATTTTTTGTTTTATAAGGCTCGAGTTATTATTTTTTTCTGAAGAATTAAAAATAATTTCTTAGGGAGAATTTGTTTATAATTCGCGTTGAATGTTATCAGCTCAATGTATTAAAAAATAAGTCGCTCAAATAATCTACATAGGATTTAGAATGAAATAGCCAAATAATTGTTATAATCGTTGATGATTTCAAATATTTGCTATTAGATAAAAGGCTATATGCGAAAAAGAAAAACTAGAAGAAGTACCACGTGATTCAATATGGCGCTTCTGGGTAAACGGTGTTAATTTTTGTATTGAGATTGAGGATTTTTATTTGAAGTATTTTCAAGTTAACAAGATCTAATTTTGTTATATAATATTGTTCGAAGTACAGAGTGAATATTAGATGCAGAAAAATTGATTGTGCATAAACGGTATGTTTCAAATAAAGTCTACTCCTTTAGTGTTTATTTATAAGGTGAAAATATTGTTTACATCTATTAAAATTTCATTTATCATAATAATTGCATTGAAAATAAATTAGGTAGTTTTCATATTCACCTAACTAGTAAATTTTATTTCATTTTGCTCATTTTTGATCATTCATTGAACAACTTTTGAATCTTTTTTAAGATTCAAATGGTTTCGGTCCTATATTTTAAGATGGAACCTATTCGGGAAGTTAATGGTTTTCCGAAGTAGTAGTTTTGACCATTTACTTCAAAACTTTCAAGTCTTCTTTCAACTTCAGTGACTCACGTCCAATATTTTTAGATGGAACCTATTCAATTAGTTTGTGGTCCTCAAAAGTAACATGTTATATAATTTACTTCACAATTCTTAAGTTTTCTTCGAACTTTTGATGATTTTTGTATAATATATTGAGATTGAGCGTATTTTGATGGTTTAAGGTTGTCCAAAATATCAGTTTTTGACCATTTACAACTTCATATTTAGAAATGGAACGTATTTGGTTAGTTTAAGGTCCTCCATTTACCTAACAACTTCAAGTATTTTGAACTTTTAGTGATTTCTGTCCAATATTTTGAGATGAAACCTATTCGGTTATCTTAAGGTTATCCAAAAGATCACTTTGTGCATATTTACTCCACGATTCTTCAAACTTTCAATGATTTTTGTACAATATATTGAGATAGAGCGTATTTTTGTGGTTTATAGTTCTCCGAAATATCAGTTTTTGACCTTTTAATACAAAAATTTCATTTTTTTTTACATTTAGTGATTTGTGTCCCTTTTTTTGAGAAGGAATTTGTTCTGTTGGTTTATGGTCCTCCAAAAAGAACACTCTTTGACCATTTACACCACAACTTTCAAGTATTTCGAATTTTTAGTGACTTTTGTCCAATATTTTGAGAGGAAACCTATTCGGTTAGTTTAAGGTCCTCCAAAAGAGCACTCTCTGACCATTTACTTTACGATTCTTCAAAATTTTAATGTTTTGTGTACAATATGTTGAGGTAGAGCGAATTTATTATAATATTATTTAATTTAATTATTTTAATTCAATTCTGTCACATAACAAACCACCTTTTTAACCCTGTAGAGGCATAGAAGATAAATTCGTTAGTAAAGTAGGCTGCAAATATATTATTTTGTGAAACTAAAACAATTATTTGGCTACATAAAAAATATCACCAATTTAGAAATGAAAATTGGATTGTTTTTGTATACAATATAATTTTTAAAAATTCTATAAATAAGAAAGATTCTTTAGTATACCCTAATAAATGTTTTTCAACTGTTAAGATATATTTATAGATATTTATGTTAATATAAAACAATCATGTACCCTTATAATCATGAATCTTATCAGACGCCTCCGATGAGACACATGATCAATAAAATTTGAATGTTTTAATGTTGTTTAATTCCATACATCCCATCACAATAAAAAATGATTTTATATACCGTGAAACGGAACTACTTCACAATTAGCCTTAGACCTACACAAAGCTTTTGACATTGTAGAACAACAGTTTGATAAATCCGAAACACAAATAAAATTCTAGTTACCAACAAGGGAAAAGGGAAATTTGGGAAAAGGAACTACAGAAGAGAAATCTGAAGGTTAGTACTGGAAATTTGAAAATAGTATACAAGGATGGACCCAGTCCAACAAAGAAAACACAAAAATTTCGAAAAAAAATTAATCTCCTTTTAGTTCTATACACTTTTCCCAGCGATATAATAAGAATCGTCAAGCTCCTCAAAATAGCCATTAACTTCCAACATCGCCTCTTCATTATTGGAACATCTTTGACCTCCGAGCTATTTTTTCAAGTCTGGGAACCCAAAATAATCCGAGGGGGCTACATCTGGTAAATAGGATGCATGAGGTAGCAATTCAAACTTTAATTCAATTATTTTGGCCATCGCAATGACGGATGTGTGAGCTGGTGCATTTTCTTGATGAAACAACACAAAATGCTTGATTTCTAAGCTCAAACGTTGCAATAAGTTCGCATAACAGTTTTTCCTTTCGCGTGTAGATGGAACGGTCTTTACCACCATTGGAGTCGGTTCTCCATTTTCAGTTTTGTTTAGGGTGTGAAGTGATGAACCCACGTTTCATACATTTATTTCTGTGGAACATTTCCAAACACTCGATGATTTTCAGTTGATGATCATCCAGTATCGCTTCGTGGATTTTCTGCAACATTTCTGGAACCGTTACCTCATTCGGTAGACCACTGCGATGATGGTTTTCGCAGGTGGTACGGCCTCGTTTAAACTCTGCTACCAATATTTTACTGTTGATTACGAACGAGTAAAATCTAGTTCAGCTTTTATATTGGTTACTGTGCTAAACAAATTCTAAAGAACGTGGTGTCTACAAACTTGAAACATATACTGAATAAATTGCATACTTTTTGATACAGTGATAATTTTAAAGCAACTAGAGCCGACATCTCTTGATCAGGCATCTCATTTAATTGAACAATTAAAATTTGTCTATGGTTATAATATAGTAACTTTGTTTTGAAAGTTTTAAAATTGTGAAAAACTCTTTGGAAAATAAACTACTATTATTTAGTCATTATCCAAAGAACTAGAGCCGTTCCTTTCAAAGTGATTGGCGGTGGTATTTTACAAGCAACTACCGCTATCTCTAGGTTAGGCCTGGTACTTTTGGTGAGATCTGGGGTTTTTCCCCTTAATTTTTTACGAATTTAGTGTCATTATAGTACAAAAATAAACTAGTTTTATTAAAAATGCTTGCAGTAAATTATCTTTTTTATAAAATATGATATATACAGGACGAACATATTAAATATAACGTAAAATTCGTTTTTTTATTATTGAATTCTTGAGGTAAATCACCAAATGTTACGAACTAATCTAAACTAAATTATAAGGGAGCTTGGCGTGAATTATATTTTTTGATTACTTAATATTTTCTTGAGCGTATCTTATACTAATTATATATTTGATAGTTTCATTCATGACAGATCTGTTTAAAAGAAAAAAAACACATTAATAATGTGTTTACACACAATTGATTAAGAATTATACTCATTACAGCATCCGATGATGACAGGAATGAATGTATATCATAAATTATAGTAGATTATTAATAAATATGTGACAATTTTGTCCATCCTTATATCCTTGAGAAGGTTTCCTTTTAATTTGTTATTCATTCAGTTTTTAATAACGTTTATTAGGTTATAAATGAAAACTAAAATCACAAGACTATACAAAGAATCTTAACCAAAATAATTTAAATCTATAGCTCTTTTCACTAAAACAGTAAAAATTATATCATCGTTTTTATTCAAAATTTGAACGTTTATTTAAGAAAAACATGTACAATAGTATTATTCAAAGTATTGCCCATCTAAAGCTATGATGAAACAACAAGATTATACAACGCGCGTCCTAAAAAATCTTTGCCATGTGCTTGCCTGCAGTTGGAACGGTTTTTGTCTTCTTTAGAGCCGGTGTTCCCTTTTGAGTCCATCGTTTTGATTCTTTCTTTATTTCGGGTGTGGAATGATGGAACCACGCTTCACCCATGGTTATTAAACGACTTTATTTCTGTGAAACAATGCCAGACACTCCATGGAAATATCTTCACGACGCTGGTTTTGTTCCACGACGAGCAAACGCGCCATCCATCTTGCAAATAGCTTTTTCATGTCCAAATTTTTAGTTAATAAGCTTTTTGAAACGTCTACTACGTCTGCTATCTCGTGCACTTTCATTCAACCATCATCCAGTACCAATTCGTGATGTGCTTCAACATTTCTGGAGTAGTTCACCGCGATGCTGAAAACGTTCACTATTGATGGCTACAAAACAAATACTAAACAACGTGGAGTCAGGTCAGATACTTCTGAGAACATCCTCGTAAATCTCAATTAATTGTAGACAGTTAAAGTTTGTCTATAGTTATAATATAGTTACTTTATTGTGAAAGTTTTAAAAGCGTGGATAATAAACAACTATTTGTTGAATTAGAGGGCCATTCCTTAAAAATTTCCAAAGTGATTGTCCTCTAACTCCATTCCTTCATGAAGACCTGATTCCAGTTCTTAATAACTCAATAAGGAGGTTTGTTGCAGGTCAAATTCTTCAAAACACTCTTATTTATAAGCTAGATGCTATCGGTTTATTCTGCAACTTCAATAAAGTGCAAGATATCGATTCAGGATACACCTTTGGCTTTGAAAAAATGCATTAGAATCAAAGATAAGGAGATGTTGATCTTTCGCAAGGATTGTAGAAACTGAAATTCACCTTAGTATTTAAATTAACTGAAGCAATAAGTTTCCTCAATCCTAATAAGATTGATAACGATCCAAACCATCCGTCTAACTGACACCTGAAGCATTTTACATATAGTTGATCACAAACAGAAGCAACGCCACTACATTGGAAGAAACAGTCAGTGTTTTCAGACGAATTTAACTAAATAAGATGGAAAACGATTCCAGATGTAATAGAGTAGATGATTTTTGGATGGAAATTATCGAAAATGGTAGTTGTAGTAAAAAAGATATTGCAACTTTCTGTAATTTTTTACGGTAATGGGTGAGGACTTGTATGCCAAATAAACTGGAAATAAAAAAAATCTTGAAGAGTCTCAAAAACAGCATTAGTGATAGGATTATTTGATAGTCTACAATGTTGATATCTACAAAATCATACTGTGGGAAGATTGGGTCGTGTCCAATCGACGAAGTAATAGAAGGTATCATTCTGAACCTTCAACCATCAAGCTTTGATTGGGGGACGCAGAAAACTTATAAAAAGAAATGGCAAATTATCTAAAACCTAACGGTGGTTTCTCCGGGGGAGTACAGATCAATAGAGATGGTCTATAACTTAATTCGTGCGGTTTGATAAGAGATGGCGTAACTTGTATGATATTACATCGTTCCAATATTCCGAACCTGCGCTGGAAAGCTACTGTTATTGTACGTCTTTTCAGTATTTGTCATTCATTTGAAGCGTTAACAACAATAATTTTTTTTCACTCAAATATATCGAACTTTATTCCTGAAAAAGTGTTTTTGCGAAGAGTTCTTCTTCATTACTTTAATATGAAGAAAAATGCTGTCGGAATTCATCGTATTTTGGTGGAAGTTTATGGTGAATATGCTCTAGCTGAGCGAACGTGCCAAAAGTGGTTTTCACGATTTAAAAGTGGTGATTTTGGCTTGGAGGACGACGAACGCTCTGGGTAGCCAAAAAAGTTTTAAAATGAAGAACTAGAAGCATTACTCGATGAAGATTGTTGCCAAACACAAGAAAAGCTTGCAGAATCTTTGGGTGTCACTCAAGCAGCCATTTCCAAACGTTTAAAAGCAGCTGGATATATTCAAAAGCAAGGAAATTGGGTTCCACATGAACTCAAGCCGAGAGACGTCGAAAGTTGGTTTTGCATGTCCGAAATGCTGCTGGAACGCAACAGAAGGAAGTCATTTTTGCATCGGATTGTTACTGGTGAAAAATGAATCTATTACGACAACCCCAAGCGCAAAAAATCTTATGTAAAATGGCCAACCAGCCAATTCAACGGCAAAGCCGAGTGCGACCAGACACGATGCAATAATTTTCCATAATGACAACGCTCGGCCCCACGTTGCTATTTCAGTTAAGAACTAATTGGAAAACAGTGGATGGAAAGTTTTACCTCACCCGCCTTATAGCCCAGACCTTGCCCTTTCTGACTACCATTTGTTCCGGTAGATGCAAAACGCCCTCACAGGAATACGGTTCACATCAGAGCAAGATCTCAAAAATTGGCTTGATTCATTCTTGGCTGCCAAGCCGGCGCAGTTCTATTGGGATGGGATCCACAAATTGCCAGAAAGATGGGAAAAGGTCATAGCTTTAGATGGGCAATACTTTGAATAATACTATTGTACATGTTTTTCTTAAATAAACGTTCAAATTTTGAATAAAAACGATGATATAATTTTTACTGTTTTAGTGAAAAGAGCTATAGATTTAAATTATTTTGGTTAAGATTCTTTGTATAGTCTTGTGATTTTAGTTTTCATTTATAACCTAATAAACGTTATTAAAAACTGAATGAATAACAAATTAAAAGGAAACCTTCTCAAGGATATAAGGATGGACAAAATTGTCACATATTTATTAATAATCTACTATAATTTATGATATACATTCATTCCTGTCATCATCGGATGCTGTAATGAGTATAATTCTTAATCAATTGTGTGTAAACACATTATTAATGTGTTTTTTTTCTTTTAAACAGATCTGTCATGAATGAAACTATCAAATATATAATTAGTATAAGATACGCTCAAGAAAATATTAAGTAATCAAAAAATATAATTCACGCCAAGCTCCCTTATAATTTAGTTTAGATTAGTTCGTAACATTTGGTGATTTACCTCAAGAATTCAATAATAAAAAAACGAATTTTACGTTATATTTAATATGTTCGTCCTGTATATATCATATTTTATAAAAAAGATAATTTACTGCAAGCATTTTTAATAAAACTAGTTTATTTTTGTACTATAATGACACTAAATTCGTAAAAAATTAAGGGGAAAAACCCCAGATCTCACCAAAAGTACCAGGCCTAACCTAGAGATAGCGGTAGTTGCTTGTAAAATACCACCGCCAATCACTTTGAAAAAGAACGGCTCTAGTTCTTTGGATAATGACTAAATAATAGTAGTTTATTTTCCAAAGAGTTTTTCACAATTTTGAAACTTTCAAAACAAAGTTACTATATTATAACCATAGACAAATTTTAATTGTTCAATTAAATGAGATGCCTGATCAAGAGATGTCGGCTCTAGTTGCTTTAAAATTATCACTGTATCAAAAAGTATGCAATTTATTCAGTATATGTTTCAAGTTTGTAGACACCACGTTCTTTAGAATTTGTTTAGCACAGTAACCAATATAAAAGCTGAACTAGATTTTACTCGTTCGTAATCAACAGTAAAATATTGGTAGCAGAGTTTAAACGAGGCCGTACCACCTGCGAAAACCATCATCGCAGTGGTCTACCGAATGAGGTAACGGTTCCAGAAATGTTGCAGAAAATCCACGAAGCCATACTGGATGATCATTAACTGAAAATCATCGAGTATTTGGAAATGATCCACAGAAATAAATGGATGAAACGTGGGTTCATCTCTTCACACCCCAAACAAAACTGAAAAGGGAGAACCGGCTCCAATGGTGGTAAAGACCGTTCCATCTGCACGTGAAAGGAAAAACTTATTGCTACGTTTGAGCTAAGAAATCAAGCAAAAACGGCCGCATTTGGTGTTGTTTCATCAAGACAATGTTCCAGCTCACACATCCGTTATTTCAATGGCCAAAATTAATGATTTAAAGGTTGAATTGCTACCTATTTGCCAGATGTAGCCCTTACGGATTATTTTGTGTTCCCAGACTTGAAAAAATAGCTCGGAATTCAAAGATTTTCCAACAATGAAGAGGTGAAAAATATAAAGCAGATTACATTGAAAAATAAACATATTTTTCCACAATTTTTGTGTTTTATTTATTAGGCCAGGTACTTCTACGACCATCCTCGTGAATGATGCGTTTTATAACCTCACATATGAAACTATGAAGCTTAATCATTAATAAGATATCAAAATATTTTGATGCTATGTTTGTAACAACATAAAAATTTGTATTAATATAAAAAAAACCAAGTACATAACCATTAAGACGTGAAATTAATATATAGAGAAAATTCTACATCCTGTTACTAAACATCGTTCATTTTAAAATTATAGTGGACGAAATCACGAATCATAGCGGGGGGTATGATCATTCAGCTTTTCAAATATAAACACTCATTAATTAATAGTTAATTTATTTCTTTATTGTCCATCAAAATGTTAAAGGTATTACTAGTTTTAGGAACATTAGTATCTAGCATATTGGTAAGTTTTTTTTAATAATTCAAAAAATTTAAATAGACTTAACATGTGAATAATGGAGTGTTTTTCTCATAAAAAGTTTCTTTTTATATATAATGTAAACTTCTCGCTTGGATGGCCAGAACAGATTAAAAAAAAATCTTTTTCAAAATGATTTTTATTTTTATTGTGTTTACATCTATCTGACGCAAGTCTCGATTGGTGTTACCAACCTAACCTCTCAAAATTCCCTTTCTAGAGCGCGAAATTCGAATTAAAATATAAAAATGCTTACAATAAAAAAGATTTTTCTACGTATACGTTATTTTGAGATTAGTTTCGTTGATTTCTTATATTCCTGACTATATTTTTGAACATATTTTTCATTTTACAATCAGCGAATCTATAAGTTTTGTTTTTATTATTAAAACAATAAAAACTTTACAATATATTACACAATTCAACTTATAAATCATTAATATTACACATGATTTCGTATTCAATTAACCTCCTATATGGACCGATATCAACAATATTTATTTTCTCTCTCGTCCGAGACACTTTATGTATACTACGCATGCTTGAGAATGCGCAAAACCGAGTTGGAACCACAGAGGATAGAGAAATCGTTGCCATTTTGTTTTCCTTAGTCGAAACAGCTTCCACTGTTCGTATAGAATTGTTACATATATGACTAACCTATACATAAAAGTTATATTCGTCTTTTTTATGAAATAAGAGGATTACTACAAATATTCTAAAACGTAATAGTTTTTCATTTAATATCGCTGTCAAATGTGACACTTTAAGTCACTCGTTGACATTAGGAAACGTCATATTTTTCATAACTATCATATATCAGTTTTGACAAGCTGTAACATCCATTTTCTGACTGAATATTCTCTTTAACTTTTTGTTAATTATTGTAAATTATTTTCTATTGAACTCCCAACATAGCCTTCGGGTATACTGTTGGATTTCCATCTTCAGTATTGATTTATATTCAAAATATCCGTCAGGAAAGATCCTTCCGAGTGTCTAATACAATGTGCTGTAGCATTCGGTAGATCCAGGTACTTAGCAGGTAATTTTCCAACTATTTATGCTGTCGTGCTTTACAGCAGGAGGTCTAATACTTTTTGAGGTGTGTTTTGCTTCCTGGAATTGTAATTATGAAAAAGGTGCTTTCATCAAATACGTCTTCTTCTCGTAGTAACGTCGTTCAGCCTTCCTGTAGATTTATTTAATTATAAATTATCATTATATCGTAAATTGAGAGTGTACTTTTGCAAATACTTCCTCAGCTTCTTTTATAAATCTTTCTACATTCTCCTTCTTCGAAATCTCCGGTTTTTTACATGATGATCTGGTGACCGTCTCTTCAGTCAAACTAAAAGCAAAATGTACTTGATTTCGACATTTTAGCACACGGCGAACTCAGATCTCGACATTGAATACTAGTGCACAAAATCGACGCGTTCAATGTGTCTAAATTTTCAAAATAAACAATCGATTTGGGTATAGTTTTTGAACCGTGCATAGCCGGAGATCGCGCAGAAAATACCATTTAAACGCTTTCGGTAACCGTTCCAAGAGCGTGTCAGATTAGCAGGTTAGAACAAACCTATAGTACGAGATGTCTCAGAAGAAGCTATCCAGAGAGGTAGGCGAGGGTGGTATGTCAATGGGTAGTCTGGTAATTGATCCGCCAGGCGCCGAAGCCTCAGGATGCTGATCAGAACATTGAATCGGTAAACTAGGTGATTGAGCGTTTACCAACATCTTGTTTTCGGATGGAGATCATCACATGAACATCAGAAACCCCTAGATTCATTCAAAGTGACCACTTGGCCTGCAAATTAAGCGCGAGGAAAGGGGACAGTTACGGTGAATTCAGAGCGTTATGCGTTGATGGTTATAATCAAAGAGCATGCTTCCAGCAGGACAACTTCACAAACGCCATCTCGATTAGAACCTATGGACTTTTTCTTGTAGGGTTATGTCAAAACTGAAATTTATGCTGACGAATCAAGTTCCATGGTACAATTAAATGATAATATCCGTTACGAAATGACAGCTATAGTAATTCTATTAGTTAGGAATTGAAAAAAAAATAATTATGTATTGAAAGTCGTACTTTTCAGGCTTTGACTGAGGAACAAATAGCATTAATGAACTCTTTGCATGCAGAATGTGTTTCTCAAAGTAAAGTAGCTGAAGGTATGTATAAAAATAATATTCGGTAAATATAAACAACATTGATTCGAATATTTTATTTGATTTAAGGGTATTAAGAAAATTTTATAAATAAAAGTAAATTCTATTTCCTTTTCTTCTCCTAAGAATTACCTTGTTACAGTTAATACTAATCCACAAATCACCTGTCTCGCAATCGTTCAAATGATGCCCTTAATTTTCGTACTTGTTCATTTATGGCATTTTACTGAGAAACCTAACCTAACAAAAGATATTAGGTTCGTTCCAATAACGAATCATGGACTAATCCGAGACTAATTTATGGTTTTGAGTTCCGATTCTATAAATTCATGAACTATTCCTTATTTCCAAATTCTTTCGGAACGAATTCCTGTTTTGAGTTATTATTTGTCTATTTTCAAGCCCACGCACCACAAATCATAGACATAAACGAGATAATTACGTAAACTGTCAAACGTATCGAGTCGTTTGCCTTTCAAATTAAGAATCGATTCCGAATCACTTATCAATCGATTTACGATAGTGACTGATTACTAACTTATTCAGCATGTTGATTTACCACGAACGATGAGCAGCTGAATCCAATTTTCATTCATTTAACAAAAACTGGAGAACTTTCATAACTATTTTGTAATAAATAATTCATTGGATTGATATGACTTCAGAAAGTATCTAATTGTGCACGAAAATTTTGAAAATTCGCATGCGATCGGTCGTTAAACTGATTCGGAATTAGTTCGATGGTATTTATTTCTGTAAAATTTGTCTATTATAAATCAAATAAATAACTTTATTGCTCTAACCTTTGTTAATAATACAAAAGCTTTAGTTTTTCGCTATATGGACTATTCCAGAATGACGTCATTGACATTTCGGCTATCTTTGCTGGGTGGCACACAAACTGAGATTATCTCACGAAATTTACAAGTGAATTTGAAGATAAACCATATTTAAATGTCCGGTCCAGTGTAGATAACTATAAGTTAGGAATTATTTTAATAGAAAGGGTACGCTGTAGCTCGTGATGATTTTTAATTCGTTGGGATAAGGATGCACCAACTCGAGACGGGGATATTTCAGGTAAATGAAAAGGTAGCCTGGAATTTAGTACCTAATCGACTTTGTTAAGTTGGAAAATACAAAAATTAACACCTACTATTTCTAGATCCTTTAGGTTAGAAGTTACATAAACTAAATTCACACTTTTATTAATAATATAGATCTTTTAAAAATTGTCCGAGGAGAATATTTTTCATTGGTCAATGATTTAACTAATAATATAATTACATTTGGATCTGAAATAAATTAAAATTGTTAAAAAATATCAGCAATATTTTATTTTTTTTATTAAAATACACTGTAAATGTATATTTTTATTTTGGTTTTTCATTTTATAATTAAAATTCCGAATCTTCCGTCACGAGTGGTCTAATCTTCATGACAATCACGATCACGAGTTTGCGCATGCCCAATTAATATTACTAGCTTTTACCCGCGGCTTCGCTCGCATCGAATCCATCAAATAAGTATCAGAAATCATTATAACAGGAAAGAACGAACTCTGTAGCTATATTAGAACCTGAGATATGGATCTTTGAATGTAGAAAAATTGCCAAAAACCGACAAAAATCCATAACTCCACATTGAATGTCCGCGCCTAGCTCCTCTCCAACTCAACCGATTTAAGTGTTCAAAAACTCAAACGAAAGAAGGTGTTTCGGCGAGTGTTCTTAAACCAAAACGAAGTCTCTATATTGAATAGAACCTGAGATATTGATGATAGAACGTGTGTATGTGAAAAGCTCCCATAAGTAATGTACAGGGGGAAATCGCATTTGAGTATAACTTGAGAATGGTGAAAATTAGATGAAGTCCGATGGTTGATGGCTGATCTGTGCATCAATACCTTTCATTAAAAAAAAATTAAGCAAATCGGTTGGGTGGAACGCCTGAACGGACTCGGAATGGAAATCATCAATTTTTTTCATATATAAAATTAATATAATGGTTATAATTGAAGTGGAATTGAACTTTTATTAAATTTGACAGGTGATGACGATGTGTCAACTGAAAAAGCATTTAACTATGAAAATTATGTTGATTTTAAGTCAGTTTAGATAACGGGTAAAAATTTGACTTGTTTTATATGAAAAAAGACCTAAAATCAAGACGAAATATGTATAAAAAAAGGTCTAAGAAGTAAAAAGTTATTAAATATTTCAAATTGATTTTAAATATATTTAGAGAATTCATTCAATTCAACTTTGTGACTCCTCAAACTTGTCAGGCTTTTCGAATGAAATTTCATGATTTTTTATTTAGAAAACTTTTTATAAAGATTAAAAAATATTTTTTCCAAATTTCACAAACTGAACTACCAACACACGAGATGTGATAAACAAATTATTTTAATTTTAAAAACAAAGTAAAAAAGCATAAAATTTAAATCAATACAACAAACAGTCTCCTATTTAAAAACGGTTATCATGGTGGCGAGGCACTTCATATAATGACTTAAGTTCAAATAATATTCAATTCGATTTATTTTTTGGAAAAAAAAACAATGTTAAAAACACAGAAATCACAATTCAAACACAAAAAAAACGCACGTTAACAAACGGAGAATAAATATTTAGTTTGCCGCCCAGACAAAATGGCTGACTTGTCATGTAATAGAAACAGTGTTTGACATTATAAAATGATGAAAGCAACTTTAATATTAACACACTTACCTTCATTCTGTAGATGTGGTAAGCGCGGCAAAAAACGGCAACATCGGTGATGATAATAATTTGAAATGTTACATGAAATGTATCTTGGATGAACTTGGAGTGGTGAGTTAATCTATAGTTTTACCATTAATTCCAAATTTTATGTACAAAGCTCGTGGAACAGCTATCAAAACGTAGGTCACGCATCTCCGCTCAAATAGTGTCATAAGTCAAAAACTTAGAAAATCTCTTTTACTGTACTATTGGTGCTAGAAAACTCCAAATTCTCATCGTAAATAATGTCATGTAAATTGTTATTATTGTGGTTACTTTGTCAGTTTTCGAGTTGTGAAAAATAAAGTTAGAATTGATTTAAAATTGTTGTTTTGACTTATGACACTATTTAAACGAAGTTGCGATATATTTTGAGGTATTCGTATTTGTTTAAGATTGACGACGATGAAAAAATTGACGTCGATGGTGTTGTAGCTATGCTGCCAGAGGAAATGCAAGAATTTGCTCCGGCGGTATTGAAAAAGTGCGGGACACAAAGTGAGTAGCCCCATTGGTACATTGAGAAACTAGATTTGGTCGATTCAAACTTCTAATTTATTTCTTTCGTTTTTACTTTAGGTGGGGCTGATCTTTGTGATGCAATTTTCAATACGTTCAAATGTTATTATGAGACAGACAAAAGGGTGAGTTTTTTTTTGACAACTTAACTCAAACGTGATTTATATTAATGGTTTTATTTTTAAAGTCCGGTTTTATAGTTTATTCACGACTTTTTTCTATAAAGTTGTATTTTGACTATTCTGGGAACCAAAAATAATCCGAGAGGGTTAAATCTAGCGACTAAGCTGCATGAGATAGCGAGTCAAACTTCAATTAATCAATTTTGGCAATTGCAATTATGGATGTGTCAGCTGGTGCATTGTCTTGATGAAACAACACTTTCCTCTTAGCCAAATGCGCCCGTTTTTGCTAGATTTGTACCCTCAAACGTTGCAATAAGTTCGCATAATGATATTTGTACCTTTTTCAAGATAGGCAATCAAAATTATCCCAAAAAATCTACGACATGACCTTGTCTACAGATGGAATAGTCTTTGTCTTCTTTGGAGCCGGTTTTGATTCTTTTTTTGTTTCGAGTGTGAAGTGATGGACCCACGTTTCATCCATGGTTATATTACGACTTTATTTCTGTGAAACATTGCCAAGCAGTCGATGGAAACATCTTCACGTCGCTGTTTTTGTTCCATTGTGAATAAACGCGGCATCCATCTTACGCACAGCTTTCCCATGTCAAAATTTTCAGGTTAATATGCATTTACCACACTTTTTGAAATGTCTAATATGTCCGCTAGCTCGCGCACTTCCAATCGACGATCATCCAGTACCGCTTTGTGGTGTGCTGGAGTCGTCACCTCATTTAGTCGAACCCTGCGATACTGGTCCTATCAAATAAAAGTATCACATAACGATGTATACAAATTCACTGAAAACTTTCACTATTGATGGTTTTCAAATAAATAAACAACTAGACGTCTTCAATCTTGAAACGCACGCTGTATAGATTGTATACTTTATGATATAGTGGTTTTTTCATGCAACTACCGCCATCTCTAGGTCAGGTCAGATACTTCTGGGACCATAAATCTCATTTAATAGTAGACAGTTGAAATTTTTCAATGGTTATAATATAGGAACTTTGTTTAGAATTGGTATGATCCATTTAGAACATTGGAAATGCGTTATTTTCAAAATAGAGTCGTTTTTTACTTGAAAATTACATGAAATTGTGAAAAAAGTAGATAAAATCGTTTCTTTTAATAATCAATTGACTATTTAAAATATTTTTAATACGATTTGCGAAAAAAATGTATCTACAGAATGTGCCAATAGCTTTCTCTTTCATCGTAATGTGAAATAACCCTTTTAATTGGTTGAAAGTCTATGTTACTCATCAGATTTATCACCATGCGACTTCCAATCTTTCTAACAATAACCGTTACTAATAGTTTCTTTCAACTTTTAATCATTTTCCAAGCGCTTTTCACTAAGACGAGAAAAAGCGGATTTCCACGTTAAACGTAATGGCGGCGTAATGAGCTGACGTCACTAGAAAAGATACCCGATCGGCTCTTTTCGAATGACCCTTGTAATTTATTAGTTGTATATGTTGACAATTATGGAGTGATTGAATAATTCTGTATTTATATGGAATTTTTTTTAATTATAGGTATTTTTTTTGCCATAGAAACTTCAAGGTAATTTTACACCATAACCACAATTATTTAGCATCGTTATATTTGTATTTTATTCAAATTTAAGTGAAATTTTAGTACTGTATTGAATTTGCAAATAAATCACTGTTTTAAAACATTTATTTGAACATTTTTTTTTCACCAACTTTATGAAAAATATGGAATTTTTTTAATAGTTTGTCTCCTGAGCTATTTCTTCTTAACACCACTATATATTAATCTTTCTACCCTTAAGAATTATCTCATTAAATATTTTCAAATCGTTAAATACATAAGTAATTTTAGAAAATGATTATTGACCAAAATTGTTGAGATCATTCTATGTTTTTTATTTTTCTATGGTGAACTACGAAGTAGCTGTTGATTTAAAAGAGAAGAAGAAATACCTAACCAAGAAGTAACAAAGCGCGTTACGAATTGTCAAAATCAGCTGAAGCTCATTTTAAAACTGGTCGTTGTAGGGTAAACAAATGCTTATATGTTTCTGTTTAGTTTGTAAAATTATTTATTTTAGACCAAACGACTATGCAGTGTTGTGCTAAGTTTAGGTAAGCGGTAATTATAGACTGAAATTGGAAATTGAAACGAGTAGGATTCTAACTAAAACTTTTTTTATCTAATGACAAGAGGTTAACTCCATCTACATCTAGATAAGTTATTCAAAAAATAATGCAACGCTATCTATCAGTAAAAAGCGAAAGTACTTAGTTGCCAACTTTACTCAAATGACACAGAAACTTGAGGCACAAGTATTTGTTTACCATACGATGATCATTTTTAAATGGAAATCAGCTGATTTTGACACATTGATCTTATTACGATTTTTATGGAAAATTCGTTATAACTTTTTAAATACCCCGTAGAACACATTACAACCATATATTATTGTAATTGGAGAATCAAGCTGATTCCAAATGTACAATAAAACATAGGGTGTTTCATTAAAAAATATGAGAAAGTGTTAAAAAAGTAGGAAGGCAAAAAAAACACAATGTTTAGAGTTGAAGAATTATAATAAAAAAATAACATAAAACACGAAAGATTCACGTTTATACAATGTAAAAATACTATTTTAATATCAAAACTTCAGTTCGAGTTGTATAATTGTCTAGAACCACTAAAATTATTCAGATTCGAGTTGTTTCGCACATAGAAAATACGATAAAAACTTTTCCACACATATTTTCCTAAAAAAATAAAACACGATTCGATTAATTACTCTGCGAGGAACAATTTATATCTTTCGGTTTCGGCATGACGTCCTCGTAAGGTGGTACATTAGCTTTTTTGAAATCATCCCGGATTTTTTCGGCGGCTTGAAACACTCGGAGGAAATTCAAACCCGCCAACTTTTTCAGATCTTCCACCGACCACTTTCCCGTTCCTATTAATTCGGCGAATAGGGTCGGGTAAGCGGAAACGTCTTCGAGTCCCTGCGGCACGCTAAAATATATGAAAATGAAACAACATAAAAATATACGAGGGTTGCTACGCAAGTTTTCAAATATGGCAACTCGCTTCGACAATCCCGAGCCACTACATGATAAATTTCGTAAAGGTCGTCCAAAAGGTCTGTCAAGAAGAGTCAAGAGAAGAGTCGATTAGACCAACGTGGAACGGTCAATTCTGAACGGTACACCAGCATTTTTTTACCAGAAGTATTCGAGGAAATCACGGAAACAACAATCAGTTCAAACAAAAACAGTTTTGAGCAGTCAAAACATCGAATTGAAAGGTCATCCGCCGTACAGTTTTTGTTTGGCACCCGATGGTTTCTTCTTATAAGTTTTTCTACACTTGAAAAAGCGAGGGATGCGTTGAAATCACATGTTTTGGTGGCAAATCAACCGATATGGAAAATGCTTCGACAATCACTTCAAACGCAATTATAAATATTTGTTTTTATTTGTCTATCACAAAACTTAAGTAGCAACCTTTGTATATATAAAAAATTGTACTGGAAGATTGTTAATAGGTCGATTTCAAAATAGATACGTTTTTTTTTTCGTTACACCTTGTATACTTACTAATTAATGCCATCGTATCCGGCTCCAATTCCAACACAATCTACACCAGCTATATCTCGAATATGATTTATATGAGCTGTAATTAATTATTCGATTAGCGTAAAAATTTGAATATTTAGGTCAGTAAGAAAGTTTTTTTGAATATTTTTACCCGCAATAACAAAAAACTAAAATGATTTGACAAAGACGAAGACCACTGAACAAAAATATTAAGCGAGAAGCAAATTGATGACCTGAAGAAATCGAAGTCATGTAGAAAGATAAAAAAACCGACGAGGAAAGAGAAAAGATGGCGAAATTAGAGAAATAGATGAACTTAAAGAAGAAAATAGAATAAATACGTGCAGAAACGCAGATGAAGAAGCAGTATGAAAAAGATTGGCACAGCATTTCTAAGATCTACTTAATAGAGAAGAAAGTGAATCGATAGTCAGAGGCTATGAACAGGTTTTCGCAGATACAGCTACTTCCAGTGGAATACAACGATCCATCAGTCAAATAAAGAACATCAGAGCACTCGGAAATGATAATATACCATCTGAGTTGTTGAAATATGATACAAATGCCTTAAATATTAACGCTTAACGCTCTACAAGGTTCTAGCCACTGATAGGCGATTGAACTGAAATCAGAGAATTATAATTAACAAGACATCGACCTCCACATACTGTTCACATCAACATCGAATCTGTCAGAGGTATTTGAAGACCTGTAAGTCGCTAGAAAGCTGCGAAACTTGATAATGATGTCTATGGAAGAATTAAAAGATCAAGTTAAAATAAGCAACCAACTAAATGGCCCATCCAAGATCAATACAGGTGATGACATCGCACTGGTAGCAAAAAACAAAACTAGACTGATTGTGTTGTTCGACGACATAGAAGAGAAATCTAGAGCAAGAAAACGCTTCAGTGTATAAAGCTTCGAACACAGTAGAGCTTGCAATATAAAAAAAAACTTTAAAGGAGTAAAACACTTGAAACTACCAAAAGCTGATGTCTTTTGAAAAGCCGATCGGGCGCTTTGGGTAAACATAAGTGTTCGAACCTCTCCAGGACAGCTCCAGTTGACGTGATCTGCTGTTTCTTCCTCCACCAGCAGCACTCAGGGCCATCTGTGAAGCCCATAGAGTAGAAACGTGGAACAATTGTGTGATATAGGATGTAGAAGGCCCTTTTATGTGTACCTTAGCTATGCAGAGCATGTCTTGCAAGCAGACGTAATAGCAGCACTTGGCTACAACATGAATAGTTTCTGGACCTATCGGTGGATTTGCAGATCCCATTCTGGCGAGCAAGACCGATTCGTCGTAGCTCGAGTGACCAGACACCCAAACATACCGGATCTTGTAGCCATCACTCACCATTTGTAGGACTTCCTTGCACTTTAGTACACACCATTTCGGCCGTTAGAGCTTGAGCAGCGTTCTTCAGTATTTCGCGTCCATATTTCATCGCAGCAAATACCTCGGTTTGGAAGATGGTAGCATGTTTTCCAAGCGAGAGAGATCCACTTATTTTGGGTATTCTCCAGGCAGACCATTCATTCTGTAGCCATATTTGTACCAGGTAGTTCCATTTGTTGATATAGCGAGCTTAGAGTCAACAGTCCTCTCAGTCAACAGTCAGTGATGTGTGCCGCCAAGCCCTGTCATTGCCAATCGAAATTATGGATCATCACCCGCAGCCTGCGTTCAAATTTTCGCATGTCCAGTTGATCTAGTCTGCAGATCTTGGAGGAATATCAAATTTTATGCTGTCGTCTTGGCTTCAAATTGTTTCGTTAGAAGACCCATTAGGGCCGTACGCATGGACCTTGTGATATTAGGAAACCGGAGTCCCTTCTGCATACCCAGAGGTCTCAGTGGCCTTTTTTTATTTTGTAGTCCACGTGTTCGTACCAAAGCTGTTTGGTATCTAGAGTTACTTCCAGTTAGTTTAATGTACGTCTCCCAGTGTCATGTTGCGTCTCCTGGTAAAAAGAAGGAGCTCGGTTTTCCTTGGGTTAATCTTTAACCTTTAGGACAAGTACCACTAGTCGCAGGGACCTTATTATGGACGGGGAAAAACCTAAGTCATCAGTATGAACCCGTGTATACACACCTGCATCGTTTAAGTTCGTGATCAAGTCGTCAACGGCCAGATGTCACTGATTTGGAGATAAAACTTCGTCCTGCCGCCAGTACTTGAAGGATATTATTTCCTTCGAGGTTCTTTTTCATCAAGAGTCAAATTTCATAAAGAGGATTCAGTCTCGTTCACGAAAAGCGAGACCTAACGCGTTCGAGCAGTTAGCAGCTTGTGGTACGCGAGATCAACGCGCATTCAAAGCTCAGACATAACCTAGACTTCACCATTTTCTATTTATATAAACTATGAATAAACATCTTGATATTATATTTTATTGAAATGGAAATTAATTCTTCTTTATTATAAGATTGAAAATTTCGCGACTTACCGACAGCGTCTGATATTGTAGATACTTCTTTACAAGTTAAAAAAAGTGAGTAGAAATTGACCATGATGACGCCTTTGTTTAAAGCCAATTTTCTTAGCGTATCGTCGGGAACGTTGCGGGTAGAATTACACAAAGCGTGAGCGGATGAATGACTAAATATGACTGGAGCTTTGGAAACTTCTAAAGCATCCCTCATAGTATTAACAGATACGTGAGAAAGATCCACTATCATCCCAAGTCGATTCATTTCTTTTACCACACTCTGAGAACAAAGAGAAAACGACAATTTCGTTTATTGCAATGTTTTTAAGTAGGGGAAATGAAGAGGGTCGATATTTTTGGAACGTCGAAACACTTTCAAATTTGCTGGCTTAAGTTGTTGAGGTTATAGTAGAGGTAAGACATCACTCAATAAGTCGTGCGATTGAAACACAGATGGCGCTGCTATTGTCAAATCCATACGACGTTTATGAAGTACCAGTTTTCAAAAAACTATGCGTAAAATTTCATGACGATTCGATTAGTAAGAAAAAAGTGACAGCCATTTAAGTGAAGTTACTTCTGTTATTTTCAAAACTATTTCATGTATCATTGTTTCTTGATGAAAAAAAATACTGTACAAGCTCATGGCTTCAAAAGTATTATCCGAGCTCGGCTACATCGAATAGAACCATTTGTTTTCGGTTTGCTGATTTTAAACGTGGTCGTTGTTGGTGAAGGTTCTGGTCCACCAATTGAGTTGATCACTTCAGAAACAATCTAAAAAGTCCACAAATTGGTTATATCTAATCGTAAATTAAAATAGCGTGAGATAGCTGAGGCTGCAAAGATATCAGAAGGTAGTTTGTTTACAATTATGCATGAACATTTCACCATGAGAAAGATTTTTTCGAAGTGGGTACGGCGTTTACTCACAGTCGATCAAAAGCAACCACGTGTTGATAATTACACGTAATAAATCAGATTTTTTACATCGATATGAGATAATGGACGTAACATGGATCCATCACTTCATTTCGGAATCAAGACGATCATCATCTGACTGGACTGCAACCGGTAAACCACGTCCGAAGTGTCCAAAGGCACAACAGTCAGCTGGAAAGGTTATGGCTTCAGTATTTTGGGATACGTTGAATATTATTGATCGATTATCTCCAAAAGGGAATAGAGAATACTACATAGAGTTGTTGAATAGTTTGAATGTAAAAATCAAGTAAAAACGGCCTCATATGTCGATGAAAAAACCACTGTTTCCACCAAGACAATGCACCGATTCACAAGTCGATGGCAACTTTCTCATCCAGCGTATTGTCCAGATCTAGCCCCCAGTGACTACTAGCTAATCGCTAATCCCAAAAAAATGCTCGCCGGTAACAAATTGAAGCCTATTCTGGGGCAAAAGTCAAATCCTTTTATAAGCACGGCATCGAGAAGTTATAGGAGCGTTGGAATGAATTTATTACTCTTGAAGGAGATTACATCGATGAATAAACTCGATTTACTGCACTTAATACAACAAGCGAAGTTAATTTCAGTAAAATTAAATAGATATGATGAATTTGTTGCTTCAAAGGCACAACAGTCAGCTGGGAAGGTTATGGCTTCAGTATTTTGGGATGCGTTGAATATTATTGATCGATTATTTCCAAAAGGGAATAGAGAATACTACATAGAGTTGTTGAATAGTTTGAATGTAAAAATCAAGTAAAAACGGCCTCATATGTCGATGAAAAAACCACTGTTTCCACCAAGACAATGCACCGATTCACAAGTCGATGGCAACTTTCTCATCCAGCGTATTGTCCAGATCTAGATCCCAGTGACTACTAGCTATTCGCTAATCCCAAAAAAATGCTCGCCGGTAACAAATTGAAGCCTATTCTGAGGCAAAAGTCAAATCCTTTTATAAGCACGGCATCGAGAAGTTATAGGAGCGTTGGAATGAATTTATTACTCTTGAAGGAGATTACATCGATGAATAAACTCGATTTACTGCACTTAATACAACAAGCGAAGTTAATTTCAGTAAAATTAAATAGATATGATGAATTTTTTGCTTCAAAGTTGTATTTGTAAATTTAAAACTTGAGTGAAAGTTACTTAGCACTTTTTGATGAAGCTAAAAAATCTTTAGCAGAACAAAGACACTATTTTTTGAAAAATTTTCATTGAAAATATAATTTTTTATCATCTTAAGTGAAACAAATGCTGAATATTGAATAAAGAAAAGACAAAAAAATGAAATTAAAATTAAATAAAGTTTACGAAATTTACAAACATTTCAAAGAAATCAATTTTTTCTAATTCTTTTACGTTAAATAAATATTGAATGAATTATAATTATAGTTACCTTTCCAAAATTTGTTAAGCCCCCATGTTCGGGTTTTTTACCAGGTAAATCGGCATGCGAGCAATCAGCCCTAAAAATAAGGACGAAATAAAGAAACTAATAGAATCGAACCCCGAAATCATCTTGTGGTTATTCACTTACCAAGGTGTGTTACAAGTAGAGGTGAGGGTCAAATATCTAACACCTACGTGATAAAGTGTCCTTAATACAGCTAAACTACCGGCCAATGAATGACCTCCTTCTACGCCTATCAAAGAGCAAAGTTGCCTTCGTTTATAGGCACTTTTAATATCTGAAACAAATTCCGCAAATTCAAAAAATTTATTCAGATTGTTTGAACAAAAAGGACTTGCTAGAAATAAAGAAAAAACAAACAACAAAAAGAGATTGTTGACATAATTTTTATTTCCGGATACACATTGTATATTATTTTAAGAAATGGGAGCCACCCCTACATCTCTCAATAACTGATAACTAATAACTTATATCACAAGAGACCAGCTCTACAATAAGTTACAGGGACACTTCTAAAAGTAGTTTATCAATGACTCGTACACACTAACCTAACCTAACCTAACCTCACACAAATTAAGATATCTTACCTTCAGAAGATGTACATAAAGTCAGTCTCGGTTGATAATGTTCGGTGAATCTCCTGATGACGTCGATTTGTTCGAAGGTTAGTTGCACGGCGTCTTTGAATTGTGAATCGCACGGTACGTATGCAGCCCAAAACTAGAATGGAATTTATATAACTTATCGAAGCCCACATGTTGTTTTGACAGTAGTTCACACCAAACTAATCCGAATCAATCAGAATCACTCCGAATCAAGTTGAATCTTCGCTTCGAGCGCTCCGTTTAAATGTGAAGCGACTCTTTTCCCGCCTTCAGACCGGACGAATCTGGTTCAATCAGGTTTGATTCGAGGTCGCATTTGATTCAACCTGTCAGATTCCTCGTCCGGTCAGTCTTGAATCAACAACCATCACAGCAACAGTTTCCGCCGTTTCGGATTCGTTTGGTGTGAAAGGGACCTTAAGAGTGTGTTCAATACAAAAAAAAAACATAAAAAATTCTGTAAATTCTATAAATAAACACGACAGCAAAAAAGATTTGATCTTATAATTTTGTTAATTTATCGTAAGAATTGACTGGCTCTAGCCCTGTCAGGCATCGAAGAAATTCTCCAAGAACAATTTGGAGCTGATTTAAGTCACTAGGAGGAGGATGAAGACGTCTAACACGCCTCTCTAGATTATCCCACAAATTCTCTATGGGATTCATATCGGGATATAGTGCAGGCCAGTCCATTCGGTAACAATTCTGGTGGTACGTGGACGAGAATTATTCTGCATTAAACTGATATGGAGCAAATGGGATCACAGCCTCTAGGAGGACTTCCGCGATGTATCTCCGAGCAGTCAGAGTTCCATTATTTATGGAAATCAATTCCACCCCAAACCATAACTGATCTTCTTTCAAAAGGACGTTATTCACGAATGATATATTGAGTAAATCGCTTCCTCGGTCGTCCCTATACTCTGTCTCGATCGTCTGAGTGGTATAAACCAAATCGAGACTCATCCGTGAATCAAACATGTTGATTGGTAAATAATCGCCTTTTTCTATCTTTCCCGAAGTTGTCACGAGTCGTCTTGATACGATTTCGGGCTCTATTAGACTGTGAGCCGTTAAATGTCGCTCTCTCTCAATACTGATAATAAATCGATTGTCTTCTGCCCTTGTTGCCCTTGGTCGCCCACTGACGGCCCTCCTATCGTAGTCAACAGTCTCCCGGAGACGTAGGGGTGCATCGTGAATTGTAGACTTCGCTACCCCAAGCGTTTCGGAAATGTACCGTAAGCATCAGCCTTCTCTGGCCAAAGCATCAGCTCAGGTTATGTCAAAAGTTGAAAGAACCATTATTTTGGATCAAAATAAAAAAAACATGTCTATTAATCCCAGAAAAGGGTTAAAAATAAATGAAAGATGTTTAAATGTTTGAAAAGCTACTTAGAGTTTAGAATAGGTCAAATGAATTAAATCTGAGTTTTATCTGATTGTTTACTAATCCTAAAGAGATTAGTTCAATGGATTTTTAGATACTATATAAAGTAATAACCAGAATATCCACAAAAAACAAATTTTTAAAAAATTATCTTTCGATAAGAACAATACAAAATGTTTTTTTTCGGCTGAACTTCCGAAAAACGCCAATGAAATTTAAAAAATTTTTGAAATTCCCGCGAATTCACAAGGTCGAAAATCGCGGTCATTTCGTGCGCAGGTAAGTAGGAGCAGAAATATCCGCCATTCTGTACGTGCTACAGAAAGTGTCCATTAAATTCTTTACGTTAGGGAGGCGCTACTATCGCATCAGTGTAAATTTCAAATAAAGCGCTAGAAATTCAAGAATAAGGATAGAGAAAGAAAGAAGTGACAATTGACACTTTCTTTCTAGAAATTCACAATAATTAATTAACATTCAGCGTTATCTAAAAGTAGCTTTTCTAGGTTATATTTACAAAATTATTTTGTACTATGTGAATAGTTTAAATTTTGTTTACTAATATTGAATTAACGACTCTAGTCATTTAAAATTTTTTAACTGCATACTTCACTCGATTTGAGAGAAGTCATTCAAGTAAGACGGACGGAAGACTGAACCGAACGAACATATGATATCTCGTATGACAGGAGCGCCATTCTGGTCAAATTTTGAATTATAATTCACCGTCTACCGTCTAGTTTTTTAGCTAAGCTCCCATATGTGATGGTACTCCTTACCTCTACCCTCCATGGAATTAGTGGTAAATAAAACATTGCAAGTTTAAAAAATTTTCTGTGGTTTAATGTTTGGATTAAAAATTAAAAGGAATACTTTCAAACATGTAAGTAGTTATTAAATAATCCAATGTTTCGTTCATTTTCGATTAATTTTTTATTTTTATATTTCTATTTTTCTATCCTTTTTCGTGGCACCAATTCCTCTCGGCGTTTTTCGGAAGTTTATCAGTTTTCTTTGCCGTGGAATGTATTTAATCTCAAACAGAAATTATTCATTGAATATACAATCTCAAGTAACTATAATATTGATTTCCTATGTCAATTCCCATCTCTAGTTTCACGCAAAAAATAATTTAATATTGAAATCAATTAATAGTATTCGATAGCTGCGAATCGTGTCGTATCATACCGCAAGAATATTTGATTGATTGATGTGTTAACTGATATTTTCATTTAGATATTAATATTTTTCGGTTTTTCTCGAATATAAATGTTATTGATGATACATAACCTTCAAGTGTTCAAGTGGAGAAACTCAATAATTTGATTTACAAAAACAAAAAGAACTATGAAAGTTATAAAAAAGATTATATTAGAAAAAAAAACAAATAGTTTACAGAAACTGATGATTCGTAGATTTATCAAGTTATTAGGGCTTATATTAAAATAATCAATCATTTATTTACAAAAATTTTTGATACAAGAGTTAGAATAAATAAACAAACGAAAGTTATACAGGGAGAAGCAGAAATGAGAAAACAATTATCAATAAATATATAAGAAACGCATACGATGAAAACATGGGCCAGGTACTAGTCGATTTCGCGTGCAATTGATAATAAAGGTCGATTTTCTTGAAAATTGGTATTTATAACCTTCTATCTACCATCATTTTGGGAATAAACAATTTTATCAATTTTAAAAATATTTTTATTATTTTTGTGAAATTTCTGGTCATTGAAGGTGGGTTCCATAAGGGTTGAAATATCTAAAAGGCAACAATTCTTAATAATATTGACGAAATATTCAATATAAATACACACTTGAATAATTTTTAATTATAAAAGAATCGTTAAGATTATTTTGTAGCTTTTCATATGATTAGGGGATGATTTGAAGGGGTTGCAATAATCTGATTGATCATAAACGTGTTTGAGAATGTCAACAGATTTACGAGTAACACATTTAAACTTCATTTTAATCGAAATATGCTTAAAATCTGAGATTTTGAATTTTTTTGCAATAAAGGTTATTTTACCCCCCAAAAAATAAAAATCTCGGTTCGGCACAGGGAAGATTTCATTTTTTTCATGAAAATCGATATTATAATAAGTGTCTTTAAAAAAAGCTTTCAATATTACTACCCTTAGAGGATGGTTTCTAGAGGGGTTGCATGACTCCGATTAATCATAAACTTGTTTAAGAATATCAACAGATCTACGAATAATTCATTTAAACTGTATTTCACTCAAATACATGCTTAAATCGAAGATTTTTAAATTTTTTACGATAAGGGAAAGTTTTCACACCTAAAAAATAAAAAGCACCATTCGGCACAGGGTAAATTTTGAATAATAAGGGGGTAAGTAGAGCTGGAATCGAAATTTTCACAAAAATCGACGTTGATTAACAAAAATCTACAGTTTTAACGTTTTTTGCCGCTGGCTCCTGGCCTATAAAGATGTAGACGATTAATGTAATAAATCGATTAGAAAAACTGCGTTAATATAATAAAAAATTTATTTATATTGTATACAAAAAATGTCTAGTTCATATACTTACACCATACTCTACTTGTAGTCGGATATCTATTTTGATGCAACAATTAGAAATAAAGGGATAAAATTAAATATAAAATCAAAAAGAAAAGCTAAGAAGGATTAGTTGGGTTACGAGAATAGGGCATAATTGATGTGTTATAAACGTTAGCCATGGGTCGAACGAGTAGTTGACCATTAATTGTAGGTTCAAACGTAACCAAAGTTCGATTTGAATTGTCAACCGAGAGTTGAAAGGTACTTTCTAACCTCAATTTTTGTTTACTTTGGCTTGCGTTTGATGAACACAACTTATATATTATTTTGAATTAATTAAATCATTTGAACGATGTCGTCATTTATCTGATACTCTGATTAATATTTTTCCTTTGCAATTCATCTTTTCAAATTTGTATAATATTGAAACTACAAGATGAAACTTCAAACTCTAACATTTGACTGAGACAGTCCATCCGACAAATGTCAGTTTACTCGGACTTGATTGGTTAAAACCGAACTCTCAGTGCAGCCAACGTAAATTTTTTAGCACACAGGTCCGGTTGGCCAACGGATGATTGCAAATGCGTTATAATACCGAACCGATGTTATCTATCGGTGAAGTTTCGACCCTTAATGAAATATTTTAACAATAACATTAAAAAAGAAAAAAGGGAGACAGACAAGAAAAAAAGAAGTAGAGGATTAGCAAAGGACTAAGATAACAAGAGCACTACGAAAAAGGAAAACTTTGAAACAGTATTGAGAATGAAGAAAAATTGAAGAAAAGCTGAAATGGTTCAGACTATGATGAGAATATATTGATCAAGAACATTAAAAAACAAAGAAGGAAGACATAGAAGAATGAAAGAAGTAGAATCAAAAACCAAGAAATAAGTTGACAAGTTAAACTGAAACCATAAGTAAGGAAAACATGAAAACAGTTTTGAATGTAATGAATAGGACTGAAAATTAAAGAAAAAGAATACCTGTGTTGATTTGATAAAAAATATATCAACTAAGAAAATTAAAAAACAAGAAAATATGGCAGAGAAAGGTAAAAGAAGAAGGTGGTAAATAAAGGAATTAGGTGTCACGTAAAAGTGAATATACAGGAAAAGAACAAAGAAAGTGAAAGGAAAAGAAAGAAATAAGTAAACCTGAAGTCTTAGGAAAGGAAGCTATGGAAACATGGATCCTTTTAATGACTAAATTCCATTGATCCTTAAAACTGAAAAGGTAAAAATGGATTGGTATGAATTGAATACAATTATTTGTCAATAAGTTTATTTAGGACAACAATTTGAAATGTATGATATCGTATAAGTTATAAATATTTAACAGTACAGTAATTATATCAATAAATCTAACAAAATATCATTAATAATAAATACGAGAATGATCAGATCTATTTTTGTACATTAATTCAAACTAAACAGTTTGGTTCTCTTTATTCACCAAATCATCTCTTTCGATATTTTTATTGAATATCAATATCTCCCATCATCCATTTTGCTTCAAATCACACTTTTACTAATCACTTCTTTTGTTATCACCTTCCTTCTGGTTCTGGTACATTTCCTTATTTGTTTATCCAATAATGTTGGTAAAAATATGCTCACTTTATATTTATCATATTGCTTCTTTAAACTAGGTAAGTCTTCGTTTCTTAATAAAACTGTAAGCGGTTTACATAAACTATGAATAAAAATTTGAAATTGTACATCTCGATATTTATGATATCTTTTAACAGGAAAATTATAAAAATGTTCATTGGCTGTAGTCTTATTAGGCACGTAAGCCAATTTGTAGTTCGAATCAGTTATTGAGGAACAGTCTTTATTCAAATACCATTCCAATCGATCTAATTTTCTTTCTTTAACATAACTGGATACAGTAACATTTTCCTTTTTTATCATCAACTGTCCTATATCTGAAGAGAAAGGAATGTGCGGACAATTCGAAAGGCGATTAGGTCTTATGAAACTTGATATAAAAGGTTTTGGTATCTCGTTATTGTTTATACCTAACTTTAATATACCCAAGAATTCTGTTTGAGAAAGAGGTTCTGTTGATTGGGTTGATGATGGGGAGTACCTAAAACATTAAATAGAAGATACTAAAATGAAAAAGTTCGCCAATTTGTAAAAGCGAGTTCTTTAACAACAGATGAATAATAAACTCATATTTCTCAGATATATCAGAATTATTGTACAAAGTGACCAGTTAGAACAGTAATTCTGCTATTGCAACTAAAATGTCATAAAAACCAGCTTGAGAAAATTAGACATGATACATATATATTCAAAATGTGACCCTACTTAAATTTAAAACAAAATGATTCCAAAATTCATAAAAACATAATGTATTTCAAAGAAATTATAGGCCTCAAAGTCTAAAGTAAGTAAATTGAAGATATATGAAAGAGGAAAACCTGAAAATGGTCTTTGATGTAAAAAAATTAAAGAAAACCTGAAGCAAGAACTTTAAAAAAAAACAAGAAAGACAGACAGACAAAAACAAAAGTATAATGTATTTCAAAGAAATTATAGGTATCAAAGTCTAAAGTAAGTAAATTGACGACATATGAAAGAGGAAAACTTTAAAATGGTCTTAGATGTGAAAAAAATTAAAGAAAACCTGAGGCAAGAACTTAAAAAAAACAAGAAAGGCAGACAGAAAAAATAAAAATATAATATATTTCAAAGAAATAATAATTGATTCCAAAAATTCAATTGAATAACTAGAATTATTTGTCATAAATCTAAAAAATTATCAAATAAGTTTAACCCAATAAAAGATTTAAGATGCTTCTTACTTCATTGAAACTGTCAATTAATTCTATTAAATATGATAGAGCTTGTGAAACTGAATTAATTTTCCGCTGATAACCATTTTATGTTATGTTGAATATTCAAGAATCATATTTCACTATCATAAAAGTACAATCAACAAACTCATCAAAACTTTTTATTAAGAATGAAATGAATACCAAAATATCTTATCGCTTGTTATTATTGTGAAAAAAATGAGGTAAAAAACTAATTTTTCAAATTTTATAAACAAAATATAATACGTACTTATTAAAAGAATTTTTTACTTACTTTTTTGAATTAACTAAGGGTTCTTCATCTTTTTCGACCAGAGACAATAGTTTCTTTCGTTTTTTGGCTGGAGGCACTTCACATGGATATTCTTTTTTCCTTTTCCTAGCAAAAATGATATCGAAGTTTTCGTCGTTAATCCAAGGAGGTGAATCAGGAAGCCATTGATTGTTATACGATTGGAAAAATTCACTACAATAAACTAGAATTTTTTTCAAATTATGTCGAAACTCTTTTTTGTTCTGTTTCTTTTCCACTTGTAAATCCTCAACCAGAGACCACCAGTTTGATGTTGACACATTATTACTTTGTGTTGATTGTGTTTTCGCGCCCGCCCAAGAAGATGTATACTCTACAAGACGCACTACGAACCTTTCTAAAACTCTCATATTCATTTTGTTCACGAGCTGAGCTGGATAATTTCCATTTAATATTTCCTTGAAAATTCGATTTGTTGCAAACTCATTTTTAAATTCCATCTCATTTTTCAAAATACCTATCATATGGAAAGTACTTTGGCATACAAAATTTGACATATCACGAACTGGCAACATACAACACGTAGAGCAACAAATGGGATATTTTTTAGAACTGATTGCAATTCGCATGCGCGTTCACTCATACATTTTTCTATCATACAAAAATATTACGAGATAGTACAAAATATAATATCATGAGATAAAAAACGTTCATCAAAAACACTCAACTATATAGTTAAAATCCTTTTTATAAATAACATACAGCCTACAACTTATTTTGCCATCTAGTGATCAATAACCAAATTGTAGAGCGCATGGCTGCAGTTTCTTTATTTAGATGGATAGATCAATATTTGACATTCAATTTGAGCGACATCTATGAAATTTAACCATAAGCTATGAATTTATTAAAATTAATATGAAAGATTTCAACTAAATAGTTTATTTGAAAGTAAACCTGATATTTATATATAAAATCATATTTAGTTATGATAAAAATTATTATAATTCCTTTTATTACGTATTAAAAATTATTTCCCCACTATAAGCTTCCTCTAATAATTAACAGATAGCGCTTTAAAAAGCAATAAGAAAATTAAAAGAAAACAGATAAAAAATGAAATTAAAAGGAAAATATTTTGGTGGGTATTGATTTTATTCACTATAAGCTTTTACTATCAATACGTATATTAATATTATTAATTAATTAGGATTTACGATTATTCATCTATGGTTTATACAATATTTGACGTTGAAAAAAGGCGGGCTTTATGAAATGTGTCTTGTGTGATTCTTGAGATAAAAGATGAATCTTACCTGGGCAGCAACATGTCCTTGTTCTAGTCTCACTAAATCCGTATGACTCCATGCACTATTCGACCAGGGAGATATATTCCTTAAATCCTCGTTGAATTTAAAGTTTTTTAATTTATTGTGAAGAAATTTTCTAATGTTCCATGGTAGATCGTTATGTCCGTCTATGAGAGGCACTTCCTGCAGTAATCTGCAAATCACATTACAAATTTTAGTATATTTTTTCACAATCAATTTCCTAATTCGTGAAAGCGTTAAATACAAATATTTATTAAAACAGAATGAAACGCAATTGTCGCTAAAAAAGTTTGTGAAAATAATAAAAATAATTGTTCGGTTCCATGCAAGTGTTAACGACATAATTGTAGAAGAGATATTTTTAAAAAGTTGAATGCAACTATTAGTATAAAATACAAAACTTTTAATTCCAAAACATTCACTGAAATTGTGAACGTTTCAAACTTTTCAGGAAATCGGATCATGGAATTTAAACAATTGCCAATTCAATTCAGTTTCTCTAACAATAAATTTATTTTTAAACGTAGTAGAAACAAGTGATTAATGACAATGGATTTGCTTATATAACTTTTCGATGTTTTTATCGATAAATCTACGGGATTTAGTTTGTTAATTTTTATCTGCTCAAACAATTTCTTTTTTGTGTACACTTTTTATTGAGCTACTATATTGGCTTAATTGATGACCTACTTTCATTAATATGACAAAGATAAAAAATTAAAATTTCTATATATAAGTTAAGATAAATAAAAAATTGTCTTATATTCCATATATTTTAGTTATTCAAAATTTACTTAATTATTTATAATAATATTAGTTGATAATTTATTTAAAATTAGTTTCTTGAATATATCTAAAAAGATGTTTTCCGCGCCATCTATATTGATTTTAGCATACGAACATGAATCATAGGAAACTGTCAAAAATTATATATCGGGGTAAATATAGAGATGGGAGCTATCTTATATTTTTATAAGTTATATACCAAGTAACGTTCTCCACTATTTATATATATGTTATTTGAAAACTTTTAGTTTTCATGGAGATTTATTTTTAATTTAGGAAGATTTGCTTTATGGAGTGGTATCATTGAAAATTTCTCATGTTATCTTCATTTCTAATTGATAATAATTCTAAGGAATCTAAGGAAACTGAAAATTATGTTTATATAAAGATATGTAGAGATGGGACTTGATTTATATATTTTTAGGTTTGAAAATAACTGTTTGTATATTGAGTATATTTTATATAATATATATTCATAAATCGATATATAAAGTTATTGTAGGCGTATACATATGTAGTTATTGCGTGATTTATATAGTTTCATAAATTCAAGCAATATTACCTAGTGGCGAATTCGAGTCGTTCTTCAAAAGAGGCACTTGAACTAATTTTTAACGCAATGGGTACACCGACGCCTGCCACTGTTGCTATTAACAGCACAGTACCTATCAACCACCAATGACGGCTGTTCATGTCTATCACTCCTGTAAGAAATGAAAATAAATAATAAAAACTGTATATAACTTTTTCTTCTGCAATTTCCTTCATCTTAAGGAGACTCCCGCGCGAAAGGAAGAGAATGACAGGGATTCTTTTAAAAGGAATGAAGAAAAAAAGATTATCACGACTTGCGGAAATTTTATGGTCGAGGTCAACGTTTGATGAAAACGTTTTGATTTTCGAATCATTCATAGAAGACTAAAAAACGAGTTTTTTTCGTACACCATGATTTTTTCTGATGATTAGTGTTACGAGGGCGAGAGGAAATGCTGTATTGAAGCACCTGATAGTTTTATCGAAAAAGTCCGAGTCATTATCTTCAGAAAGATCGATCCAATCATTTGCTAAACATAAGTTATGAAATTTGGTGAAGTTTAGAGAAAATCCTCACCAAGGAAGATCGTATACATTTCTCTCCGGAAAATTTCACCGTATCATCAACAATTTTCCGTAAATTTTTGTCAATAAATTAAAAAAATTAAATAATAATGTTAAAGAGGCAAATTTTTATCGTTTACGCGGCTTTTTTCTAATTTTCTTTAACTAATCATCGCTAGATACTAAATGGAAAAACTATAATCGTATCTGCGGGGAAATGTGTTGGAAAGAGATTGTTGGAATTGAAATGAAACATCTATCTTGCGATACGGCTATGTAATCTTGGAACTCAGTGTTTTTTAGCCTGTCCAAACCTTTTTTTATTATCTCTGGTTTATATTATTAAGTACTAAACTTTGCATTTGAAATTAGGTTTTCTTGTACATAAACATAAACTATAGTATCCGATTAGTTTTAGCGATATCGCTACTTTTGTAAAACTAGAAGTTTGATTTCATACAAAAAATTCTCTAATTCGTAAGATATCAAAATATAAAAAAACGCTTAATCTAATTGATACTGCATCTCAATTATGACAAAAAAAAACGTTACTAATAGAATGAATTTTTTATTTATATCCAACGACGGACCAATTTCATCCCTAATTCAACTCCCTTGTGAGTGACTTCTAGTTAGTGGATTTTGAAAAGGGTTTTGTGATATACGTGACGAGTTTTTAGTATGACAACGGTATCAAAAAAAAATTATTAACAAAAATTGTGAGTTACTTACGTGAAAAATATTGTGAATTCTACAGGGTGCTTCGCAGATACGCGCCAATCAAAAATACTTTTTTTATAAATGAAAAACTTTTCATATAACTTGTTATTTAGATTTATCGTAGAATTCTCTTTGTATACGGACCCTGTAGCTCGGTCTTGGGAATCATGGATCCATTTAGAAGATATACATTTCAAATCGTCAAACATACATCATACGGGAGAGGAAGAAATCGATGGTACAAATGAGGAAGGAAACTATGAAGAAGTCAAAGATGCTAAACGAAGAATCAAAATCAATAAAGCGACCGGAGCAGATAGAATAAGTCTAGAGATGGTCGAATATTCGGAAGAAGAAGACTGGACGGGTCAAAAATAATACCATAAATATGAAAAGGGAATTCACAAGAAAGGAGAACGAAAGAAAACTATGTTTAATTTCGAGAAGAAATAGGCAAGAAACAGGAAAAAGAATAGGACAAGAAAAGGAAGACAAACAATAAATATTTTCATATTCAGAAATATAATAGAAAGATGTTACGAGGAAGATATAATATAATCTTCCTTATTTGTATTTTCGCTTTCTTCCTCTCCTGCATGTTTGACGATTTGTTCATAGACCTGAGAGCAGCATTCGACTCAATCCAAACTAGAAATACCAACAAAAATAACTACCAGAAGAAACGTATGCGAAAGAGTTAAAGGGTGAAGTCCAACTGAATGGATTATCATGAATTATGATGGAAAAAAGGATAAAACAAGGAGTCAGTCCGAGCCCATTATTGTTCATACTATTAAAAATTGAAGAAAAGGACGAAACACGTACAAACTAACATAGGTTGATCCCAATAGACTTAGAAGGCAGGAAACCACAGAGATATAACAAAAATTTGGACAGATAGAAAAATCACAAATGGAAATTAACATAAAAAAAAGCAAAAGCAATGATGATAAACAAGATAAATGGAAACAAATTGAGACTTATAACAAAAAAAACAAATAGAAAAAGTGGTAAAATCTTCCAGTTTCGACACGTACAGACGAAAAATAGAAGAAAAAATTGAGATGGATAAAATAAGAAATAATAAAACGAAGAGAATATAAATAAGTAACACTTGAATTGGTTTGGACATTTGACAAGGATGGAACAAGATAGATTAACAAAACGATTGTGGAAAGCAAGCATTAGAGGAAGAAGGAGAAGGCTCAGACCAAGAAAATGATGGAATGAAGAAATAGTAGATATAAGCAAACAAAGAGAAATTGATGAATCGAATGATGATAGTAGCACAGGATAGGAAAAAATCGAAGAAACGGGTTAATGGATAATAAATTTCTGACGTCCTAAAGAGGGAAAAAGTGAAAATAATAAGAAGAAATCGTTCTACATCGCGGCAATTGAGTATAGGGGAAAATTACCTCCAATCCCGATATTTGATCTCCCCTGTAAGTTATGATACACCAAGCACACAACAATATTCATCATCTTAACTTTGTGTAGAGTATTCAATGTATCTACGTTGGGATGGAAACTGCAAGTTAAAAGATGTATTGTGTCACCATCTGCTAATCAGTTGCTTGATATACACAAAATCAAGTATGTAAGTTTGTTTTAAACCGTTCTATAGGAATTTTTGTGATTTAATAGTATTTTATCATCTACTTAACTGTCTAGGTAGAAAATAAATAAAAAGTTAGGTTAAGTAATGAAACCAATAACTGTCACGAATAGAACTTAGAGAAGAGAAGGAAAAAATACAACGTGACAACGCTGCAAACTTTTATTTCGTGATGTCATAGTTTTCTTAACGTAAAAAAAGGTTTATAAATTAAGTATTTAACTCCCGAAAACAATTATTTCAAAACTTTATTTAGTAATTTACAAATATTAAAAAAAAAACTTCATCAAAAGTATTTACGTTTGTTTTAAGCCGTTCTATAGGAATTTTTGTGATTTAATAGTATTTTATCATCTACTTAACTGTCTAGGTAGAAAATAAATAAAAAGTTAGGTTAAGTAATGAAACCAATAACTGTCACGCATAGAACTTAGAGAAGAGAAGGAAAAAATACAACCTGACAACGCTGCAAACTTTTATTTCGTGATGTCATAGTTTTCTTAACGTAAAAATAGGTTTATAAATTAAGTATTTAACTCCCGAAAACAATTATTTCAAAACTTTATTTAGTAAATTACAAATATTAAAAAAAAAACTTCATCAAAAGTATTTACGTTTGTTTTAAACCGTTCTATAGGAATTTTTGTGATTTAATAGTATTTTATCATCTACTTAACTGTCTAGGTAGAAAATAAATAAAAAGTTAGGTTAAGTAATGAAACCAATAACTGTCACGCATAGAACTTAGAGAAGAGAAGGAAAAAATACAACGTGACAACGCTGCAAACTTTTATTTCGTGATGTCATAGTTTTCTTAACGTAAAAAAAGGTTTATAAATTAAGTATTTAGCTCCCGAAAACAATTATTTCAAAACTTTATTTAGTAAATTACAAATATTAAAAAAAAAACTTCTACAAAAGTATTTACGTTTGTTTTAAACCGTTCTATAGGAATTTTTGTGATTTAATAGTATTTTATCATCTACTTAACTGTCTAGGTAGAAAATAAATAAAAAGTTAGGTTAAGTAATGAAACCAATAACTGTCACGCATAGAACTTAGAGAAGAGAAGGAAAAAATACAACGTGACAACGCTGCAAACTTTTATTTCGTGATGTCATAGTTTTCTTAACGTAAAAATAGGTTTATAAATTAAGTATTTAACTCCCGAAAACAATTATTTCAAAACTTTATTTAGTAAATTACAAATATTAAAAAAAAAACTTCATCAAAAGTATTTACGTTTGTTTTAAACCGTTCTATAGGAATTTTTGTGATTTAATAGTATTTTATCATCTACTTAACTGTCTAGGTAGAAAATAAATAAAAAGTTAGGTTAAGTAATGAAACCAATAACTGTCACGCATAGAACTTAGAGAAGAGAAGGAAAAAATACAACGTGACAACGCTGCAAACTTTTATTTCGTGATGTCATAGTTTTCTTAACGTAAAAAAAGGTTTATAAATTAAGTATTTAGCTCCCGAAAACAATTATTTCAAAACTTTATTTAGTAAATTACAAATATTAAAAAAAAAACTTCTACAAAAGTATTTACGTTTGTTTTAAACCGTTCTATAGGAATTTTTGTGATTTAATAGTATTTTATCATCTACTTAACTGTCTAGGTAGAAAATAAATAAAAAGTTAGGTTAAGTAATGAAACCAATAACTGTCACGCATAGAACTTAGAGAAGAGAAGGAAAAAATACAACGTGACAACGCTGCAAACTTTTATTTCGTGATGTCATAGTTTTCTTAACGTAAAAATAGGTTTATAAATTAAGTATTTAACTCCCGAAAACAATTATTTCAAAACTTTATTTAGTAAATTACAAATATTAAAAAAAAAACTTCATCAAAAGTATTTACGTTTGTTTTAAACCGTTCTATAGGAATTTTTGTGATTTAATAGTATTTTATCATCTACTTAACTGTCTAGGTAGAAAATAAATAAAAAGTTAGGTTAAGTAATGAAACCAATAACTGTCACGCATAGAACTTAGAGAAGAGAAGGAAAAAATACAACGTGACAACGCTGCAAACTTTTATTTCGTGATGTCATAGTTTTCTTAACGTAAAAAAAGGTTTATAAATTAAGTATTTAACTCCCGAAAACAATTATTTCAAAACTTTATTTAGTAAATTACAAATATTAAAAAAAAAACTTCATCAAAAGTATTTACGTTTGTTTTAAGCCGTTCTATAGGAATTTTTGTGATTTAATAGTATTTTATCATCTACTTAACTGTCTAGGTAGAAAATAAATAAAAAGTTAGGTTAAGTAATGAAACCAATAACTGTCACGCATAGAACTTAGAGAAGAGAAGGAAAAAATACAACCTGACAACGCTGCAAACTTTTATCTCGTAATGTCATCGTTTTCTTAACGTAAAAAAAGGTTTCTAAATTAAGGATTCAACTCCCGAAAACAATTATTTAAAAACTTTATTTAGTAAATTACAAATATTAAAAAAAAAACTTTATCAAAAGTATTTTCGTTTGTTTTAAACCGTTCTACAGGAATTTTTGTAATTTAATAGTATTTTATTATTTACTTAACTGTTTAGGTAAAAAATAAATAAAAAGTTAGGTTAAGTAGTGAAACCAATAACTGTCATGCATAGAACTAGAGAATAGAAGGAAAAAATACAACCTGACAACGCTGCAAACTTTTATCTCGTAATGTCATCGTTTTCTTAACGTAAAAAAAGGTTTCTAAATTAAGGATTCAACTCCCGAAAACAATTATTTAAAAACTTTATTTAGTAAATTACAAATATTAAAAAAAAAAACTTCTACAAAAGTATTTACGTTTGTTTTAAACCGTTCTACAGGAATTTTTGTAATTTAATAGTATTTTATCATTTACTTAACTGTTTAGGTAAAAAATAAATAAAAAGTTAGGTTAAGTAGTGAAACCAATAACTGTCATGCATAGAACTAGAGAATAGAAGGAAAAAATACAACCTGACAACGCTGCAAACTTTTATCTCGTAATGTCATCGTTTTCTTAACGTAAAAAAAGGTTTCTAAATTAAGGATTCAACTCCCGAAAACAATTATTTAAAAACTTTATTTATTACATTCACAATATTGAATAAATTAACTTAATTCATCGATTAAACTAAATAATTTCATGGCAATTTCTATCTATATTAAAATAAATGCTGAATAAGTGTTTACAAAATAAAATCTTTTCACGTTTTTATTTTAAAGTCATCAGGCTTTTTCTAGATGTAACTATGTACTTTTTATATACTGTTACACTCGGAATCATAAAAGTATAAATTTGTTTTATGGAAATACGTTTTATTAACATACTTTGTATATTTTAGTAAATATGTCCCGCTGTTTTTCTGATTCAACAAGCGCTTGCTTCTATTAAGTTAATCACGTAATTTATAACTACCTTTGATCAAAGTTAATAACACTTTTTAACGAGGTGAGTTTTTAATATCCATCCTTCATAAAAAAGTTCCCTTAAATGAAAATAATTTTTAATAAACGTTTCAACCACCTTATTGTTAATGAACGTAAATATTATACAAGGTAACTACAAGGTGTTTGCCTGGCTCTATAGCTATAGAGCGTGATCAGTCAACGATACTGAGAAATCAAAATCTTCAAATTCTTCGATTAAGCAATTTGCTTTATTTCTAGCATCGTTTCTAAGCGATTTATCTTACTGAAGGTTCCATAATGCTTATACAATCTACTATCTTATTACTCTCAGTGTAAGAGGGATCAAATTGAACAGAACTGAGCTTATAGAACCATTTTTTTTTACAAAAATCTATATTGAAGGATAAGTTCATGTATATTGCTGTTTATTTTTACTACAAATCGCAGAAAAAAGGCTCATAATCAATTAATTATGAGTGAAATAGCCCCAATAACCTTCAAATAAACTGACAAATGACATATGACAAATAACAAACGACAAACGACAAACGACAAACGACAAACGACAAACGACAAACGACAAACGACAAACGACAAACGACACACGACAAACGACACACGACACACGACAAACGACAAACGACAAACGACATAACCTTGCGTTTTTTTCATTTCTAAATAAAATGGTTTCACATCTTCTATATTTTCTTTGCGTTTATAACAATTTCTGGCGTCTGTTTGCCTGATATGATCTACCTAAACTTGTTGAAATACTAATTAAAATTCAAAACGCTCTCATAACCGAGCGCGAAGTATTAAATTAAATAAATAGTTCGTTAATTATATTCAAAATCTTCCTAGAAAATTATTAATCTTCCAAGTTCTTGAATACAAATGGCGGTTCCACTGGAATAAGCCATTAATCGTTATTTGCAAATTATCTAAAGGTCTCTTAAACACGGTTAGTCCACGAGAAGATAGGAAAACTGAAAACTATGTAACATAGAAATCGCGTACATCATGAGACAACATACACACACTTTACAGCTTAGGAGTTGTGAATTATTAACTTCCCATGGAGAGTTGAGAGTCACTAAACTACTTTCCAACATTTACAACAACTGTTAGTTTTAGTTTCGAATGTTTACTGAACATCATCGAAATATTTCACTACGAACTTTTCGTGGTTTCGCGTCGGTTTCGTTAGATTTAAAAGATTATTTGATATTTTACATGAATTCACGTGTACTTAAATCACCTTTCGAGATATCGACGAAGTTCTAATTAAACTTTTACTTACTAGAAGAACCGGAATTAGAGCTGCTGCTCGCCGCCGACGTGGAACGATAGTAGGGAGGAGATCCTGGAGGTACAGCTTTCCCCAATACAGTTGTTGATCCCATTCGTCTAGTTACATCAGGAGCCGGTCCAAAAGGTCTTTCCTCCTGAAATAGAATAAAAATAAAAAATGATAAATCTGGCAAAAAGGGCGGAATAGAGCGACGAAACTAAAATATTCTGGCGATAGAAAAAGTTTTGACCAAACTTTGGCATAATATACGTCATTGATTAAGAACTGCATTGATTCACAAAACAACTTTGGCCTTGTTGTAGTGGTAGTATGTGTGTTCAGTGTTAACATAAAGGAGAAGAAACACAAAACAACCCTTAAGAAATAGATGAAATAAATGAAGCAGATAGAAGGTGAAACGATATTGGTCAGTGCTAGAACCGCTTTCTTCTTAGCCAAATACGACGGTTTCCACTTGATTTCTTGGCTCAAACGTTGCCATGAGTTCACATAATATTTTCCGTAAATAGTTTTTTTCTTTTTCAAGATAGTAAATGAAAATTATATCACGCGCTTCCCAAAAAAACCGACGCCATGACCTTGCCTGCAGATGGAACGGTCTTTGTCTTCTTTGGATCCGGTTCTCCCTTTTGATTTTTCCAGCATCTCTGGAGTCGTCTTCTCATTTGGTCGACCACTGCGATGCTGGTCTTCGCAGGTGGTAACGCCTCGTTTAAACTCTTTCACCCAAAATTTTACTGTTGATTACGAAGGAGTCTCATTTCCACCTAGAGGAAAATCTAGTTCAGCTGTTTATTGGTTGTGCTAATGAAATGAAAACGTTTACTATTGATGGCCGCCAATCAAATACTAAACAACGTGGTGTCTTCAAACTCAACACAATTGAAACGCAACTGAGACGGTTTGAGTTTGTTACAAGAATTGAACAGCAATAAAAAAACAATAATAAAGATCAAGAAAAATAGGATAGCTTGGAGCTGAAGTTATGGCCAAAATACAATATCTATAAAAGTAAAACAATATTAGAAATAACCAGAATTAATTAATTGAAAACTGTGGCGTCTGGGATTTTGGTTTTTTTTCGGAACAAATTAATAAATTCTTTGGATTCAAAAATCAATATTCAAATTGACATAGAAATATTAAGCTTATTGATTCTGGTTGCTATTGAAATAGTTGTTAATTTTCATTGGTTGGATTATGAAAAACATTAAATTTTCATAGGTTACGTCGTTATAAAAGAAGTTGAATTTTATAGGTTAGGTAAGTTCAGTTGATTTTTCATGACATTGATAATTCCATAGAATTTGTTTTACCAAAATAAGATATGCATAGATTACACTGAGGTTATTTCAAATCAGTTTTTTTATTAATACACTGATCATTTCGGGCAATATACGTTGTTCAAACTATAGATTTATAATCCTTGAAATCACCTTCATAGTAAACGTGTGAGGTAAGCGAGAATCTGTCAGGGTATAATTTGCTGTCACCTTTGTGAGAGGTTATCCAACTGGTAAGCGACCTCAAAGATCACAAAGATCACATAACGATGATTGAATTCAGCAAACAGCCATTTTGTGGACAGTTATCGTGGGTCCAAGATGAGATCCAGGATTTTTGTGGTTTCAGTGGGTCGTACTAGTATAGGAACCGTTCTCCTATAACTACTGACTAACTGCGAATTCTCTTTGGATAAAAAAAATCTACTCTTTTTTTTTATCACAAATTTTGTGTTTGCCAGAAGTTTGTTATAATATTTTTGTAATTAAAAGTGCTGTACGTCTTTTTTTTAATTGAAAATCCCAAAATTTAAATTAAAAAATCATTCCAGGCAACTTCATTAATGGAAATATGCTTTTTTTTTCAAAATAAATACACTGTATTAATCTTCTAATGCATAAATAAACTGCAACCCAACTTTATGATCGTAAGTATTAATTACCAGCTCATGAGCCTCCGTATTTATTATTCGCATAAATTATTCGCTATTCGCTTTAACGGGTCTGTGTTTAGCTAAACAAGAAAAATCTTTAAAGTTATGGGCATTCTCGGAAGCTTCGAAATTAGTTCACCGAATGCGTACAATTGACGAAATAGTTTGCGAAACAATTTGAAATAAAAAAAAACCAATCAAATAGTACTCAGAGAAGGAAGCTCAATAGATTTTAATGAGTAAATAATTACTAACTTTGTTTCAATTTGTATTCTATTTAATAAGATCGGGAGAGGGAATTGAAACGTAGCGCACTCTGTAGGTTCATTAGCACAACTGTTACGGATTTGACGGTGGCTATGATGTTTAGCCAATCACAGACATTGACATTTGACATAATATAGTTGGATGTGCGACACGTGTTTAGTCGTAAACAATCGTATTTGTTTTATCAACGTACGTGTTTAATATCAAATTGTAGTAAGACATCTAAAACGTAAGGATATAAATATTTACTGATCGATATTTCCTGCAAGAAATTCGGAAGTGAGTAAATGACGTGACAAAAATGAGACAAATTTCCTCATTTCTGGGTTATAAGCCTATAAAGTTGCTAAATCAGAACATATATTTAAGTATATTTTCTAAATTATACATTCGAACTTTATGAATTTTTAATGGATGATTACGTATGGTCCTATAATATGTGTGACGGAATAAATAATTCTTCACTACTATCTAAAGGCCTGAGTGGCTCATGCCTAATGGTTAACAATCCGTAACTTTTCTAGGGTCAACCTGTACAATCTAAATATAGCACGAATGAATTTTCCAATAGATTTTCCAACAAAAAAATAGTCTTTGTATAATTCGATAAAATTTATGGTTGTACATGCCAAGGAAACGGTTCGCTATAAAGAGACATTCTGAAGAAAATTATTATAAATTGTAATTATTCATTGAAAATATTTACAGGTCATATTATAAACATCCATTGTGACGCTATAAGGCAGAATTATGGAATGCGCTCCCAAATGTGTAGAATAGTTTTTTTTTGTTTTTATTTGATACGTTGAAGACCAACAAACTTGATTTTTCTCCATTTAAATTTTTTCCTTATGTAAGTAAAACGATGTTCGAGATTATGCAGTTCAATTAGAAATGAATAATTTTTTTTGAAGCCTCTTTTTCCCCATAATTAAAAATGAAAGAACAACTTTCGTCTAGTTATTTTTCTAAACAAGTCAATCGAGACGATCATGATCAAATCCATTGAATTCTGAACGAAATATTTTAATTTGGAATTTTAAATATGCCGCCAAGAGCAGAAAAGAAAACTGTTGTTTCCATGTACTGCTAATGAACCAAGAGATGGCGCTGATATGGGAATTTGAGTTGGCTATAGTACGAGGGTAGCTACTTAAGTTTTGATATATAGCAATAGTTACGTCAATGTGTCAAATCTGACATTAAACATTGCTGACGTACGTAAACTGATATTATAATTACGTCATATGTCATACTGTAGATTGAGGCATACTTTGGCATTAGTTCCACACGCATACATTCAATATTGCATGAATATTTAGTTGTCAAAACCTAACCTAACTTAACCTAACTAATGGCAGAAGACAAATCATTGAATGGGCGAATTGATGGGCCACCCTCCTAAAGTCATATTGAATTGTGAATAATTGTCTTTATTTGTTTATCTCAAAACTTTAGCAGCTCTCCTATCATAGACAATTAAATTCTCTACAATTTTGACATCCACAATTTTTTTATACGAGTGAAAATGAAAGAGATATCAACGTAATTACCATAAGCTGTGCTTTCAAGCTGCTTCGTGAGATTAGAAAATCCAGGAAAACGATTTTCAATTAGACTGTCTTCAAAAAAATGTGAGTTAGTTTTCGACTTTACTTTCTTAGACTACACGAAAACTAAAAACTTTTATTGAAAGGTAAAACTCAAAATTGATCCAGATTTTTTTAGTGTACTACACGATTTATCACTTATTTTAAGACCCATTCTAATAACATCAATTTATCACAGATGGTTTTATGTCTTATATTTTCGAAATAAAAATTTAAGTTAAGCTTCAGTCCATTAATTTTTTAATAATTTAACTTTTTATTGTTTCTAATTACGTTTTATGTTTTTGGACGTATTTGAATAAATGGATCGAACGACTTTTTGTTTAAGTGATACTTCAAGTTTTTAATGGGGATTATGTTTTATTTTTACGAGGGGAATTGTAAAAATAATTATCTGTAGTTGAGATCAGGAATTTTATGACTATATATGATATATATGCATTTTCGCGAATATTTTAATATATATTTTTAGTAAATGGTGTATAATTGAACAAATTTTGAAATATACAGAGTGAGTTTTATGTATGGAACACCTCAATTATCTCGGAAATGACTTGTACTGATTACTATAAATCGTGCGTAAGAGTCTTGTGATACGTCCGGTATTAGGATGATACATTGTTGTTAGATGTTTCCTTTTTCCGGAAAATAATATCACAATACCATTGCGCACAGAAATTTATAAAAATCGTTTAAGCTGTTTCCGAGATAATTGAGGCGTTCCATACAATCAGTGTTTAAAAAAAACACAAACGAAACTCGAAAATAAATCAATTGCCATCCAACCATAGACAACACTGCATTAACTAAAGATTATATGAATCACTACTAGTATGCCGGGTCAACTGACAGCTGTCAACAACTGACATATTAGACACTTTGTAGTTCTAGTTTCCGAGATAATTGAGGCGTTCCATACAATCAGTGTTTAGAAAAAACACAAACGAAACTCGAAAATAAATAAATTCCCATCTAACCATAGACAACACTGCATTAACGAAAGATTATATGAGTCACTACTAGTATGCCGGGTCAACTGACAGCTGTCAACAACTGACATATTAGACACTTTGTAGTTCAAGTTTCCGAGATAATTGACGCGTTCCATACATAAAACTAACACTGTGTAGAGCTTTGGCAGGCGTTTTAAGACAAAAACACTCTATCGAATCTGTTATTCTGAAGCAATTATTTCTAGTTCTCATGGAACTAATCTCGTTTCAGGTAGTCGAACGTTTAAAAGAAAATGTAGAATTTTTTGATACCATCACTGTTTAGAAAAAAAAAACATGAACAAAACTCAAAAATAAACAAACTTCCATCCAACCATAGACAACACCGCATTAACGAAAGATTATATGAATTACTACTAGTACGCCACGCCAACTGACAGCTGTCAACAACTGACATATTAGACAATTTGTAGTTCAAGTGAACTAAATCCAAAATTGCAAACAGCTCTCTCTATACATATAATCCCTTGAGTACACCAAGTGATCGATTCCGACCTCTCTGTATTGACCAAGCTATCAGCAACTTTGGGTTTAGTTTACTTGAACTACAAAGTCTAATATGTCAGTAGTTGACAGCTGTCATGTCATATAAGCGACTTCCTTCTCGACCCTCAATCTATATCCCTTATATGCTCAGGGCTACCAGCAACCCTCTAAACCATTTATAACAACACCCAAACAATAGGTTGAAATAAAATTTTCCCCACTGTTCGATGACGTGTAAAAATATATCCTATCTTTTAGACCAAAAGCTTTCGCATGCCTTTTTCGTTAGAAGAATTTACCTCCGCATTGTTTTTGATTGACCATTCAAATATTAGTCACTTGGCGACAAATCTGGGCTATAAGAAGGGCGATTCATTGTTTTCCTGCTCAATTCGTTCAATATTTCCATCGTAAGCGAGTTGTAGGTATGCGGTCTGGCGTTGTCTCGCACCGTTTTGATCGTAGACAGGTTTCTACTTGTTTGATTGTCACACAAACAAAAATAAAACAGCAATATTCGTAAGCTCTCTTCAAGGTCTCTCTAAAATTACCCCAATACCCTGTATGAAAGGATTACTTTTCATAAAATCATTTTTAACATTATGAGGTTGCTCCTCGGACTAATAGTTGTATCTCTACGGTCTGTTTAACAATCAATATATCACAATTGACTTGTCTGAGGTCGTAAAATCCTTCTGAAATTAGACATAATTAGATTAAACAAGACACTATCGATGTTTCAACACAGAAACATAGTATACCATTAGAGTTTAATGCTCAGAAAGGCATGCTAGGATGCCCACTTTGCAATTCTAATCACATTACAATAGATTCAAAGTAACCAGTGCACCCTTGTACTCGCATTTCATTGATTTTGAACGGGGATGGAACAAGAAAATGCTAAACCATGGAAGTTAACTTCGGATTATGTATGTCGATGATGTTTAAGAAGCCACGAGGTTCTAATAATATTGAAAAAATTCGTTTTTATTAAACGTCCAATGACGATTCATTAACTATAAGTTGGAGTTTTAAATTGTTGATGCGAAGTTTATTCTTCGAACTCTGATTAACAATCAAAAGAAGATCGGGTTAAAACATCTAAAGAACTAATATTAAATATTTTAGTCGAATTACTACCGATTCAAACTGTAGACTGAAGTCTATTCATCAAAATAATGATCAGTTCGTGATCAGTACGTGAATATCCCGGGTGAAACGTGGCGCGGTCCAAATATCTTACGTATTATCGTACTGCAGTGAGATTATTTATATTTATTTGTCGCGTAATTATCTTAAATATTTCTGATACAGAGACAATTGATAAATTGTTGACATTTTACTTTACTCTGCCTAAGAAGAGAACTAAAAAGATTTATTTTAAAGCTAGCAAAAAACAAATGATTGTGACTATTTATAAAAATGGAATTCTAGAAAATGATGACTCAAACGGCAAATATCTCGGCAGTTTCAGTGTTCAAGGTTGAAACCTAAACTTGGAATAAAGGGTGTCCCACGACGAGTTAAAACTATCTGTATATGGCAAAATACATATAGTAAAATCATGCAAATTTCTACGTGTAGGCTTTCGGATACGATCTTTTTAACTATAATATTTTTAAAGATGACTGACTTCCGGTTCTACCTAACTTTGTTATTTCAAATAAAACACTCTATATATTAATACATTTTTGAAATCAACGTGAAATTTTAGTATATTTTTGTCTAAAAACTTTTCTTGTAAAATGCATACTTTTTGAGTTATTAATTTTTTTGTAAAAAATTTTACCGTTGCAAACCATTATAAGTTAGTTTTTTACGAGGATACCCTTAAAAATATGGAGATGGTTTCTATTCGGTTGATGGGTTGAATGTTGAATGTATTTGAATCTATGTTGAAAATTTTTTTATTTTATACAGGGTGTGTATAAAAAGTGTTCAAAGTTTAACTTCATAAATATAAAATTTCTCTATTTTTTTAAATAGAATCACCCGGTTTTTTCTATTTTAATGCATTCAGGGGTGAAAAAAGAGGTAAATTCATGTATACTTTTCTATACCTAAACCTTACCGTTATCCAGATATTAAATGTCTATAAATTTTTAGAGATGCAGGTGTGGTCTAAGTTTTATTTTGACCTATTGATACAAACACTAATAAATAAAAAAAGATTTTTCTCTATCTTGTCAAGGTCTGTAAAAAAAATCAAATCAAATTGTATTTACTAATCATATTCCAACTTTTTGTCGTTTCCGAGATATTTGAGTTTTAAATTATTATTGAATTTTTTAACAAGTTTTAATTTTTTATGTATACTTTTGGTGGGCTTTGTAATAAATGACACTTATTTAACTGTCATTAGTCAATTGTTTGTTTGTTTGGAATATCGATAAAAATGGCTCGTTCTCAATTTAATAACGAATAAATAAAATTTACACCACACCTGCATCTCTAAAAATTTACAGAAAACATTTAATATCTGGATAACGGAAAGGTTTTTGTATAGGAAAGTATACATAAATTTACCTTATTTTTTACCCCTGAATGCATTAAAATAGAAAAAACCGGGTGGTTCTATTTAAAAAAATAGAGAAATTTGATATTTATGAAGCTAAACTTTGAGTACTTTTTATACACACCCTGTATGGAATGGAAAATTCTTCAACATAGATTCAAATACGTCTGATCTTGCCAAAAGCAACCGAATAGAAACCATTTTCATATCCTTAAGGGTATCCTCGTAAAAAAAATAATTTATAAGGGTTTGCAACGGTCAAATTTTTTTCAAAAAAATTAATAACTCAAAAAGTATACATTTTTCGAAAAATGTTTTCAGACAAAAGTATACTAAAATTTCACGATGTCGGTCATCTTCGAAAATATTTTAGTTAGAAAGATCGTATCCGAAAACCCCTAGTTTTAACTAGTCGTGGGACACCCTCTATAGACATTGTCATTGATGTACAAGCTAAGCAACTGAATATAAATTTTGTTCGTTGACTTAATATCTTATTTACATTATATATTATTATAATAATAATTGTGCTTAATTATTTATAATTTATATTGTTAATCCGTATGAAATCGCAAATTATTTCTCTAAGTACCTAGTGCGGTCCTGTCACATATTCTGTTTTTGCGTTTACAATCCTGATCACGTGCATTATGCGTGAATATGTTTTAGTTTACTATTTTTCTTCGATAAATAGACTTTAGACTAAAAAATTATTAATGACAAAGTTTCAAGGCCACCTGAATGTCGAGAAAATTTCGATGGCACATCGTCACAACCTAATATAAGAAGCTCGCATATAACTGGAGATTATACTTAGTAAAAATTTATGGATTGTGGATATTAGATAGAAAGAGACTCGTTTTTGGGAATGGCACATGTAATATATAACAACCGATCTCCTGAAACTCGTAGCGGGATAGGAAAGGAAAATAACAGGTTATGATATCGTGGAGAAAAATGAAATTAATCTTATTAAATCTCCCGACACTCGAGTGTTTCCTTTAGTGGCCACTAATTCGTTTATGGAGTCAGAAACTAAAGGAGATTAATGGGATAGTTTCCGAACGTTTTGTTTTCATTCGAACAATTTATTATTTTGTAGATTTTATAGAGAAATTTAGTTCGAAACATAACTTGGTTTAAAACACATTGAAGTTAATTCACTCCATACAAAACACTACAAATCATAAAAGAATAGAAAGAAAATTCATTTACGTCTTATAGATTTGGAGAAATCATTTGACCCAATAAAGGAAGAATCAGAAAATAATAGTATTGATAGAAACAATGCAGAAGAATAACGAAAACAAGAAAGAATCGAAGAAATTTATTCAACATCGATGTCAAACCCACTGCGTCTATAAATAGTAATTTTTTATTTACTAAATTGATTTAGTATCTGTTTCTAACTGAAACAATTAGTAAGTGTCATACGGGGCGAATTTTTTGATTCTATGATGGTAAATAAGCTCTAACATTAGGTTTTTGATCAATCGATTGGGGTGAGACCAAAGTCTTTTATCATATTTTCCACTAGTCACTTCAATTTCTTCTCAAACCAAGAGCACTGCTAGATCCCTAGCAATGATGCTGATGGGCAAATACCATGAAGAATTTAGCATCTTCAGATACTGAACCCCATAACTGGATTCCTTATATCCAAATAAGTTTTATCTTGCATAACATGAATTTACTATCGATAGATAGTTCAATCCCAAGATGTTTTCTTTCAGTAAAGAGGTGTTTGGTCAATCGATTGGGGTGAGACCAAAGTCTTTTATCATATTTTTCACTAGTCACTTCAATTTCTTCTCAAACCAAGAGCACTGCTAGATCCCTAGCAATGATGCTGATGGGCAAATACCATGAAGAATTTAGCATCTTCAGATACTGAACCCCATAACTGGATTCCTTATATCCAAATAAGTTTTATCTTGCATAACATGAATTTACTATCGATAGATAGTTCAATCCCAAGATGTTTTCTTTCAGTAAAGAGGTGTTTGGTCAATCGATTGGGGTGAGACCAAAGTCTTTTATCATATTTTTCACTAGTCACTTCAATTTCTTCTCAAACCAAGAGCACTGCTAGATCCCTAGCAATGATGCTGATGGGCAAATACCATGAAGAATTTAGCATCTTCAGATCCTGAACCCCATAACTGGATTCCTTATATCCAAATAAGTTTTATCTTGCATATCATGAATTTACTATCGATAGATAGTTCAATCCCAAGATGTTTTCTTTCAGTAAAGAGGTGTTTGGTCAATCGATTGGGGTGAGACCAAAGTCTTTTATCATATTTTTCACTAGTCACTTCAATTTCTTCTCAAACCAAGAGCACTGCTAGATCCCTAGCAATGATGCTGATGGGCAAATACCATGAAGAATTTAGCATCTTCAGATCCTGAACCCCATAACTGGATTCCTTATATCCAAATAAGTTTTATCTTGCATATCATGAATTTACTATCGATAGATAGTTCAATCCCAAGATGTTTTCTTTCAGTAAAGAGGTGTTTGGTCAATCGATTGGGGTGAGACCAAAGTCTTTTATCATATTTTCCACTAGTCACTTCAATTTCTTCTCAAACCAAGAGCACTGCTAGATCCCTAGCAATGATGCTGATGGGCAAATACCATGAAGAATTTAGCATCTTCAGATACTGAACCCCATAACTGGATTCCTTATATCCAAATAAGTTTTATCTTGCATATCATGAATTTACTATCGATAGATAGTTCAATCCCAAGATGTTTTCTTTCAGTAAAGAGGTGTTTGGTCAATCGATTGGGGTGAGACCAAAGTCTTTTATCATATTTTTCACTAGTCACTTCAATTTCTTCTCAAACCAAGAGCACTGCTAGATCCCTAGCAATGATGCTGATGGGCAAATACCATGAAGAATTTAGCATCTTCAGATCCTGAACCCCATAACTGGATTCCTTATATCCAAATAAGTTTTATCTTGCATATCATGAATTTACTATCGATAGATAGTTCAATCACAAGATGTTTTCTTTCAGTAAAGAGGTGTTTGGTCAATCGATTGGGGTGAGACCAAAGTCTTTTATCATATTTTCCACTAGTCACTTCAATTTCTTCTCAAACCAAGAGCACTGCTAGATCCCTAGCAATGATGCTGATGGGCAAATACCATGAAGAATTTAGCATCTTCAGATACTGAACCCCATAACTGGATTCCTTATATCCAAATAAGTTTTATCTTGCATATCATGAATTTACTATCGATAGATAGTTCAATCCCAAGATGTTTTCTTTCAGTAAAGAGGTGTTTGGTCAATCGATTGGGGTGAGACCAAAGTCTTTTATCATATTTTTCACTAGTCACTTCAATTTCTTCTCAAACCAAGAGCACTGCTAGATCCCTAGCAATGATGCTGATGGGCAAATACCATGGAGAATTTAGCATCTTCAGATCCTGAGCCCCATAACTGGATTCCTTATATCCAAATAAGTTTTATCTTGCATAACATGAATTTACTATCGATAGATAGTTCAATCCCAAGATGTTTTCTTTCAGTAAAGAGGTGTTTGGTCAATCGATTGGGGTGAGACCAAAGTCTTTTATCATATTTTCCACTAGTCACTTCAATTTCTTCTCAAACCAAGAGCACTGCTAGATCCCTAGCAATGATGCTGATGGGCAAATACCATGAAGAATTTAGCATCTTCAGATCCTGAGCCCCATAACTGGATTCCTTATATCCAAATAAGTTTTATCTTGCATAACATGAATTTACTATCGATAGATAGTTCAATCCCAAGATGTTTTCTTTCAGTAAAGAGGTGTTTGGTCAATCGATTGGGGTGAGACCAAAGTCTTTTATCATATTTTCCACTAGTCACTTCAATTTCTTCTCAAACCAAGAGCACTGCTAGATCCCTAGCAATGATGCTGATGGGCAAATACCATGAAGAATTTAGCATCTTCAAATCCTGAACCCCATAACTGGATTCCTTATATCCAAATAAGTTTTATCTTGTATATAATTAATTTATTATCGATAGATAGTTCAATCCCAAGATGTTTTGTTCCTGTAGAGACGTATTTCTTCCAAGAAAATCTTCTTTTTAAATGGAATTCAAGATTTTGACATCTTCCCTTTGTGGAACTTTATTTTCGTTTATTGTATCTGAGGTACAGTTTTCTCGTCTGTTCGTGGATTGATCACGGATGTAGGTGTACAAAAGACATAGTACCGGACCCACAGCGCTACCTTGTGGAATACCTGCGTTGATTAGATGAATCGTTGAATACTATTTTGGAATGAAGAAATAATTTAGAAGAAGGCATTCTCTTACTTCGTGAAGTAGACTCAACCGACTTTTTATCTTCCAGATCTTGCATTATTATATTTGTTATTCTTTGTACTTGCTCGATGGTAGGTATGTTCCACTCGAAATCCAAATTGCTGCCTCGGAATAACTTAGTTTTGATTAAGAGTAGCTTCTCTAACAGTTTAGCCAGTACTGGAAGTAAACTAATTGGTCTATAGGAAGTAACTTCTTCAGCTAGTTTTCCAGGATTGGATATGACGATTATTTAATAAATAATCAGTTCTGAGGATCGCATTATAAATTAATGTTATCATTTTAATGACTTTTTGAGGTAGTTTGGTTGTAATCAAGTTATGACTAAGGGACTTTCTTGTTTTTAGGAGATTCATGGACTTGCTTTGTTGATATTTTCAGAAGAAGAGGTCAAATATCGCTTGATATTGATTTCATGTTTGTCTTTTTCTGTGGAGTTATTGCTTTGCCAAGGCTACTGCTTTCTCACTATTGCTTTATAACCAATGACCAACATGGTTGCAGATGAAAGACTAGGAAAAGTAAGTGTCAAAAAACATAGAAATTGAAATGATTTACCATGCTGTGATATACAGAGACTGGATCAAAATTAAAGAACCCATATAAAGGCAATGGGAACGAGATTCTCTAGGAAAATAAAAAATAAGGAAAGTAAAAATAAAAAATGAAAGAAATGCAGAAAACGAAGACAAAAACAGATAGAAATGAAATATATGTAGCCCAATTCAGATGATTTGAAGACATATGCTAGAAATCTGAAAAAAAGATACCAAAAAGAACATTTGAGTCCTAAATAGCAGATAAAAAGCATAGAGAAAGACCAAAAAAGATATAAATTGAATATGCGATAAAAGCAGCTGAGACAAAGATTATAAAATAAGAAGAAATAAAAGTTCAAACGAATTTTTTTAACTATCTTATTAATTTTGTCATTATTTTCATTTGGAAAACCTAATATCAAACTATACTATTTATTTTGATTGCGTATTTGTTGCTTCGTATAGTTGATTAATCAATTTGGGGCCAAGATATAAGCTGTCACTGAAATTGACTTCTTGGAGGTAGGGCTCCTTTTAACCCTTCACTAATAAATTATTCTCTCGATGATGTGCTATTTTCTGCACCGTTTGGCATCATTAATTTCGACATGGATCCACACAAACAAAGAACATTCACATTCCAATACGGTTAAACAGTGCAAATATTTTTCTCTTCACTAACAACCTGGTAAATTGAATCAGATACGTCAGTTAATGACTGATTACCTCAAGCCGTTGGTCAAAGTGGCAATTTTTACACATCTATAAACTCGTTATTGACCATTCGTATCATCCTTTTTTTAATAGACAGATTGATAACGTATTTTAAAACTATAATATCGTTTTTGTCAGATTCAGCAGGGACTGAAATGTTAAAATGTGTAAAAAGTTCGTTGAAATGGCGAGGAAATGTTAACAAAAACAAGTAGAAATCGAATATTATGTAGATTGTTAGTTTTTAGCATAGCAAAGGTGACTAGTCCACTTAATAGTCCACATTTTCTTCACATGATGTTTTATTTTCCAAAATAAAAACAAACATCAACGGAAATTATCATGGTGGAATAGGAGAGATCGCAGAAACTGGAGCTGTAGTTCCAAGTGCCTTTTAACCATTACCAATAATGTTTTATGTCGTGGGGACAACGATCAAATATAAATTAATTCTAAAAAATTATAAAAAGCTAGTTTATTCATCTCGCCTCATTAATTACACAGGCCAAAAAACTTTTTTACAGAAAATAACTCATTCATATGTTTTTTAGGTTACTGAATCCAAATATGATGCTTAAAAAGGTGTATCACCCACCATTTGTTCACATTTTATAGTTACGTTTATGAAATCAAGCAACATTTTGAGAATTTAACAACTTTTTTATAGTTAACATAAAAATTGGTCTAATGAACCAAGACCGACTCCATACCTATCTAGTGGTATTTAAGGAACGAAGATGATGTTGGTAGTACTGCTGATGTTTAGTTTAGTTTCAACCTAACCTCAATTTTACGTTTCCGTTTCCTGTATGTACATGTGCTCAGTGCAATGCATAATCGCGGTTGTAAAAACTCTACTGATAGTTTTTGTTATATTTGTGGTGAGTTTGTTATTAAAAAACACCAAAGAAACATTACAGACATTGTAAAAAATGTTTATCTAGCATACTTTGAAACTAAACTTGGAGATCAGGATAAATCTTGGGCGCCGCATAAGATTTGTTATGTATGTGTTGAAGACCTTAGAAAATGGCCAAAAAAAGAGAAAAAACATTTCAAATTTGCTGTTCCTATGATATGGAGGTAGCAAAGAAATCATTCCGATGACTGTTACTTTTGCAGTTTTGATATTACTGGCCATAACTCTAAAAACAAAAAGGTAATAAGCTACTCAAATCTTCCGTCCGCTATCCGGCCAGAAGGTGTAGATTTGCCGGTCCCTGAACCACTAGAGGACTTAAATTCTCTTGTAACAGAAGAATTTCAATGTGTTACAGAAAATGTAGAGCCTAATTTGTTCACTTACGTCGAGCTTAACGACTTAGTTAGGGATCTGGGCTTACCGAAAGAAAAAGCTTAACTGCTTGGCTCTAGGCTAAAAGAATTTTCTAGTATTTTGAACAAGAGGCTGATTTGGTGTACTGCTCAGACATTTCTGGTCTAATGAGTGAGTTTGGAATTGAGTACAAAAATGAAGACGGGACGCTGTGGTTTTATGGTTTCCTGTGTGAACGGGACAGTAGAGCTAGGAATCAACATTGGTGCAAAAAGAACTGGTCTGCTGGAGAGTCTTTAAAGCCTGGCGAAAAGAACATTCTACGCAAAAATCTTGTAGACCCAAAAAACGTGCTGCTACCACCACCACTACGTATTAAGTTAGGCCACACGAAACAGTTTGTAAAGGCTTTACCTAAAGACGGGCCTTGTTTCAAATATCTCTGTCAGAAATTTCCACACCCTTCAGAAGCTAAATTGAAAGAAGGCGTCTTCACCGGACCTGATATTAGAAAAATGATGTTTGACGTTAACTTCGAATCCACAATGACCTCAAATAAAAAAGAGGCATGGGTATCCTTCAAGTAAGTTGTCACCAAGTTTTTGGGAAATGAAAAAGACCCAGAATATTGTTGCCAATATGCTAAAAAAGTTTGAAGAGTTAGGATGTTTGATGAGCCTGAAAGTTCACTTTTTGAACAGCCACCTCGATTACTTACCGGACAATTTGAGAAATGTTAGTGAGGGGCAAGGTCAGCGTTTTCACCAAGATGTTAAAGTGATACAAAAAAACTAATGCCAGATTCGGATTCAGCACGTAAAAATCTATAAAGACCAGCTATTAAAATAAAAAAAAGTTTTCAAACAAAAGTTTTTTGTTGGCCTGTGTAATTTTTACTTTCCCTAATTTTTCTTTCTTAATGTTTGATATGATTTTGTTTTCATTACCAAAAGCTATTACAAGGTGGTGATTTTTATTGAATTCTAGTAGTTTTTTGAAGCAAACTAGTATAGTTACTAGTTATAGAACTATCTTTTATTGAAGTTCTATCTTTTATACAAATACAAAATGTAATAAAAATTTTTGAAGCCAACTTATCTTGTTCAATGTTTTCCAGCATTACTCGCAATGGTTTCCTAATCGCCAAATTTAGCTCCGATAGCAGATTGCATTCAATCACGTTCCATTTTAGAATATCCAGATGTAAGGAGCTTAAGATCAAGATTTTTTATATAACCACAACAATCACATGACGGCTACAATTGATTTAAATTCATCGAAACCTTCTGGAAGAAACTGGAAGTATTCAAACAAACCAAGAAGCTATCTCAGATCTTCCTTTCCTTTTTTCAAATTCATGTCATATAAAACACGATCCTGCTTTTGCGACGAAATTTATTGCCGAAATCTTGCCCTCATACTTGACTGCCTCTTTATGTGGTCTTGATATTCTGGTAGAGCTTCACCTCTTTCAAAGTTACGGCTTTGATCTTTGAGGTTCTTCAGACGGTGAAAGCTTAAGTTGAATTCATTATTATAGACTGATTCTTTTGCTTGGTTAATTTCTATCTTATATCATTTGACGTACAATCGATATACAACTCTGATGCAAGTACCTTTCTGTATCTCAGTAGTACTGAGAAAGTACAACCGGAAAATATTTAATATGAGTTTTTACCAGCGTGAGGTAAAATCTTTTGGGCGTGGTGTCGATTTTAGTCGCCGAAGCGAAGTTTTTATATTCGATCTCTTCTTTAAGAAGCTGTCTACTACATCTTTTTCTATTACCAAGGTGTTGAGGTACATTGTCTTGCACACTGGAACTCTTTGGCCTTCGAGAGGTAGAAAAATGTTTGAATAAACTTCCTCCTACAGTTAGTTAAAGTGGTTTTTGTTTTTGTTTCCAGCTTATCAATGTAGCTTCCAGATGCCAAGTATGAGTTAAAAATTTCCTGCTTTTTCTCATGTATTTTCGTTTACAATTTAGTTAGGTTAGGTTAGGATAGGTTAGGTTAGGTTACATGGAGGTCACATATCTGTTGATTCAACGATTTTCCTTGCACCGATGCACTCCAGACCAAATGCTTTACGTGATTTGTTAATGTTTTATAATTTTTTTCGGACTCTCTCTTTCATTTTCTTAATTTTTCAGTCATTTCAGGGCGTCCTCCATTTCTTCTGAATTAGGATTTTCAAGGCCTTTTCTGAGTTACTCGCTCTCTTAACTAGGCAGATACTCTGATTTATCAGGCGAAAAATCTATAAGAAAAACATTCAACTTAACCACGAGACCATCTAGCAACTCTACAATTACTTAGTGTTTCTCTGCTTAGGTCTAAAAATTGTTGCAGGTTGCTTCATCTACCTGTATTAAATAGGCCTAAATTTCCTACTAATTATTTAATTCAAGTAGATTTCTAGAACTTTAATGTCACATTGTATAATAATTTCAATTAAAAAAGTAGTTAATTATGACTGCCAAACAATGTACTGATTTTGATATTCAAAAATCGACAAAATTCGAGTAACCTCGTTTTAGTTCTAGATTCGCGATATGGCAAATTACATGCTGACATCTTCAGGTTGAGATCAGAAACTCTTCAGATAAACCACGTACATGAATAGGTTACCAAAATGTAAAGTCATTTCTGCGCATGTTTTTATTATCACTTGACAGCTCATCGAGTACGTCAAAATGTCAAAATTATTTTAAGGTTATAGTAAATACATTGCAGGAAATTTCTGTAACTCTATGATTTTATTTTATTCTATATCAATGGTTTTAATCAGCTTGGTAGAAGCCGTTTCGACTAAGAAAGACAGAATGATAACGCTCTCTCTATCCTTGGAGGTTCTATTTCGGTTCTGCGCATTGTCAAAAAATTGGAGGTTATGTTAGGTTAGGTTGTGCCTGTCAATCGAAAGTAGTCGATTTTTCACGTTGAAGAATGTAAATTTTTAAATCAAATTTATTCCATTTGGATTTCACACGTTGATTTGATTTCTCCCTTGCCGAATTTTTAATTAAAGACATGTTACTGATTTTCTATATAAGAGGAATAACATTTAAAATTAACCGAAAAATCAAGTTTTCATGACGACGAAGTAAATAGGGGGGATACAAAACAAACTTTCTACATTTTAGGCGACAGCCTCATTATTACCCATAAATAATTCCATACAAAACTTTTACTGTTCGAGCACAAACGATTTCTCTTTAATGTCATTTAGTTATCGCTGCGATGTTGGAGGAAATAGACTTGATTCCCAAAGTGAGATATAACTGACTCGAAAATACCTACAATAATATGTTTTTCGATATTTAAACAGCTATCGTAGGCGCGAGAAAAATATGTTTGACGTATTTAACAGAAAAAACTTCAAGGGGAAGCTTTAGAATATACGAGAATACCCCCAAGTTAATAAAACTATTAGAAATGATAATACAACTTAAGTGCAAGTGTTAGAACGCATTTGAAGGGCTGTTAATTAAGTTTTGAGATATGGCAACACTTAGTTGCAGGATGACTTCCGTGAAGGTCGTCCAAAATCGATTATTGTGTCAGAAAACATCGTTGCTGCGCGATATTTCAAGATTGACATTTGACAAACAGTGAGTGGGCATTAGTTCCACTGGCATACATTTCAATATTGCACGACATTCGGCTGTCAAAATGGTTTGTTCGCGTTGGATACCGCGTAATTTGACAATCGCTCAAAAACGCGTCGATTGGTGCAAAGAAATGGCGTTGTTTAAAAAAACGTCTATAGGATCGTGATAGGCGATGAATCACAGATCTATGCATATTAATCCGAAACTAAACAATAATCGATTGTATGTCTTTCAAGACTGGAAAGCAGAATGCAGAAACCGAAAAGAATGAAGAAAGCTAACAAACGAAGCAAATAAAAACTGTAATAAAAAGAATCAGGGGATTAATCCACCGCAATGAAGGGATTTGTAGACCCACAAAGTGCTAGCCATAATCTAAGAGATCGATGATGAATGATGCTTATCAGAAATTTAATTTCAATTAGATTTCGATGGATTTTTTTGAAAGGACGTCGATCAACTATACGTGAAATGATTCTTATCAAAGATAAAAACACTCTCGATGTTTCTAAATGCATTTTGGTTCAATACACGTCCTTTATAATTCTTATGAATATTATCCATAAAATCCAAAATCTGCACAAAAATTTTGGATAAGAGCAAACAAATTCTCATTCATGAATATATTGATTCACGATCGTTGAAAATGTTTGGCTACCTCATAATCCATTCATTAAATTCCAAAATAAAACACTGTAGAAAATTTTTCTATTTCTAATTTTTCTGGATGGTACATCAGCATTTTTTTAACAGAAGTGTAAGGAAAATTCACAGAAACCAATCAGATATCAGTTCAAACAAAAACTATTTTGAACAGTCAAAACATCGAACTGATGGTACCCAAAACATGATAAAAAACTTATCAAATCGTTAACAAGATTTTGGAAAGAGAAAAACTCAAAACATAGTAAAAAAGGACTAAGTAATACTAAATCAGTAGTACCAGGTGGCTCCCCATGAGGTTAGATATGAATAACTGGACATGTCACCACCCTTCCTTTGGAGCAACCTAGAAGGGTCAATTCTGAATGATTTGGAAAAAATCAGGGTAGTCAGTCGCAGAAGAAGAATCATTTTCCATCACTACAATGAGAGCTTTCATACATCAGTTCAAACAAAAACCTCTTTGGGCAGTGAAAACATCGAATTGATGGATTGCCGCAGAAGTTTGTCCACACCTGAAGAAGTAGTTGATGTTTTGGAGGTACCTCAATCGAAATGAAAAAAATGCTTTGGCAATTGGTTCAAATGCATGCAAAAGTTTATTGATCTTAATAGAGAATAATTTGAAAAGTAATAAAGCCATATTCAGTTATAAATATTTGTTTATCTCAAAATTCAAGTAGCAACCCTCGTATAGTGTCACAGAAAAAGTTATTATACATAAGGAACCGATGCAAGGCAATGCGTTATCAGCAGCAGCTTCATTTTCGTTGATAACCTACTAATAAGCGCAAAATTTCTGTCTTCTTAAGGACTGGAAACAGAAAAGAGTCACTGGGGATCAGATCTGAAGAATACTAAGTCCAATTGATTCAAATTTAACATCGTTTCCATTGATTTGAGACAGTGGATTGTCTTGATGATAAATCACTACGTTCGTTTTCAATTGTTATAGTAATTGTTCATGTTTTTTTTAATTTAATAAAGAAATACAAAATCATTTTTTGATTTGATCAATAATTTAGAAAAAAAATATAGTCAAAGTCAAAAGTTTACAGTGTACGCGATTATAAGTCACTGACGATCAAATCTGAAGAATGCGAAGTCCAATTGATTCAAATTTAACATCGTTTCCATTGATTTGAGACAGTGGATTGTTTTGATGACAAATCACTATGTCAAAGTCAAAAGTTTACAGTGTACGCCAGTATAAGTCACTGACGATCAAATCTGAAGAATGCGAAGTCCAATTGATTCAAATTTAACATCGTTTCCATTGATTTGAGACAGTGGATTGTTTTGATGACAAATCACTATGTCAAAGTCAAAAGTTTACAGTGTACGGAAGTATATAATAAAATAATCATTTAAAACGTTTGATAATTACTTTCCTCATTACCAGAAGAATATTTTAAATTTAAAAACTTGGAGCTTAATCGCCAACGATGTCTCAAATCCTTTTCCGGTAACCTAACGAGTGAGGTTCGGATGAGGAAGACAGCTAATGTATAAGAGTCTGCTAATTCAAAATCGATAACGGAATAAATACGATTATCCGGAAATGATCAATTATATAAGGTTCGGGACAAGTCTTCCATCCACAAGAAATATTAATGTTACCGCCAAAATAGGAAAATTGGATTATAGAGTGGACTGGATATGCTTAACCGAATCTTGTCTCATAATTGAATCTTTTAATCTTGTTTAGTTTGTCACGCTTTGGATAACACCCTGATCAATCTTACGATAATATCCAGTATACGGGGTGTTGTTTAATTCGAGAGGATATTGAATCATTTAATTTAAGTAGTGTACTACGAAGGTTGTCTGAGACGTATTTTTAGCAATCCTTGTGCTTTGTCAGTAACACTTTTAACAATATTTGTATCATAGCGGTTATTCCATCCATTCTCTTCGAAAATCTTGTTGGTTTTCCTCTATTTTTAGTCTTATCATCCAATAATAAATAAATTGTTTTTAAAAAATTAGTTGTTTCAAGTCTGGCGTCTTCAAGTATCTATTGAGGCCCCGATAGTTTCCCTGAAGAGCCTCCAACCCCTGCAGATTGTTCCGAACAATTGTTTTTGCTCCTAAATACTTTCTTTTCCAATGCTTTTTTCATTTTTCTATAGCTGATACCACAGAAGAGTTTAGATCCCATGAAGGACTATTTTCTCCACGCTTTTACGAGCTTATCAGCTATTTAATTTTACTTTGATGTGTCTCAGCATCTATTGGTAACTAGGATAACTAGGCAATCCCAATTTGGAGTTTTGATTTTATGATATTGGAGCTTAAAGCTCTTATGGTTGCTTGGCTCTTGGACAAGATGGAGATCTCTCGTTTGCGATAGCTCCACTCTAGATTTCAATTTTCAATTGCATACATTTCTGCTTGAAAAATGTTTGGTGTGTTATCACTGCTTTAAAGCATTTTTGTTCAATTCTTGTATGGATATTCTGATCCTACTAACATCTACAGCTCGGGACATGCCTCAGGATGATGCATCGAAAAAATTTACCTCAATACTGAGGTAATTTTTCTTTGAACATTCTAAGTCATTTACAATCACTTCTAGTGCGGCTGTTGGGCATGATTTTATGACCCTAGTTGCACATAAGCAGTCTTTGTACCTTTGTACAGATTGTTATATTCCTGGTGGTATTCAGACTAGTTCTAATACTCCAAACCACTACCCCATATGCAATGATTGATCTCACAATTACCGTTTACATCCACAGTAGGATCTTTGGGTCACAACTCCAATTTATTCCTACAAAGTTTCTTCACACCATCAGGGCTTTTGTGGTTTTAATGATTTATCTCTTCTTCATGTTTATTCCATAGTGTGAGTCCCAGATATTTATGAAATTTCTATGAATTAACGTTACATGGTGTTTAAATTTTTGAAAAATTTTTTGAGCAAGCAAGATCGGAGAGAATTGAATTAAAGACAGTTCAGTCGATGGATTTTTGATCATACGATGACGCGACATAGTCTATAGTACTAGAAGTGGTTTTAGTTATTCTGGTTGGTGAGTTAATATGTGTGACTCTACCAGAAGAATCGAAAATGACTGATTTTTGAGTGGCACATACAGGAAAAGTCAATATTGAGATCTCCGCATAAAATTAATTAGCTTTTTAGAAATTTTGACTGAATATTTATTAGAAATAGGCTATCGTTCAGCTTTTCTGAGCGTCAACTAAAAATTTTTACATTAGAATAATATTTTCAATGACTTTCCTCAATTTTTTGAAGCTGTAGAAGTTTCTCTATTGAAAAGAAAGACCTAAAGGCGGAAAGATCTGCTTCAACTTCAGCTGAATCAATACCATAGTATTTGTGGAATCGTGTTAGTTTGATGCTATGTTTGTACCCTTCGAAGCACACAAAGGATGGTTAGATAAACGAGGAATAGCCTAAGAATTTTAAATATGATGAGGTCGTGAATAGTTGGGGATAATTGGAATCAAAGTACGTGATTTGGAAATAATTTATGTTTATGTTTGATCATCGAAACATGACTGAGAAAAAACTGTGAACGATATTGAATCGAGGATTTGAACTTAATGTTTACTAAGCTCCCCGACTATATTTAGTCTCCGGTAGAATTAATAAAGCGATAACGGATCAATAAAACCACCGATTATATAGGAGGGCGCATCGAATTCAGCTTGAAATGTTTAATATATAATATAAAAAAAGGAAAATTATGAAACAGTTAACAACAGAGAAACAAAAAGTTAAGACTTCTTACCTAACCTAACCTAACCTAACCTAACTTAACCTAACCTAACCTAACCTAACTTAACTTAACCTAACCTAACCAAAAATGCACTCAATATTCTATATAATATTGAACATTTGCTGATTATGGAAAATCTTAGGTGTTGTTGAAGGTTTTCCGTTTTGTCTTAATGATAATAATAATTAAAAAGTTGTTTGTCCTTTTGGCAGAACAAATTTTCTTGTGCGCTCCTCGTACCTCACCGATTGTGGATGCGTACAACATATCCCAACGGAAAAAAGGAGAATTTATTAAACTATAGACATAATTGGATCTACCGAACAAAAGTCAACAAGACTAATAATGAATTTGGATTTGAAACGAGTCTGACAGTTAGTTAGCGAAATATACACGACAGTTCGTTATGTTTAATTCATTTAGAGGAATTTTCGTCAAACATATTGGAATACGTTCAGTGAAAATAGTTTCTTTTCATATAAACTTTATGTAACAAGAATTGATTATTTTCAAAATAACGAAAACTGAATTGTAGTTTAAGGAAACTAACATTAAGCGACATCAAAGTTCGGTTTTTGAATATTTTTACTAATAATGTTAGCAACTTTATTTAAAATTTTATACCACAATATGAGAATGCAAATAAACTCAATATTTCGCAGTTTTTTGGATAGAAACAATTATTTTTGTGGGACCTACACCCGAACACATACAACACTTTGCTTTCAACGAATTCACTTCACCAATTCTAAAGTTTTAATCCTCTTGAGCATTTTCTCTATTTTTTCAATGTTAAGTAGTTGGAGTACCTCAACATTGGTGTGGTCATGAACTTATAGTTAATAACTCGTGGTGAATTTCACTTTAGTTGGTTAACAGTGTCTATATCCAGATCTACTACTGGTTCGAATTTACCAAGGTGCATCCACGATGTTAGTACCTTTTTAGATTTGTAGACTAGAAGATTTTGACTAATAATGTAGCGAATTATTTTTTAGACGACGCCATCTGAAAGTTGTCCGTTCTGTATTCATTTATATACCGAAAGCTGCGTTTTGAGTGTTCCATGTAGTGAAAGTGACAGCAAAACACTTTCGAGACGCTCTGGAGTAGACAACTTAAATGTTGACAGTTGACAGTTTCACTTCGATGATTTCACATAACCATAAATTTTTAATTTTCTCAAATTATTTGTTTTATTCGAAGTTTTGTTGCACTTTCCATGGCATACAAATAACTATTACGTTATTTTCAAAGTTTCCTTCGTTTATTTCAAATCATAAACCTTCCCAACTTGATTCATCAAAGGAGTTATAACGAGACCACCAAGTATCCGATAAAGGTTGTAGAGTGTTAAATTTGTTACATTGGATAAAGTAGATTTCAGAATTGAGTAAAATTTAATACAAACAGTTCTTGAACTAAACTATTCGATTTTACGACGTCCTTCATGATTGAATTTAGGTTATGATTGCAACAAGCAGTTTAAATCCATCGGTACTTTAAGCTAGTTATTTGTCTAGCTATTTTTTTCCGGTCCGATTCCGGAAAAAGTGCCACTAGACTACTCAATACATCTAGAAGCACTACAGGTAGAGTGTAACGAAAATTCTCAGGTGGAGAAACACTAGTAGACTTAGAAAGAAGCGAAAACAGCAGCGTAAGAAACATTGGTGCCAACAAATAAGTCGAATTACAGGTAAAGGATAAATTTCCAATTGGAACACTGAGTATAGGTCGATTATAAAAGAAGTGGAAAGACAATAAAGCCGGTATGAAGAAAGATATCGAAGAAGAAACAGGTTATAAACCTATTCTTCTTCTTCTTCATCGTACGTTATGACTTAGTCATGTGTTTGCATTAATGGTTGCCCAACTGCAGCTGGGATGATGAAGACCAGATTTCATATCATCTACCGACTACCAGGACGACCACCTGTCCTGGTAGTCGGTCTATATTCGGTTTTTCTTCCTTTGCCATCTTTACCAAACTGTTATGATATGATATTCTGTCCACGTAGTCTCTCTATTCCCTTTGCCGATTTCTCGCCCATCTCACTACATCCTGGATGTCACATATCTCACTTATTTCATCATTTCTCTTGTAGTCAAATAATTTGTGTCCCGCTATTGATCTCAGTATGTCATTACTGGTCTTACTGGTGTTAAAAGTTTTCGCTATTTGTTCGAACCTATACAGTAGCCTTCGTCTTTTGATATGATAACTGCGTCATCGGCATCCTCTTCCAGCTTGCTTTATCTTGTTTATAATCACATCCATTATGATGCTGAAGAAGATCCGGCTGAGGCTGTCTCCTTGTCTGATACCGGCCGTCGCGGTTTATTTTCTAATATATGTGTAATTATCGATGTTCAGGTCTTCGATTACTTTTATTATGTTGAGGTGAATCTTCCTTCTCTTCAGTAGAGTTGTTGCATTCCTCGATCGTACTCTATCGAATGCTTGGGTGAAATCGATGATGTCTTATTGAACTCTATAGCCTTTTACGTAATTTGTCTGTTCTTTCTGAATCCCTGCTGTTAATCAGAGATACCAGATGACATCACTTCTTTCGCTAAAAATTTTGTTGAAAGTTTTTGTACTGCACTCATCAATCTAATACCTAATTTTGTGGATCGTTCTTTTCACTTTTTTTGAAAATTGGGATCCAAATACTGATGGTATACTTTTGGTGTCAAGTATTTTATTGAAAATAGTCTATATTTGATCATCTCGTTGATATTTGATGTATTTACTCCAAAGATATGGTACAACACTCAGTTATCGTCGAGTTCTTTCCTATTTTTCCATGGTGATTTTTGTGTTCTGTAGATGTTTATTTATTGGTTTTTTTCTATTCCTGAGTAAGTCCCATATTTTCTTTTGACCCCCGTGCAGATCATTTTCCATATCACACGAAAATTTTTCTTTTTTCTCAATAATCTCTTTTGATTTTACGAATATTTTCTTTGTAACTATGTTTTACATATTTAAACTCATTATATCGCTGCTTTGGATCTATACAGCAAATACAATTTTCTCTTCAGCCAGCAGACCTATTATGGAAAGAGAAAAAAAATATTGCAATAAGAAACAAAGAAAGCTGGCCGATTCAAATGCAATTTTTTTTACAAACGATTGCAAACCCTGACCTCGCGATTTATTGATAGATAGATGAGTGCTGCAACATTTTATTACTCTCTTATACATAAGACAATAATTCCTGTGCTCTTTAAATTAACAAATCTTATATTTATTCTTGGCGTATGGTATGAGGTGGTTGCTGTAAGATATTTTCTAAAATTATGAGTCATTTGAATGAATATTCTCTTAAATATTTTGTGGTAGTTTTAGATATAAATGTTTTATTACGCTAGCGAGCAAAAAAAACCTTAAAATTTCCATGTTTTTTGAAATTTTTCGTTTTCAGATAGAATTCGCAAATTGTACATCATTGCACGTGCTTTTGTAAGCTGATTGTAATACTCTATACTAAAGAAAAATGCATTTTTTTCTTGGACTCAATTATTTATTCTGAAAAAGCAACAAATTAACATTTAATGGGCAAAATTCAACATTTTGTTGTTAGGAAAGATATGGATGGAACAAAATAAAAAAACTTGACACTAATAACTTGTATTCCCTCCTCTTGCATTGATAATTTCTTGAAGTCGGCGCGGCATACTTTGAATTAATTTGCGGATCACATTCTGGTCGATGTTATCCCATTCCTGCAACAGCAATCTTCTCAGCTCCTAGGCAGTTCTTGGTATTGGTGTGTGTCTGCGGATCAGTCGTTCCAATTCGTCCCAGACATGTTCTATGGGTTTCATATCTGGGCTGCGGGCTAGCCAGTCAAACCGCCTAATTTCTACCTCATCCAGATGCTGCCTTACAAATCTGACTGTATGTGGTCTCTATCCTGCATAAAAATGTCACGTTCCCCCTTAGTCACCATAAAAGGCATAACATGGTCTTCTAACACCTTCGTAAAGTACCTGTGAGAGGTTAGGGGGCCATTTTCTATGAAGACCAGCTCTGTACGAGCTTGTGCAGTGATTCCCGCCCATACAATAACTGACCCACCGCCAAATGAAGGACGCCCGTCAATGCAAACTTATCCTATCTTCCTCCAGGTCTTATCCACACTCGTCGACGTCCATCTGACCCAGTAAGGCAAAAACGCGACTCATCTGAGAACAATACCCAGCTCCAGTCATCATCATCTTGCAGTCCGATGCTGGCGTTGCAACGGGGGACCTGTAGCTGTTCTTCTGCATGATAGTCCAACAGCGTAAAGTCTTTTTCTAGAGGTCCATTCACTAACTTTGACATTTCTCACTTTTTCCAACTGATTTCGCAGTGAAACCGTAGTAGCTGTCCTATTCGGCAAACTTGTGGTCACTAAAAAACGGTCATATCGTTGAGTCAGCCCGGACCTGGTCTTCTAGTGATCAGGCCAGTCTCCAGAAAGCGCTGGTACACCCTTTGCACACCACAAAGACTAGCACCAACAATTATTGCATTTTCACGTTGTCACTACACTTAGTTAATTCACTACACTTTGTAATCGTTATGTTTTACTCAAAGAATCAACAATAAACTGGAAAACAGGCAACGTTTTTCATGAAAGTCGTACTCTAATACATCGAATGACAGCTAATGACAGCTGTCAAGTATCGGAAAAAATTTGCTTCAACGCCTACTAATCCTTATCAATATTGACGTTAAAATCATTAGCAATTTCTGAAGTGACCTCAATTTTTTGGTCGCCAGTGTAGTTCACATTCTTTAGAAATAGAGTATCCGACAATCTGTATAATCGTGTTATTTTTCGTCGAAGAAATCCCTCACGCACCAAGTTCTCAACTCCTCTAGTTCCACAATTGAGAAACAAGCATATTTAACAATAGAGAATCATAAATTATTCTACGTCTCGTCGTATATCATTTTGCCAGATTTATATACTCCATTTGTTAGTCTTTCACAAAGAAAAGACCGTCATTAATAAATCTCATCTCCTATACACGTTAAACGCACACTTTTTCCAAAAAATAAAAAAAAAACCTTTCTATTTTATAAATAAAAACAATGTTGTTAACTAAAATCGCTTTCGCGCGAAGCGTCGGTACATTTTTAGATTTTGTATGGCGGAAGACATTTTCATAAACATGGCACGTAGGTAATATATAACCCCTGCTACATCTTTCTTGTTTCATTATCTTTTCTCATAGTATCTTAATCCCGATACCTACGAGAAAATCCCAAAATCCTACAACGTTCGCTGGTATTAGTCAACTACAACAGACAGCTCTGATACATACCTTATATAGGAAGGTCCTTAGATGGGGAAAGGCCTCTAGATAATATCGTCGCTCCATTTTCAAAACCAAGAATGTGCTTTATCATTTAGAGAAAGAAGAATTTGGAAATTTCATGATTAATAATTAAAAAATTAATTGCTCATGTTTTATGTCGATACTGTTCAGTTTTTTATGCTTGTTAAGAGTGTTTCAGAGATATTAACCACATTCGTAATTTTTTTATTCGTCGATATTAGAAATCCTTTAAATAGTGATTTCCTTTAGAAAATAATAAATACGGAATGGTATAAAATAACAATAAACGAGAAAAAGAGTTTATAAAGGCAGAAGATACAAAATTGTGTATTTACTGGAAAAAAGAAGTGAAAAAAAAGTCATTAAAAGTAAAAGTTAAACATTAGAAAGTAAATTGATTAAACGAGAGATTAAACTTTGGTTTTAATATTTGTCATTTGGTTGAAGTCTTTTTCTACGCCTATGTCTGTAAACGTTAAACTTCTTGGTTTAATTAAATTACAATAAAATTTTTATTTACGTAAGATTTTATTTGGTGTATTTACACAAATTTAGTCAATTAAAAAACATAAATTTTTTTTCTACGCCCATGTCTGTAAACGTCAAAAATCGTAATGTCAACATTCCTTGAAAATGACATTTAACAATAAGATGCATGTAATGTAATGTAAGATTTTATTTAGTCTATTTACATAAATTTAGTGAATTAAAAAACATAAAAACTTTTTTCTACGCCCATGTCTGTAAACGTCAAAAATCGCACTGTCAACATTCCTTGAAAATGACATTTAATAATAACATACATGTAATGTAATGTAAGATTTTATTTGGTCTATTTACATAAATTTAGACAATTAAAAAACATAAAAACTTTTTTCTACGCCCATGTCTGTAAACGTCAAAAATCGCACTGTCAACATTCCTTGAAAATGATATTTAATAATAACATACATGTAATGTAATGTAAGATTTTATTTGGTCTATTTACATAAATTTAGACAATTAAAAAACATAAAAACTTTTTTCTACGCCCATGTCTGTAGACGTCAAAAATCGCACTGTCAACATTCCTTGTAAATGACATTTAATAATAACATGCACGTAATGTAATATAAGATTTTATTTGGTCTATTTACATAAATTTAGTCAATTAAAAAACATAAAAACTTTTTTCTACGCCCATGTCTGTAAACGTCAAAAATCGCACTGTCAACATTCCTTGAAAATGACATTTAATAATAACATGCACGTAATGTAATGTGAGATTTTATTTGGTCTATTTAAATAAATTTAGTCAATTAAAAAACATAAAAACTTTTTTCTACGCCCATGTCTGTAGACGTCAAAAATCGCACTGTCAACATTCCTTGAAAATGACATTTAATAATAACATGCACGTAATGTAATATAAGATTTTATTTGGTCTATTTACATAAATTTAGTCAATTAAAAAACATAAAAACTTTTTTCTACGCCCATGTCTGTAAACGTCAAAAATCGCACTGCAACATTCCTCGTAAATGACATTTGACAATAACATGCAAGTAAATAAATCTCATAACATACACGTGCATTTTGAGGAGAAAACTCAAACTTCTTAGTTTAATTTACAGTCAAATTTTTATTTATGTGAGAATTTATTTGTTCTATTTACACAAATTTAGTCAATTAAGAAACATAAAAACTTTTTTCTACGCCCATGTCTGTAGACATCAAAAATCGCACTGTCAATATTCCTTGTAAATGACATTTAATAATAACATGCACGTAATGTAATATAAGATTTTATTTGGTCTATTTAAATAAATTTAGTCAATTAAAAAACATAAAAACTTTTTTCTACGCCCATGTCTGTAGACATCAAAAATCGCACTGTCAATATTCCTTGTAAATGACATTTAATAATAACATGCACGTAATGTAATATAAGATTTTATTTGGTCTATTTACATAAATTTAGTCAATTAAAAAACATAAAAACTTTTTTCTACGCCCATGTCTGTAAACGTCAAAAATCGCACTGCAACATTCCTCGTAAATGACATTTGACAATAACATGCAAGTAATTAAATCTCATAACATACACGTGCATTTTGAGGAGAAAACTCAAACTTCTTAGTTTAATTTACAGTCAAATTTTTATTTATGTGAGAATTTATTTGTTCTATTTACACAAATTTAGTCAATTAAGAAACATAAAAACTTTTTTCTACGCCCATGTCTGTAAACGTCAAAAATCGCACTGCAACATTCCTCGTAAATGACATTTGACAATAACATGCACGTAATTAAATCTCATAACATACACGTGCATTTTGAGGAGAAAACTCAAACTTCTTAGTTTAATTAATTTACAGTCAAATTTTTATTTACGTGAGAATATATTTGTTCTATTTACACAAATTTAGTCAATTAAGAAACATAAAAACTTTTTTCTACGCCCATGTCTGTAAACGTCAAAAATCGCACTGCAACATTCCTTGTAAATGACATTTGACAATAACATGCACGTAATTAAATCTCATAACATACACGTGCATTTTGAGGAGAAAACCCAAACTTCTTAGTTTAATTAATTTACAGTCAAATTTTTATTTACGTGAGATTTTATTTGGTCTATTTACACAAATTTAGTCAATTAAATAACATAAAAACTTTTAGCATTAGCGTGATATATTTAGGATTGACAGAGTGATGCCCCTAAATGTAGGCAGCACATTATGCAATTTCCTTAAATATAGGACACGTTTTTTTATGCACTCACCGATGCGTAATGGGTTACTACAACTCTTGTTACGTAATTTACTATTTCATTACAAATTACACATAACACGATTTTATTATTAACCTGGTGGCTATTTAAAATTGGCAACGTTCAATATTAGTAGTCGAATGTTTGATATTAGATAAACAACATGAATAATATTCGTGTCTTTTTACTTGATTCGGATCGATTCTTTACATTAGAAGGTTGTTTGTCACATACACGTGCTCGACCTAATACATTTTTATATATCTACTGATTCCCATAAACACTGAAAACATGAAGAAAATAAACACATTTTGGGATTTGGGTACAGCACTAGAATTTATTCGAACGAATTCAGTTTTTTATTATGAGAGATATTCGGTTTAACATCAGTGACATGTCAATAATTAAGTTAAAGTTGTGGGGACAAAAAACTGTTTCCAGTTAATCAATTTGTATGAATGGGATTAACATGATAAACAATTTAAGATATATGTGGTCAAAAAAAGAGAAGCTTTGAAATATTTAAATATTTAAATATTCTAAAGGAACAGAATGTACCTCAAAAATCAAGGAAATTTGCACCCAAATATTCTGAGAAGCAGCAAATTAATATCTTCTGGACTTGTCAAATGCGCATGCTTTGTGCAGAATTTGTTCTGAACATACATTTCTCCACGAACGATTTATGAATATCTAAAATTATAATTTGAATTCAAAACTAGTTAGAATAATAAAAAGTATATAATTGACTGGCCCACGAGGTTTTATTAATGCAATTACGTAGAAAACCACAGAGGTTAGAGGTTATTTCGTGGTAAATATCACAAAAAGAACGAATGCACATGCGCCAGATTAAAAATCATTCATATGTGGATACGTTAGACGTATTCATAACAGGTCCGGAATTAGAAATCTCTGCCCCACGAACCCAGGATTTTAAATCATGTTTCATTAGCACAATTCCAAACAGACAGAACATGTCCAGGATATCAACCGGGAACAATTTCATTTTATTTATTTTATTTTTGACTGCTTATGTCAAAAAACACAAGAATTTCAACTTGAAACTATTGGTAAGGTTGGTGATATCTTTTCGTGGTCGTTCTTCAGCATACATTTGATCTTCTGGAAATCTTCTAACCACCAAAATATATATGAAAAAGAGTGTATTAGATCTAGATTAATACAGTTCATAAAGAAAAAGCAACCTGAAGGTAATGTTGTGTTTTGTCCATAAAAGACAATTGCTCATTATGCAAAGGAGCTTTGCATAATTTTAATAACTGAGGTCAATTCAACGTTTTTAGCAAAATTTGGAAAGAAACGTATATTCTGAAAGTCTGGAAGCAGCTACACGTTGACAGAAAAAATTTTAGCGAGCCGATTGGGTGCTGATTCAATTATACATTTATATACTATTATTTCATGGATTAAACTGCAAATAACTAAATTAAAACAAACAGTTAATACGGATTTATTGTCCCCATATTTATAATAATTATAGTAAAGTTTTACTTGGAGAAGAAAAAAATTCGTTCGTCGTGTAATTGCGTATTAAGAAGCTTTGCGTTAAAACTTGCGGCTGAATATTTTCCATAAATTATCTCACCACTCCTTTTGGGAACCATTAAGATCTGTTAATCATATAGTTAAGTGATTCAAAGTGTCCCTTATTGATGACTAAGCACTCAAATCTCATCAACGTATCATCTTCTATAATTTATTTTCATCTTATATTAATATGATTTCAAACTTTATAATTATTATTGTATATGATAATATTTAGTATTTAAGGCAGTTTGTACACTGATATTGGGTTCTTAATAATATGATATTCGTCTACTATGCTAGTCAGATTGGAATTGAGAATTGAGAATTGACCATGCCGCGTATTTCAACGAAATATTGTCAAAATGAAGGATAATAACAAATTTAATATTGGATATGATTCTACACATGATGAAAACAATTATACTAATTTGTAGCTGTTAATAGAATTTGTATGATTGTCATATTCGTGGGAAACTACAATATACTTTATGTTGTTCGTAACTATTATAGTTAGTTTGAAACAAGTTACATACGACGTAGACACAAAGGTTCTAGTTTCAGACCGATAGAAATTTGAATAACGAGTGTAGGGATTATTCTGTTCTCAATAAATGTATCATTCTCAATGTGGTTGGAAACTTCGGCTACTGATGTTTCAGAAAATTGTTGGAAAACTATCTATTAGGAAATATACAACTACAAGTCGTTAAATGATTTATCGAATTACGAGGGTGTTTCAATTCGTTTCCATCGTAAACAAGCTGTGTGCGGTCTGGCGTTGTTTTGCAGCAATATCGCGCTGTTGATTGGAATATCGAGTTTTTTTTTATCTGTAGACATGTTGCATCGTATTTTTTAGGAGATTACTATTATACTTATCGTTCACAGTTGATTGTTGAGTCAAAAAATCAAACGCAATTACTTCTCTCAAGTTCCAAAATACGTGCTCAAAATTCAGAAGTCTTGGCACCCATCTGCGTCTACCAAAATGAGTTTTTTGACAACTTCGACGTTCTCATCGTTAGAACTTGTTCTGGATCACCAAGTCGTTAAATGATTTATCGAATTACGAGGGTGTTTCAATTCGTTTCCATCGTAAACAAGCTGTGTGCGGTCTGGCGTTGTTTTGCAGCAATATCGCGCTGTTGATTGGAATATCGAGTTTTTTTTATCTGTAGACATGTTGCATCGTATTTTTTAGGAGATTACTATTATACTTATCGTTCACAGTTGATTGTTGAGTCAAAAAATCAACCGCAATTACTTCTCTCAAGTTCCAAAATACGTGCTCAAAATTCAGAAGTCTTGGCACCCATCTGCGTCTACCAAAATGAGTTTTTTGACAACTTCGACGTTCTCATCGTTAGAACTTGTTCTGGATCACCAAGTCGTTAAATGATTTATCGAATTACGAGGGTGTTTCAATTCGTTTCCATCGTAAACAAGCTGTGTGCGGTCTGGCGTTGTTTTGCAGCAATATCGCGCTGTTGATTGGAATATCGAGTTTTTTTTTATCTGTAGACATGTTGCATCGTATTTTTTAGGAGATTACTATTATACTTATCGTTCACAGTTGATTGTTGAGTCAAAAAATCAAACGCAATTACTTCTCTCAAGTTCCAAAATACGTGCTCAAAATTCAGAAGTCTTGGCACCCATCTGCGTCTACCAAAATGAGTTTTTTGACAACTTCGACGTTCTCATCGTTAGAACTTGTTCTGGATCACCAAGTCGTTAAATGATTTATCGAATTACGAGGGTGTTTCAATTCGTTTCCATCGTAAACAAGCTGTGTGCGGTCTGGCGTTGTTTTGCAGCAATATCGCGCTGTTGATTGGAATATCGAGTTTTTTTTTATCTGTAGACATGTTGCATCGTATTTTTTAGGAGATTACTATTATACTTATCGTTCACAGTTGATTGTTGAGTCAAAAAATCAAACGCAATTACTTCTCTCAAGTTCCAAAATACGTGCTCAAAATTCAGAAGTCTTGGCACCCATCTGCGTCTACCATAAGGAGTTTTTTGACAACTTCGACGTTCTCATCGTTAGAACTTGTTCTGGATCACCAAGTCGTTAAATGATTTATCGAATTACGAGGGTGTTTCAATTCGTTTCCATCGTAAACAAGCTGTGTGCGGTCTGGCGTTGTTTTGCAGCAATATCGCGCTGTTGATTGGAATATCAAGTTTTTTTTTATCTGTAGACATGTTGCATCGTATTTTTTAGGAGATTACTATTATACTTATCGTTCACAGTTGATTGTTGAGTCAAAAAATCAAACGCAATTACTTCTCTCAAGTTCCAAAATACGTGCTCAAAATTCAGAAGTCTTGGCACCCATCTGCGTCTACCATAAGGAGTTTTTTGACAACTTCGACGTTCTCATCGTTAGAACTTGTTCTGGATCACCAAGTCGTTAAATGATTTATCGAATTACGAGGGTGTTTCAATTCGTTTCCATCGTAAACAAGCTGTGTGCGGTCTGGCGTTGTTTTGCAGCAATATCGCGCTGTTGATTGGAATATCAAGTTTTTTTTTATCTGTAGACATGTTGCATCGTATTTTTTAGGAGATTACTATTATACTTATCGTTCACAGTTGATTGTTGAGTCAAAAAATCATCCGCTATTACTTCTCTCAAGTTCCAAAATACGTGGTCAAAATTCAGAAGTCTTGGCACCCATCTGCGTCTACCATAATGAGTTTTTTGACAACTTCGACGTTCTCATCGTTAGAACTTGTTCTGGATCACCAAGTCGTTAAATGATTTATCGAATTACGAGGGTGTTTCAATTCGTTTCCATCGTAAACAAGCTGTGTGCGGTCTGGCGTTGTTTTGCAGCAATATCGCGCTGTTGATTGGAATATCGAGTTTTTTTTATCTGTAGACATGTTGCATCGTATTTTTTAGGAGATTACTATTATACTTATCGTTCACAGTTGATTGTTGAGTCAAAAAATCAACCGCAATTACTTCTCTCAAGTTCCAAAATACGTGCTCAAAATTCAGAAGTCTTGGCACCCATCTGCGTCTACCAAAATGAGTTTTTTGACAACTTCGACGTTCTCATCGTTAGAACTTGTTCTGGATCACCAAGTCGTTAAATGATTTATCGAATTACGAGGGTGTTTCAATTCGTTTCCATCGTAAACAAGCTGTGTGCGGTCTGGCGTTGTTTTGCAGCAATATCGCGCTGTTGATTGGAATATCAAGTTTTTTTTTATCTGTAGACATGTTGCATCGTATTTTTTAGGAGATTACTATTATACTTATCGTTCACAGTTGATTGTTGAGTCAAAAAATCATCCGCTATTACTTCTCTCAAGTTCCAAAATACGTGGTCAAAATTCAGAAGTCTTGGCACCCATCTGCGTCTACCATAATGAGTTTTTTGACAACTTCGACGTTCTCATCGTTAGAACTTGTTCTGGATCACCAAGTCGTTAAATGATTTATCGAATTACGAGGGTGTTTCAATTCGTTTCCATCGTAAACAAGCTGTGTGCGGTCTGGCGTTGTTTTGCAGCAATATCGCGCTGTTGTTTGGAATGTCGAGTTTTTTGATCTGTAGACATGTTGAATCATGTTTTTTAGAAGATTACTATTATACTTATCGTGCACAGTTGATTGTTGAGTCAAAAAATCATCCGCTATTACTTCTCTCAAGTTCCAAAATACGTGGTCAAAATTCAGAAGTCTTGGCACCCATCTGCATCTACCAAAATGAGTTTTTTGACAACTTTGACGTTCTCATCGGTAAAACTTGTTCTGGAGCGTCGGGCAAGCAACAAGTTTTTGGCCTTTTCAGAAACACCATTCATTTTTTACATATAGGCCTTTCTGAGAGTCGTCTGTACTCGTTGAGTTTCGTATCGGTAAGCCAGAGTTTGATAGAGCATTTTGTACACGTGGCCCAGTTACTGCACGCGTTTATTTTCCAGTATTTCATCGTTATATCGGATCCTCCACGTCACATTCTTAGTAGCAGGCGCGTTTGAAAATATGCGACAGTAGCAGCTTGAATACGGGTCTTATAATTGTTAATAAGTTAATTGACAGTTTCATTTCTTTCTGTAGCTATGGAGCCCAAGTACCAACATGGCTGGGTTGTTTAGAAGCAATGCGACCCATGTACAATGTGTTTAGTTTCGTAGTAGTTCATTTTTAGTCCCACGTAATTTGAATTTCATTGAAACAATAAGGGGAAGAATGCACCATCAGGGCTGATTTCGAAAGGTTCAGACTTGCAGTAGGATTGCTCTGAGATTCGTTGCTTAGTTCATTGAGGATTTTTCACGTGTTCTGCCTTATGGAGTCACAGATAAGTATATGAAGTTAATTGACAATTTGTAGTATCTCGGAATTTTATTTCCATGACGTTCCAATCCTTAATTTGGTAAGGTCTTATAAATACTTGGGGTATTAAGAGCGGAAAAATGGTTAAAGAGATTCATTCTATACATGTCCTATTAAATGAAGTCATATATCTTTTTTAACGTCCGCAAACACAATAGCCGGGGTTTTGAAGGGGTCTATTTTATGGCAGATATATATCAAATTTAACCTGGAAGCTTTTTCTTTGCATGAAAATTTTCAACCGAACCTTTCTCATTTCTCCGTCTTCTTTTAATAGATTCACTTAGCGATTGAATACAATAATTTTCAATGAATGTATTAAACACGAACAAATGAGAAAATCATTTGAAAACGGAAATTATTACAAAGTAATTTGTTATCTTTCTAATTGAATCGAAATTTAAATTCAAACAATTATGCATAGCTAAGAAAAACATTAAATGTGTTCTCGAGTCTACAGGAGTGTAAAATAAATCATTTTATCACATTAATAAACATTTCTTTTCAAAATGGAACTTTTATAAACTACCCAATTGCAATTCCTCCCGCGTTTTCTAACATCATAGAAAGATCGGTTAAAAAAAGGCTTCTATTATTTTTATATGGTACAAATGAAGTTATATAATTCCTCCTAAATATTGTTTACTCCAGCCTAAACAACTATTACTTCGCTACAACGAATTTCTATGATTTTTTCCTAGTCTTTCGATTGTGTAGGCCCCATTACTCATCAAGACCTCAGTGGTAAAATATATCTCTTCATAGATGGTTTTAGTTTCCCTTGGAGCAGCCCTAGGCAGTTCATTGGATCATATTTAGTGTCCTAATCACCATTAAATCATGCCTCGATGTTTCTAGAACTAACGCTAGAGTTTTTTGTACTAAATAACCACCACGGACTTTGTTCATTCGTAAAACTCCTTGGGATTGTTGTAGAGAATTCCTCGAAATGTGAATTACATATCGCCGCTTTATATAAAAAATTACGTTTATTAGGCCCTTTTTGAGTCGCATTTCCCTTTTTGGAGTACGTGTTGTGCGACCCAATTTGAGCGAATGTTCAAACTGCAAATTGCAGCGTTCAGAATTATTTGAAAGCTCAATACTGTACAATTCGAAATAAATGCACAACCATGTGCCAATTGAAATGAAATCAATCAAATTCCAAGTATGTTTTAAAATTTTACGCCTTGAAACAAAATAAATTATTATATTGCATTTATGTATTGTTTAAATTATCAACAAAAACAGAAATTATGGAGGCGGGTCTATATACGCCATGGGTCTTGGTCGACATAGTAAAACAAAGTCAAAAAGGAAAACATTTTCATAGATATAAGCAATCGTTCTGGAACAGTAGCTTCTAGAGATTAGTCGTTCTGGGGCAGTAACCTTTAGACAATAGTTGTTCTGGGGCAGTAACCTCTAGACGATAGTTGTTCTGGGATAGTAGATTCTAGAGATTAGTCGTTCTGGGGCAGTAACCTCTAGACGATTGTTGATCTGGGACAGTAGCTTTTAGAGATTAGTCGTTCTGGGGCAGTAACCTTTAGACAATAGTTGTTCTGGGGCAGTAACCTCTAGACGATAGTGGTTCTGGGATAGTAGATTCTAGAGATTAGTCGTTCTGGGGCAGTAACCTCTAGACGATTGTTGATCTGGGACAGTAGCTTCTAGAGATTAGTCGTTCTGGGGCAGTAACCTTTAGACAATAGTTGTTCTGGGGCAGTAACCTCTAGACGATAGTTGTTCTGGGATAGTAGATTCTAGAGATTAGTCGTTCTGGGGCAGTAACCTCTAGACGATTGTTGATCTGGGACAGTAGCTTCTAGAGATTAGTCGTTCTGGGGCAGTAACCTTTAGACAATAGTTGTTCTGGGGCAGTAACCTCTAGACGATAGTGGTTCTGGGATAGTAGATTCTAGAGATTAGTCGTTCTGGGGCAGTAACCTCTAGACGATTGTTGATCTGGGACAGTAGCTTCTAGAGATTAGTCGTTCTGGGGCAGTAACCTTTAGACAATAGTTGTTCTGGGGCAGTAACCTCTAGACGATAGTTGTTCTGGGATAGTAGATTCTAGAGATTAGTCGTTCTGGGGCAGTAACCTCTAGACGATTGTTGATCTGGGACAGTAGCTTCTAGAGATTAGTCGTTCTGGGGCAATAACCTTTAGACAATAGTTGTTCTGGGGCAGTAACCTCTAGACGATAGTTGTTCTGGGATAGTAGATTCTAGAGATTAGTCGTTCTGGGGCAGTAACCTCTAGACGATTGTTGATCTGGGACAGTAGCTTCTAGAGATTAGTCGTTCTGTGGCAATAACCTTTAGACAATAGTTGTTCTGGGGCAGTAACCTCTAGACGATAGTTGTTCTGGGATAGTAGCTTCTAGAGATTAGTCGTTCTGGGGCAGTAACCTCTAGACGATTGTTGATCTGGGACAGTAGCTTCTAGAGATTAGTCGTTCTGTGGCAATAACCTTTAGACAATAGTTGTTCTGGGGCAGTAACCTCTAGACGATAGTTGTTCTGGGATAGTAGCTTCTAGAGATTAGTCGTTCTGGGGCAGTAACCTCTAGACGATTGTTGTTCTGGGACAGTAGCTTCTAGAGATTGGTCGTTCTGGGGCAATAACCTTTAGACAATAGTTGTTCTGTAACAGTAACCTCTAGACGATAGTTGTTCTGGAGCAGTAGTTCCTTGAAGGTAATCGTTCTGGAACAGTAACTCCTGATGGCCAAATAATTACTTTCAGTACATTCGAGGTATGATTGGGATCGTTGTCATGCTGGAAAATGGATTTTCTGTTGATCAGGCGCTGACCAAAACGTACTACATTTTCCTTTAATATTATTTATAGCCTCCCTACTTCAATTCTCACCAGGACTTCAGTCGTCTTTCCTCCAGATTATCCTCAAACCATCACCGAGCCTCCTCCATATTTTACATATGGATCTAGCATCCGTTCTTTCTTTTACCTGCGTACAAACATCTTTTCTTAGACCTAAACTTTGACTTATCTTTAGCTCTTCATGTGTCCAGTTTTTATGATCTTCAGCCCACTGCAACGTCTTAATTTTATTTTGACGTCTTGAATAAAGTTTTTTCACTGCTACCCTTCCAAAAAAACCAGCTCATTGTCGAAGTACTCAAAGACAGATCATTAGATCAATTTATCCGAGCTGCTATCTCTAGTCTTCAATGATTGTAGGTTTTCGAGGTCTTTCTAATTGTTTTGTATCACCAAAGATGTTTTGGTTCAAAGAGTATGAATCTCAGCACGTTTTTTTGTGTCGTAGGGCTAACTGGGACTAAATTACAATCATAAAAACCGAGGAAACACCGTTTTGACCTTCGCTTGACGATACGAAAGATGAATTTGTTAAGGTGTATTATTTTGAAATTTAATGAGTGGTTTACGGGGAGAAAACTTTTGAGGGTTAGTTTTATATATAATATAACGGAATTTTTACTTTTTACTGATTTCAGATTATTTTATAAAACTTTTACTATCATTCTTATTTTGTTATTGTTCATAAAAGCAATTTTTCTCCTCGGATTATTTTCATGATAAATTATTTAAATTGAATAAATCCATCGCGAGTTTTACGCTCAACAAAGTTAGAGATTCTTTCTCCATTCGCAGATGTATAACTTGATACTGATATTTTATTTATCAGTGACCATTACACCCATCTGAAAGCCATGAAATATTCTCTTTTTGTTAAAAAAACAACGAAAGTTGATCGTTTTCATTTGAGTTTGATATGCAGATGGCGTAGTGATAGCTGTAGGGTGCGTCTCGACGGATTCGTTGCGAAAATACATTACGATCCAAAAAAAAAAGAATAATCAACGCTCTAAAGTATCGTCTGAAGGGACGTGTGGATTAAAATCCAGTAAAATATTGTTAAGGATGAACTTTGTGCGAGATGAAAATAAACAAAAACTGTTTTTAAAATATACGAGGTAAATAATTATTCCTATTTCTATTAGCGACAGAGATTTGATCGCAGTTCCGAGCATGTACGTCAATTTGTGGTTCCTTATGAATTAGATCTGTGATTCGTATTCTAAATGTCAATTACATTGATTCAAGCAGAAGATACGTCCACCATTTTAAGATCGCTTCTGCTCACGTACCCTTCGTAGTGCTTTCTTATGAATTAGATCTGTGATTCGTTTTCTAAACGTCAATTACATTGATTCAAGCGGAAGATACGTCCACCATTTTAAGATCGCTTCTGCTCACGTGCCCTTCGTAGTGCTTTCTTATGAATTAGATCTGTGATTCGTTTTCTCAACGTCAATTACATTGATTCAAGCGGAAGATACGTCCACCATTTTAAGATCGCTTCAGCTCACGTGCCCTTCGTAGTGCTTTCTTATGAATTAGATCTGTGATTCGTTTTCTCAACGTCAATTACATTGATTCAAGCGGAAGATACGTCCACTATTTTAAGATCGCTTCTGCTCACGTGCCCTTCGTAGTGCTTTCTTATGAATTAGATCTGTGATTCGTTTTCTCAACGTCAATTACATTGATTCAAGCGGAAGATACGTCCACTATTTTAAGATCGCTTCTGCTCACGTGCCCTTCGTAGTGCTTTCTTATGAATTAGATCTGTGATTCGTTTTCTCAACGTCAATTACATTGATTCAAGCGGAAGATACGTCCACTATTTTAAGATCGCTTCTGCTCACGTGCCCTTCGTAGTGCTTTCTTATGAATTAGATCTGTGATTCGTTTTCTCAACGTCAATTACATTGATTCAAGCGGAAGATACGTCCACTATTTTAAGATCGCTTCTGCTCACGTACCCTTCGTAGTGCTTTCTTATGAATTAGATCTGTGATTCGTTTTCTCAACGTCAATTACATTGATTCAAGCGGAAGATACGTCCACTATTTTAAGATCGCTTCTGCTCACGTGCCCTTCGTAGTGCTTTCTTATGAATTAGATCTGTGATTCGTTTTCTCAACGTCAATTACATTGATTCAAGCGGAAGATACGTCCACTATTTTAAGATCGCTTCTGCTCACGTACCCTTCGTAGTGCTTTCTTATGAATTAGATCTGTGATTCGTTTTCTCAACGTCAATTACATTGATTCAAGCGGAAGATACGTCCACTATTTTAAGATCGCTTCTGCTCACGTGCCCTTCGTAGTGCTTTCTTATGAATTAGATCTGTGATTCGTTTTCTAAACGTCAATTACATTGATTCAAGCGAAAGGTACGTCCACCAATTTAAGATCGCTTCTGCTCACGTGCTATTCGTAGTAAGAAAGGCAAATTTATCAACAATTACAAGGTGAGTCAAACAGTTCAATGAAAGATTTGATCAAGTGCATTATGAAGAACGATTTGGACGTCTTCTTTGGTTACTGATGAGCTGGTTTAAGCAATCAAAGAGAAGTTTAAGCAAAACCGTAAGTTCGCAATCAGTGATCTTGTCCAAATTATCTATTGAACAACACGGAAAACAACGATTGAGCAGATTTATACAGAACAAGCGCAAAGGTTTACTGTCAAAAGGATTCGATTTTTCTCAAGATAATTCCCGATCGGACCTCAATCCTATAGACTTTGGTGGTCAACACTTCAACGATGATGACGAGCTAAAACAACATGTTACCACATTTATAAAGAAGGCTTATGAAATTCCATACTAAAATAGAAAATTAGTTTAACAATTATTGCAGATTTTCGTAAAATACAGATTTTTCTGTAAATTACAAGAGAGGAAGGATTAAGGGATGAAATGTGTGTAGGTGTTAACATTACAGATTGCATTCGCCCTGATGAAAATCCTTGGAAAAATAACAGAGATAATAGAAGAAAAATATGAAAAACGTAAGACGAAAAGTTCAAAAAGACGAAATAAGATCGATGGGGCTTAGAACGGAAATGAAACTTCTAATGGATAGGATGATGGAGACGATAATTGGCTATAGATACTTGAAACCAGTAAAAATAGTATATACAGACAACATAGTAATAGTAGCAACTTAAAAAATGAAAGGAAGCGTATAAATATGAATAAAGACAGTAGAATGGAAGTTAATATCAAAAACACGAAGAGATGTTAGTAAATCAAAGAAAACTTGTGCAGTAGAGACGAAACAACTGAGAAAAATAGCAGGGAAAACGAAAACACCACAAATGCTGATAGGAAAAGTGACAAAAGCGAATAAATAATAAGAAAAGAATAAAAAGAAGATCCAAGAAAACTTGGCTACAACAAGTAGGGCAAGCAGGAGGAAGACAAGGCAAAACAATACAGTGGATGAATGAAGTAGCAAAGGACCTCAATAATCCGTCGCTATGAAGGGCATAAAAGTTTCTAGAGAAGAAGAAGAACACGTTTTCTGTATCTGTTCACAGCTAAGTAATAACTTCAAGAAAATAGAGAAATTTGAGAAAACAAAAAGAAAAAACCTTATCGGTAAAGTTGTATCAGATGGATTCGACCTTCCAGCCATGTGGAATCAGGTTATTTTCATACTCTGAAGATGATAACTTGGTTATCGAAACGCCCATCAAACAGTATAATTATAAATATTGCAGTAGTGGTAGTGTAAACAGTAATAATGAGAATTGAAACAATTTCCAGTTTATTTTACAAGAAATATTACCTGGGATCATATCTATGGAACTTTTTTGATATTGACGTAAGATATTTTCTCCGGAAGCTACTCTACAGTGTAAAATAATTAATAAAAAACATTTTAAAAAACCTATGGAAAAATTAACATTTTTCTAGCAATAGATTTTCTCATCCGTATAATTAATCAATGAATGATCCGGAAAGAGTCGATTCGGAAACAAATCATTGGGTGTAGAATAATTTTTCAACCTCGGATCGTTCTTTGGAGACGTTACGCGAGCGAATAAAAGCGGGCATGCGCTGTAGGTGACTGCGAAGCTTTCACACTACATACTCCTTCATTGTTGACATTCAGGCGGCAGTCGGCGTTGTGCTATAGTCACGTAAACATGTCCGCCATTACTGATGCTCCAGCCAAGAGTGAATTGCGAAGTGCGATTCGCTTTTTATAGGCCATAGTGCTGCAGAAATCCATCGGAGAATAAATCGTGTGTATGGGGAGAACTTCATGAGTAATGGTTAATAAATAAAACAGCAGATTCACCATTACTGCTTTTTCTACGGAATTTCCAAAAGTTTCAAAGTCTGGTTTGGAGTCTAACTCATTGGCGGTGTTGTTAGGTATGGACAATAATTTGAAGATGGCACCACGCATTCTATATATATGTTATTTGTCAAAATGACCTCCTTCTGTGCAAAAACGTCAACATGAAGTACTGCACATAAATATTCATGTTAGTTTTGCTAGTTTTTTCTAATTAAAAGTTAAATAAAATTTCGTGTTTTTGTTATAATAACCTCAAAAAGCTTGTCCACAGATATGACAAATGTCTCATTGTCTTTGTTTTATATGAACTTTTATTTATAGCTTATCCAAGATTGAAAAAAAAAACGGTCCTCGTATATCTTCGATACATTAACTGTACATAACCTCAAATAAATTTCACATGTTAGATGCGAATGGAACCGGAATGGTTAATTATTTAGTATATACTAAAAGCGTTGTAGGCCGATATTAATGTGATTGCCGGTCGCACTACTAAATCTATTCACTATTGTGACCATTATGATAAACACTAAATCTGATTCAATATCATTGTTTCCTGTATGCTAGATAAGTCCAACCATTAAATTTATATTAGTTCTAAACTTCCATCTCGTCATTTAATGATAATCTGAAATCTAAATTGTATTATTCGGTTTTGTATTATGCTTTCTACGCTAATGGAAATTCTTGTAGATTCAACAATATAAACCTCACAAATCCTCTTTATTTATAATTATATTCTAAATTAATTACGAAGCTGCACATTAAATATAATTGAAGATTTAGTGGTAGTCTTCAAAAATTATTCGTATTAGATGATATTAAGATTGATGGGTACGTTAGATGGCGCCACTATCAATAACCGATTCAATTGGATTGGATTCATTGTGATATTCGGATTGCTGATTGACATTTAATAAATTCAAACACATATTCCACGTCATTTCCGTTCAATTATGGTTTTTCTTAACGTTTCGTGTTATGTACAAACTATTCAACGGATTTGAATGGGAAACGGTATTCATAAACTAATAATATTAAATTTAAAAAGCACATATCGCAGGCGAAGCCTAACCTAACCTACGCCTGACTTCAATCGGATTATAGAAATATCGTTAGGTTAGGATAGCTTAGGCTAGGTTAGGTTAGGTTAGATTGGGTTAGGTTCGCTGATTGATATGACAATCAATGTCCTCTCGGCGGGGAGGAAAATTTTGATTCGTATAATTCGTGTATCGATTGTCCCAAAACGATTACGTCCGATTCTGGTTAATATTAAACGCTTAGATCGGGTTGTTGTAGTCCACGACGCGTTGAAGATATTCTGAAAGATCTACAACGCATCGTGGTTGCTTAAAACGGTCACTGGACGGTTTTGGTTCTTTGGTGTGGTTTTTCTTGGGTTCTGCCACAATTTTCTAACAAAAAATTGGTATTCTGATTAAAGAGCCTTAATCTTATTTGCTGTAGAAAACTTAGAGCCAAGACCAAAAGAAGCTCATCAAATTCGGAGTACAGAAAAGTCAGAGTGAAGTACTGAAGATATTACGTAGTGTAGTTAAAAGAAAATACCCATTTTTGCTACTTTTCATAATCAACAACGTTTCACGAAATGGAAGGTTTAACTGAATGCACTGAAGAAATCTTCACTTTCCATATAAATTCCAAAGTCTGGCAACGTACAAGACTTTTAGTTATTCCTTTGTTGTAGAATCTGTATTTTCATAGAGAAAATTATAAGAAGAAACTTCTTTTATGTCGTACGTTGTCCTAAAATCAAATCTTTCTTTGTATTTTATGTATTAAGAGAGCAGCAAATAACTTAATCAAATTATTCTATACGTCACCTATTTCTGTAAGTATTATTGGATCTTTCCAGAAACACGATACGAACCAATTTATTTGCGAAAGATGTTGCGAATGCACATATCATTACATTGCATTATCTACATGTCTACAGGTACAAATATCAATGTAAAATATCAAGGAATTCGTTCAAATAAGAATCGATATCTCGTTATGGGAATGCAGATTCATTTGAGAGTGAAGAATAAAATGCGGTGTCGTATTTTTATTAAGAAATGTCGTTCGATGTTACTGAGGATTCGTGCTGACGGTAGATTTATTGATTTTTGTTATAATAATTAGAATGTTTTCCAGTCGTATTACAGGCAGTAACTTTGCCAGGATTTTCAAATAGGATGGAGTTTTTATGACTCTTTCTATTTTTGTTAAGTTAAAACCGATATGAATTGGAAAGCACGACTAATTTCGCCATAAAAGTTCTCCAAGAGCGAAGCAGACGTGTCATAATTGATATAGAGTGCGAGGATCCAGGCTATGTAACAACAAAATTCCTATACTGATGAAGAGGAACGTAGGAGATTCGTTCGTACCCAACCATCGACTACGAAGAGCAAGAAGAGTCCAACTTGTCATACTGAACCTCCAAACAATCAGGATTGATTGGGGGAAGTAGGAAAATAATGAAGAAGGAAGAGTAATATCTGACGACGGTTTATAGACCCACAAAGTGCACTCTACCAGCACTGGTTGGCCAAGTGGATAAAAAAAATTATAAAACAAAGTCTAGTTTTTGTCCATTCAGCATATCAGTTGATGTGATAACAATCTCAACGATGGGCAAAGACAGCGTGGTGAATATTTCGAGTGGATTGTACACTACTAGTAGTTTAGCGCTTCAATAGCACGTTTCGAGAATTTTTTCTGTTGATTGATGTACATGTAACAACTTGCTGTAGCATTCTCGCTGCAATCGACATCTGTGGAATACTTGTTTCATTTCCTTCTCGTTTTCTTTAGAAAACGTCTAGGCCAGATTATGCTAAACAGCTCGGAAGAGAAGATCAAGATTCTGGGCAGCTCTTACTTGGTTTTTGAGGTCTCTTTGATAATTTATCAATTCAATAATACAGGGTATATACGAAAAATATCAATAGAAATGTTTCTACGTATTGGTTGACGAATTTTCTTATCATAAATCATCGAATGTTTGACTCATAACCTCTAGGAATGATAAAAAAGAAGAATCAGCGTGTTATAACATGAGAACACGTCGTTAACGTCATCGTTACTTCTACGTCAATTTTCAAATTCGTTATTTTACGAGGGGTATTCGTAAATTATTGTAAATTCATTTTAATTTGGGTTATATCGGTAAATATTGAAATTTTCATGGCGTTTAATCATTTTCGAGGTTATTTACTACGATTTGAGTAATTTTTTTCATGAACACGACGATTTTTGGTAGAATATTTATGGGTATTATCATGAAATTGTAGGAATTTAATCTGATCGAACGTTGGTAGTACTTTGAAAGAGATCAATTCAAATTTTATCAAAATTAATAAATCTTGTTTTCTAGAGAGGTTTTTATCCTTTTGTTCATTGCTAGCAGTTCCACATAAAAAATAGACATTTTCCTGGTGGTATGGAAAGCTTTTTTTTAGTCCAAAAACGTCCAATCCAGATCTTTACGCTAGTTTGGAACCATATGTATCAGGAAAGGAAATTTTTGGAAATTTCTTTATGGATCCAAAGGTATAAGATCATATGAACCAGAATTAATCAATTACTCAACTTCAACAAGAGCTATATCCGAAAAGGTAGAAATATATTAGAAATTGGTCCAAAGAGATAAATATGTACTAAAAGTAGACGAAGTTATTGGTTCAAATAAGCGATTTACAAGTAAAAATCCTAGTGGATATGTAACGAATCTCTTGATGCCAAAAATCTCTTTTGGTTAGCTAGTTTTGGTAGTAAAAATCTTCTTGTTTATCTACATCAGCCCTATAATATCTACCAGGTCTTGTTTGTAAACTTTTTGACACCAATCCTAATAACAACTTCGATAGATCAGAAGAATCCCTTTCTTGAAGAAGCCTTCCAGGCATGGATTTAACGTTGCTAGTACTTTGGAAGAGATCAATTCAAATTTGATCAAAATTAAATTTTTTTTTGTTTCGTCATGATCATGCCTAAAATATTACACTTAACAAAAAATTACAATCAATAATCTTCAAGACCTTCAACGCCGCTTGGTTATTGGAGAACGTACTTTCTAGAAAGATTTTTATCCTTTTCTGATCCCATTTGTTCATTGCTAGCAACTCTACATAAAAAAATTTTCATTTTCCTGGTAGCAGGGAAAGATTTTTTTAGTCCGAAAATACCCAATCCAGCTCTTTGCGCTAGTTTGGAACTATATGTATCAGGAAAAGGAATTTTTGGAAATTTCTCGATGGGTCCTAAGGGATTAGATCATATGAACTAGAATTAAGCAATTACTCAACTTCAACAAGAGTTATATCCGAAAAGGTAGAAAGATATTAGCAATTCGTCGAAAGAGATAAAGATGTACTAAAAGTAGACGAAGTTATTGGTTTCAAAAAAGCAATTTGCAAGTAAAATACCTAGCAGATATCTAACGGATCTCTTGATGCCAAAAAACGCTGTTGGTTAGCCAATTTTGGCATTGAAAAATCTTCTTGTTTATCTAAATCATCCCTACACTATCTACTGGATCTTGTTTGAAGAATCCCTTCCTTGAACAAGCCTTCCAGACATGGATTTAACTTTGCTAGTACTTTGAAAGAGATCTATTCAAATTTGATAAAAATAAATAAATCTTTGTTTCGTCCTGATCATACCTAAATTATTACATTTAACAAAAAATTACCAGGAATTTTTCTTAGAATAATCAAGTATATTATTACTGTTGATATTTAGTAAACAACTGTCACCAGGGAGACCAAACTAGCGCCGAGGATTTTTATCAAAAGCTATTGTATATTCCCGACCTCACACTGCGAATGAGACAAAAAAACTACAGGAATTTGGCTGGGAAGTGTTAGTTTATACTCAGTATAGCCCGGATTTCGCTCCTAGCGACTCATCTCTTTTTATATCTCAAGTATCTCATTGGTATTTAACTATCCTACGATGGTGACGAGCTAAATGTTATGGATGAATATTAAGAGGGCGGGAAATGAGAGCGGTAAGTAGAGGTGTGTAATATGACATTTTCTAACCTTCAAAGACGTCAGTAATGACAGCGTTGCTTGTATAGTTGTAGAAAAAAGACTTTTCGGAAACCTAGTTTCAGGTTGCTGATTGCGGATCCTAACCTAAAATGAAATTTCAACCAAAAATGAACGTGCGTAAATTTAAGACATGATCTTAAGCAACTTTTGATTTTTATTACTTTTTAGGTTGTAGATGTTGAGCAATTATCAAGGATTTACCCTCTCACACTACACTACACTATAGTGTAATACTAATAACCTATTTCGTGCGAACAGCAAAAATCATAGACAAATTAAACAACCCGCAGTTACCCTATCAGGGTAAAATGGATTATGTATGAGTACGATCTGATTAATTTGATCAGTTTTCGAATAAAAATCAACGTGGGTTGTTTCCGAATATTCAGATTATCGAGTTAACTCGATCGTAGTTTCCGAAAAGTCTTATCGATCTTTCCTTTTTGAATATATATTTCTCAATACTATATTTCTCGCGGACACAGATAATGTACAATAAAACAAATATTTTCTTTTGTTTTATACACTGTAGTACACTGCTAAGAATTTGCCAAGTGCGGTTGAAATTTATGTCGAAGCGAATTGTTTCTATTCCGTAACGGATACACAATATCCACTGTTTATCTGAAATATTGATAAAACCCGGCACGTGATGCTCTACTATTCGCATTTCATGGGAAATCTACTGTGAAATGACAAAAACACTGCTAATAAAAATTACAACAGGACATAAAATTTTACGATTTTCTAATGTTGGTATAAGCCAACAATCACGAGCGAAAACCATTTTCTCATTTTATTATTCGATGTGTACTTTTCTGTCTTTCTCACTACGAAAACATACATTTATTTAGGAATGTGAGTAAATAAATTGATGATAAATCAATCACAAGGATATGGATATTATACATATTTTTTAAACAGTATACTAACCTCCAAAACATATATTTGAACGCATCAGTCGCTTCTTCGTTGATATCGCAATTAATTTTTGATTTGCGCGAATAAAAACAAATCACTAGGTACCAAACAAGGATGGTACGGAGGATTATCTTTTAATTCGACGGTTCTAAAACGTTTTTGTTTGAGCTGATGTGTGAGAGCTCGCATTTTGATTGGTTCTCCTGATTTTTTCGAACATTTCTAACAAACAAATGTTGGTGACTTGGGTCTATCACCTGTCAGAAGACCGCCCAATAGTCTGGTGATCACGAGAAGTTTCTCAAATTTCTTATCTGATATGGTTATGAATATTTTGAATTGTCTTATGTCTGAAGTGTTTCTCCATCTCATCCGTTCAGTTCATTATTGATGTGACATCTCATGAGGCTCTGGTCGAATGTATGGGGTTGTTGCCCGTTTCTGGTAAGGGTGTCTACTTCCATACACCCTTGATGGAACCTTAGGATTACTTTGGTTTTTATCAGATAGTAGTTTGTTTGTATTTCCACGCTAGTTTGGACGTACACTCAATAATCTTCAAGACCTTCAATGGTTATCGGAGTATGAGAATGTGTTTCCAGAGAGATTTTTATCCTTTTTTGATCCTATTTGTTCATTGCTAGCAACTACACGTGAAAAATAGATACTGATTTTCCTGGTGAGCTTTTTTTTAATCCAAAAACGCTCAATCCAGCTCTTTGCAGTAGCTTAGAACCATCTGTATCAAGAAAGGAAATTTTTGGAAAGTTGCCAGGGAATTTTTGGACATTTCTCGATAGATTCGCAGGGATTATATCATATGAACTAGTACCATTTGAGCCTATTGCTTTATTGTCAACTTCAGAGTGCTTATTAGTGAAGTAGGTATCTGACTGGATGTTAAGAGGTTTATTTCTTGTAGTTTTCAGAAGGTCGAATATAACTTTTGTCTATGGACATCTCCATACTCACGAAGGAGGTCTTGGGTAACCACCGAACAGTGTCCAAGTTCAGATTGAGCCTCTTCAATCAATGAAAGCACTTGCACTAGCTTAGAAGAATCTGTATCAAGAAAGGAAATTTTTGGAAAGTTGCTAGGGAATTTTTGGACATTTCTCGATAGATCCGAAGGGATTATATCATATGAACTAGTACCATTTGAGCCTATCGCCTTATTGTCAACTTCAGAGTGTTTATTAGTGAAGTAGGTATCTGACTGGATGTTAAGAGGTTTATTTCTTGTAGTTTTCAGAAGGAATATAACTTTTCTCTATGGACATCTCCATACTCACAGAGGAGGTCTTGGGTAACCACCGAACAGTGTCCAAGTTCAGATTGAGCCTCTTCAATCAATGAAAGCACTTGCACTAGCTTAGAACAATCTGTATCAAGAAAGGAAATTTTTGGAAAGTTGCTAGGGAATTTTTGGACATTTCTCGATAGATCCGAAGGGATTATATCATATGAACTAGTACCATTTGAGCCTATCGCCTTATTGTCAACTTCAGAGTGTTTATTAGTAAAGTAGGTATCTGACTGGATGTTAAGAGGTTTATTTCTTGTAGTTTTCAGAAGGAATATAACTTTTCTCTATGGACATCTCCATACTCACAGAGGAGGTCTTCGGTAACCACCGAACAGTGTCCAAGTTCAGATTGAACCTCTTCAATCAACGAAAGAACTTGCACTAGCTTAGAACCATCTGTATCAAGAAAGGAAATTTTTGGAAAGTTGCTAGGGAATTTTTGGACATTTCTCGATAGATCCGAAGGGATTATATCATATGAACTAGTACCATTTGAGCCTATTGCTTTATTGTCAACTTCAGAGTGCTTATTAGTGAAGTAGGTATCTGACTGGATGTTAAGAGGTTTATTTCTTGTAGTTTTCAGAAGGTCGAATATAACTTTTGTCTATGGACATCTCCATACTCACGAAGGAGGTCTTGGGTAACCACCGAACAGTGTCCAAGTTCAGATTGAGCCTCTTCAATCAATGAAAGCACTTGCACTAGCTTAGAAGAATCTGTATCAAGAAAGGAAATTTTTGGAAAGTTGCTAGGGAATTTTTGGACATTTCTCGATAGATCCGAAGGGATTATATCATATGAACTAGTACCATTTGAGCCTATCGCCTTATTGTCAACTTCAGAGTGTTTATTAGTGAAGTAGGTATCTGACTGGATGTTAAGAGGTTTATTTCTTGTAGTTTTCAGAAGGAATATAACTTTTCTCTATGGACATCTCCATACTCACAGAGGAGGTCTTGGGTAACCACCGAACAGTGTCCAAGTTCAGATTGAGCCTCTTCAATCAATGAAAGCACTTGCACTAGCTTAGAACAATCTGTATCAAGAAAGGAAATTTTTGGAAAGTTGCTAGGGAATTTTTGGACATTTCTCGATAGATCCGAAGGGATTATATCATATGAACTAGTACCATTTGAGCCTATCGCCTTATTGTCAACTTCAGAGTGTTTATTAGTAAAGTAGGTATCTGACTGGATGTTAAGAGGTTTATTTCTTGTAGTTTTCAGAAGGAATATAACTTTTCTCTATGGACATCTCCATACTCACAGAGGAGGTCTTCGGTAACCACCGAACAGTGTCCAAGTTCAGATTGAACCTCTTCAATCAACGAAAGAACTTGCACTAGCTTAGAACCATCTGTATCAAGAAAGGAAATTTTTGGAAAGTTGCTAGGGAATTTTTGGACATTTCTCGATAGATCCGAAGGGATTATATCATATGAACTAGTACCATTTGAGCCTATTGCTTTATTGTCAACTTCAGAGTGCTTATTAGTGAAGTAGGTATCTGACTGGATGTTAAGAGGTTTATTTCTTGTAGTTTTCAGAAGGTCGAATATAACTTTTGTCTATGGACATCTCCATACTCACGAAGGAGGTCTTGGGTAACCACCGAACAGTGTCCAAGTTCAGATTGAGCCTTTTCAATCAATGAAAGAACCTTTGGTGTCTAGTTAATAAAATAAAAAAAATCTATTACATTATTCCAGACCGTAAGTTTTACTTCAAGTTTTTTGTGGTCTTGATTTGAAGACATTTTGGGAAACCTGTGAAAATTTGTCATCCTAGAAAATGATCCATCTTTTCCTCGCCTGGTAATTGAATAGTGTGGTCAAGTAATTTTGTTCTTTGCCTCCAATAAGTCATTCCCTAACTAGATTTGACTCAATTTTATTGTGAGTGCTTGAAGAGCTGCTCTGAGATTAATGCTTCGTGTATATGTATAGAACATCTGCGACTTCGCCTGGAAAAAGTTAGGTTAGGTTATGTCTCTGCATCTCCGCCTGCAAAAGGGTCTCCGGCCTTACATTCCTAGCCCTACTTGTTAATTTTTCATTTTCTAACCATCAGTGTAGAACATCCAATGAGCTTCTTTGGATCATTTGCTCGACATGGCATCCGTTATTATATCAAAGGCACCAGGCTTGATGTTCTATTCCTTGTCAGCCATTATTACCTCACTTTCTATATAAGTCTTCAAAGAGGTCAATAATGACTTGAAGTGCTGTCGTGGGGGGATAGAAAATTGTTCTATTGCAAAGGGGATGTCCAATAGTACAGATGGAGTTTTTAGCAAGAATAGTGCGTATTGCATAATGAGTTTGCAAGTTAAAAACTAACACCAAAAGGTTAAAAAAGTCTTGGGTGTCAACAGTAGTTAAACTAAGAATAAAATAATCTAGTTAGGGTTCGATGAATTGTGGATCTGTACCAAGTTTTCAACTCAAAAAACAAGCTCGATGATTATCATATTAACAAGAACATTATCAATTATTTCTGAAGCCGCTAGGGCGCGTTTTATTATATGCTTTTTCTATAAAATAATTGACATTTCAATTCCTAATTTATATTAACTTTGTTTAGTTAAAAAACAGCTCGTTGATATCCTGTAAAGTCGTTTAAATTTACTTGCATTTCATTTAAAATTCTTGAAGCAATTCTTTGGAGTCTGCAAGCGACATGTTGCCAAATTATCGTACGTGCTAGGGAAATCTTTTCCTCGGCTGCAATTTATATTTCTCTTTATTTTCTTGTCCCGAACTATGATTCGTTTTACTTGGGAGATTTCGAGAAGGTTATAAAGAAAAATGTGAATGACAGACGTTTATTAGGTTTTATTTTTGCTGTTTCAACATAATTCGACGATTTAAATACAACCAGAAAAATAAATTAGTTCGCTACACCTTCTGGTTATAATGTCTCGTAAGATATTTCGGTTAATTTTTGAGAGCTTCTTCTTTAGAGTGAAAATAACGCAACATAGAAAATTTTTACATTTTTACGAATAATTAACTATAAGTTTTATCCCAAATCTATAGCTTGAGCATCCATCGATTAAAGTTCTAAAAAAATTAAAACTTTCTGGGAATTTACTAAATTGTGATACTTAAATTTTGACATATGGTAACACATTTTTTATGCTGCGGTTTTCTATAACTTTTGACGTGAATTGAACCAACAACACTTGTCATTAAACTAGCTTTGATTTTTGGTGATAAAGCACCATCTCGAGTCATAGATTTGGTTGGCTTCCGTAATCGGCTGTTGTGACATAAAACATCGACGCTGTGCGTGAATTGATATCGCAAGATCGTCATGTATCATACCAAGAGTTTGAAGCCTACTTGGACATTAATTCTACTCGCATATATTTCAATATTGCATGACATTCGGTTGTCAAAAAGATTTCTTCGCGTTGGATACCGCAGAATTTGACAATCGTTCAAAATAAACTCGATTCAATAGCTAGACAATCGCGTTGCTTCAAAAGACGTCTGTAAGATCGTGACATGCATCGAGGAATAATCGATCGATGCATATGAGCTCGAAACTAAACAACAATCGATTGTATGGGTCTTTCAAGGCGAGCCACGAAGCACTTTAAAGCAAATGGCCGCTTGGTTTTTCCTAATAACTGGACGGTCAATTCTGAATGGTACACAAACATTTGTTTGCCAGTAGTGTTCGAAGAAATCAGTGAAACCGTTGCATTTTGTGCAGTTATTTATATGGAAAGATCAATTTGAGAATAAGTTGTTACATAACCAGTGTAGAGCAGTGTAATTATTTTATAGATACTAAGAGAGATAAAGTTTTGATAAAAAGATTAACAAGAATTAATTATGAAATAATTAGACAAATTCTCCCAGTAATTGTATGTTGTATTTCTTAGAATATTTACCAAAAATATGGTTAAAACTGTTTCAAATACGCAAATGTAAGTTTTTCAGATGATTTTGAATGAATTCAATTATTATATCGTCTCTTCGGACACAAACTGTATAATCTTAAAATTTGCTAATTGTACAATAGAACTTTTAAAAACCCATTGTATATAAAAGTGAATTCAATGAAGTTTATATCAAATGCCACTCCAGGCAGAGATTTGTCACTATTCTGGAGAAAATTTGATCTGAACAATTCCATAATGACATTGTACACTATTCATCCGAAAAGGCTTTATAATAAAATTGCATTTTGAAAACCGAAAGTTAACAATCAAACTGTTTTGGTTTTGAATCTATAATTTTGATATTTTGAGATATCAAGAAGGTATTTTCTTATTATCATCTCACTTGATACTAACTTGTTAATTACAGTGAATAATTTTTTTCTGGTATCTTTTTGGCAACACTGTTTTTGACAGATCACGCGTCAAACGTGTCTAGTGTCATTGTCAAACTTCAGTTCAGTTTGGTCTATGATTTAATCATGAATCGACTTTCATCAAAATTCATGCTTGGTTAAGAGAGTGCATCTTCCAATTTATGGGCAGTTTGGTGGGCCCACTGAGGGAACTATTCGAAAGCTTGTGACTAAATTTCAAACCCGGTTTACACTATTAGACATTAAACCACTAATACGCAAGCGTACCGTGAGGACCGAAGGCTGTATCCCCCAGTGTGAAAGGATTTGGGTGTAAAACCTTATAAGATACGGCTGGTGCAAGAATTGAAGCCATAATGTCTAGCATTTGGTGAATGGGCGCTGGCAAACTTGAAGGAGATTCACTTTTTTATTGTGTTCAGCGACGAAGCTCATTTCTGGTTGAATGGTTACGTCAACAAGCAAAATTGCCGCATCTGGAATGAAGACCAGTCAGAAGCATTGCAAGAGCTACACCAATGCATCTCGGAAAAGTCACTTTGGTGTGGATTATGGAACGGTGGCATCATCTTCAAAAGCGGTGATGTCCGGAACGTTACTGTGAATGGCGAGCGCTACCGTGTGATGATTGATGATTTTTCTTCGCCCAAAATGGAAGAATCATATCATGTTTGGGGCATGTCAATTGGCCGCCTAGATCGTGTGATTTAACACCTTTGGACTATTTCTTGTGGGGCCATGTGAAGGCTGATGTCTACAGGGATAAACCAGCAACGATTGATGCACTGGAGGCCAATATTAAAGCATTTATTCGTGAAATACCGGCCGATATGTTGCAGAGAGTTTGCCAAAATTGGACCTCGCACGTGGAGCGGAGCCGCGGCCAACATTTGCATGAAATCATCTTCAAAAACTAAATTATACTGATCGTTCTATCGATTCCAATAAAGATTTCATCAATTTTTTAAAACTTTTTGTGGTTTTTTTTCAAAATCAAATCTTTTAACTCTTAAAAAATCACTGATTAGTTTTTTAGGAAAAGATCTTTCTTCTGAAAAATTTGTATCCGCAATACTCAAAATTTACATAGAGCAATATCAAAATTTGGGTAAACATCTCGAAGAATACTTGTGGTTTTTTTCAAAAGCAAATCCTATACCTCTTAAAAAATCACTATGTGCTATCAATTTAACCGAAAAAACTGAAAAAGTGCTTTTTATAAAAGTATATCATGAAGAAAAAAAAAGGTATAATACACTTTATTATAGAAAAAAATCGTTTGGAAGGAAAATCAATTCATAAATATAGTTTGCGTTCTTAAAAAAATACGATGTTATAAAATAAAATATGAAAAAGTATGGGAATAGAAAAATTGTTATAAAAGATCTAAATAACTTGATATAGCGTGTAAAACTTATGATACCGGCACCTGAAAACAAAAGTAATTACAGCACGGATCAGCATTTCCAAAATGCCAAAAATTGTGGGGTTTTTACGTAATTTACATACTAAACAATCAAGTTCACTAATGAATTAATTATTCATTTAACGATTTGAATGTTTTCATACGCGTTTTATTGAAACAGCTGGCAACATTGTAATAAAATATGTTTGCGGATTTGATTCGCCTCTGATAGAGGACGCTAGCTGTAGACTTCGTTATTGAAAGTTATGTGATGTAAATAGTGTTTGAAGAAGGAAAATTTTGAAAAAAAATACAAGAGTTCGAGGTTTTTAAAAGATAAAAAACGGTAAAAGTGTCTAGGATAATTAAGATACGATAAAATTTCGAAAAATTCTCTATGTGGCAAACATTTTTTCAATAAAATATTTTGGAGACCAAAAGACTTTGGAAAAGTGTCTAAAGAACCAGAATTTTTCGAAAAAGTGTCTAGAAACCCAGAATTTTCAATAATATTAATTTCTAAAGGGAAATTTTTTCGAAGAGTGTCTAGGTGGCAATGTTTTTCTAAAAAAAGTGTCTAGATATAAAGATTTTTTCAAAAAAGTGTTTAGATCCCCAAAATCTTCAATAATAATTATTTTTGAATGGAAATTTATTTTGAAAACTGACTAGTTGGCAATTTTCTTTCGAAAAAGGTGTCTAGAGAACCAGAATTTTCTGAAAAAGTGTCTAGAACCCAGAATTTTCAATAATATTAATTTCTGAAGGGAAAATTTTTTCGAAAAGTGTCTAGGTGGCAATGTTTTTCTAAAAAAAAGTGTCTAGATATCCAGATTTTTTCAAAAAACTGTTTAGATCCCCAAAATCTTCAATAATAATTATTTTTGAATGGAAATTTATTTTGAAAACTGACTAGTTGGCAATTTTCTTTCGAAAAAGGTGTCTAGAGAACCAGAATTTTTTGAAAAAGTGTCTAGAACCCAGAATTTTCAATAATATTAATTTCTGAAGGGAAAATTTTTTCGAAAAGTGTCTAGGTGGCAATGTTTTTCTAAAAAAAAGTGTCTAGATATCCAGATTTTTTCAAAAAACTGTTTAGATCCCCAAAATCTTCAATAATAATTATTTTTGAATGGAAATTTATTTTGAAAACTGACTAGTTGGCAATTTTCTTTCGAAAAAGGTGTCTAGAGAACCAGAATTTTCTGAAAAAGTGCCTAGAACCCAGAATTTTCAATAATATTAATTTCTGAAGGGAAAATTTTTTCGAAGAGTGTCTAGGTGGCAATGTTTTTCTAAAAAAAGTGTCTAGATATACAGATTTTTTCAAAAAAGTGTTTAGATCCCCAAAATCTTCCATAATAATTATTTTGGGATGGAAATTTATGTTGGAAAGTGACTAGGCAATTTCCTTTTGAAAAAAATGTCTAGAGAACCAGAATTTTCCGAAAAAGTGTCTAGAAATAAAACAATATATAAATTGTAAAAAATTTATGGATTATTTAATGTAAGAGAGTTTGCATAATTTCAATATAGTATTGCTTTAAATAAAACCTCAATACCTTCACTAATTGTGAAGGTTTACGATTGTGGACTGAATAATTTAATATAAGTAGTTGCCAACAACAGATCTAAATATAAACATGACGATATTCGCCATAATTTACAGGTAAGTAGATAATTACGTATTTTAATTATAATATAAACTTTTATCCAGACTTTGTCAATTTGAAATTCAACCAAAAATATAGCATAGCAACACCTATGATGAATTTTTTGTTTATGGATTTATTTATTTCCATTTTCCGTTAATTTTTCATTTCTTTCACTTGCGAATCATTAAGTTGAAGCCGTATCCCATTGGCTGCGAACTAGAACTGCATTGATCACGCTTGGCTACCAAGATGGAATATCAAATGATATGAGTGGATAGACGCCAGGTTTCTGAGGGATTACATGGTAGTGGGGGGCCATTGAGACTACCGTCGTTCTGTAACTCACTTTTGTTAATAGGTGGATGGTCGCCAGACAGGTATCTACCATCCACCATCCTAACAATCTTCCTGCATGGCGTTTGAAGATGTTGATATCGACAAGAAAATTTGTAAAAGTATCCATCTAGCTCTTAAATCTTCAAAAGCATTCTTATCGAGTGAAAGCTGGAGCCTTCTCCATAGGCATGAGACAAGACAATACTTTAGAGAAATTTGGAAAGGCAGCAAATATTTCTAAGAAGATCTAAAATACTCTGAAATCTATTAGGATCTTCTAGATGGTGAAATATACAGAACTGATGTGTTCAAAACATGGAAATTATTTCCAGAAAAAATTGGATTAGTCTCAAATGTTTTGGACTGTGTAAAACACTTTCTAGAGGGTGAAACATCAAGTTCTTATGTGTCCAAATGAAATGATGATGTTCAAGAACAATGTAGAATAATCTGGAATATTTTGGAATCTATTATAAGCTTCTAATGTGCAAAATGTCTTCTATATGTCTTCAATAAATACAAATACGTTTCAGAAAAGTGTAACATCTTACTTAGAAGATCTAAAATACTCTGCAATGTATTAGGAACTTCTAGATGGCAAAATATTGAGCACTGATGTCTCCAAAGCATAGAAAATCTTTCCAGAAAGATTTGGATTAGACTCAAATGTCCAAGACATTTTCCAGAGGCTGAAACATTAAGTTTTTATGTGTCCAAAAGATATAATCATGTTCAAGGAAGATCAGGAATTCTCTGGAATTATTCGATATGTATAAGAACTTTTAGAAAGCTGAAAAATCTTCCCAGAAAGATCTAGAATATTCTGGAATATTTTTGAATCAGTCGAGAATGTACTAGAAAGGTCTGGTATATGCTCGGGAATATATTAGAAAGATTTAGAAAAAGGAGAATCCAGTTTTTATAAATTCAATGTTTTGGAATGTATTAAAATTTCTAGCATCCAGCTGTCATATCTTTAAAAACAAAATAAAAAACATTCCAGGAAGATTAAAATTAGTTATTCTGGAGCGTGTTTGAAACTTTTCGATGGCGAAATATCCAGCTCTCATATCTCCAGAAAGATCAACGATATATTAGAATGTTTGCCAGAGTCCAGATTGATCAGAAATACTCTCAATTGTTCTGAAATATATCAACATGCCTCAAAATTTGGAATAATCTCAAATGTATAAGAGAGTTCCAGATGACAAAATCCATCCATGACATTTTACAAAGGTATTATTTCATTTTTACCACGGTTTATAACGAAAAATGAAGAGTTGATGAAACACCTGATGAAAATATTGGAATGGCTGCGAGTGATTACTCCAGAGCTAAATTTCTAATGATCTAGAAATAGAGTTAGTTCAGGAATTAGCACACTTTCAAAGCTACCTTCCAATTTTTACTTCGTACTGCTCTGTGTACACCAGCGTGAAATGGTTAAAGTTTTTCTTGTTTAAAATAAGTCGAATCAAAACCAAGAAACGCTTAACTCTTTAGCTCTTTTAATGGGAACTAATAAACAGTTTTCGTACGACAATATAATTAATTATTTTGTTGTTAAACTGTGACTGTAATAAGAAATATGTATCAACAAACCTAACCTCACTAAAGTAGTACATAATTCAAAATGTTTTAACAGTTATTTGTTGTGAAAATAATCAAGGATCTTACATGAACCTTGGTTCTTATATTATAATGTTGTGAAGATTTTTTTGATGAAAAATGTAATTTGAATAATTGTGAACCAAGTTATCGAAATTCAGAGGTCAGTAGAGGCGGTCAACCCCTTAATCCGCCACTGCTTAAAACGTTTTATAATTCTTTCTACTCAACGATTCGCATCTCGTATTTCAGCCTCAGCTTCAACCGTTTGTTCAATAGATTAAACATTATAAGCAACTCAAATGCCCAACAATGTTCTTGATGTATTACAAAAATAAAATGTTCTACATTTTTGTTTACATGTCTGTTATCGCTATGGATTTGTAAAGGTGATTTATGCAACACATTTTACAATACCAAAATGGCGACGCAAATCACATTTACGTAAATGTCAATAAACCGGAGGAATTCCAATTTATGATACATTCAAATAAAAAATAATATTCATAAGATTTTAAATTGTAATATTGTAATCGAATATAACAACCTTCAATTGTAATAGTTATTGTTTCTTCTTATCTAAATTACTACAACCTTTAAATAAAATACATTATAAATCATATTAGTGGTGAATTAATTATTTATAAATATTATTAACAATGATAAGAAATATAAACAAATAAGGTAAAGCTTCCTTAATAACTGATCTTACGATGTATGAACAAAATCATTGAATCGTTGTAAATACAGAGTGAGTTTTATATATTTCGAAATGTCAATGTCAAATTTGTTATTGTAGCAGTAAATGTAATATTTTAATTTCGGCGAAAATAACGCAAATGTAGGGAACATTAAATGAAAAATAATTTCGAAAAGCGAAAAATATACAAGGTGATCCATTTGAAATAACATTTTTCCGGAAAAAGAAAAGATCGGACAACAATGTAAATACAACCATAACACCCTATCACAAGACCCTCGTATACAAGCCGTTTCGAAAATAATTGAGGCATTCCATGCATAAAACTCACTCTGTATAGAGGATGTCTTAAAAATATTGAATAATCAAACAAAAAGGAAGCCTCAATATTTTTTTAATAGCTTCAATCCAACGTTCAGCTTGCTCTTCGAGATCTTGGTAAAACTATTCCTGGGGCTTGGATTCAAATCGTTCCGCCTTGAATTTGGATGAATGATAATCTGACGGTGCAAAGTCGGGACTAATTACTGGATGTGGTAGGAGTTCCTTTTGCATAACTTTAGCAGAATTGCTTTTGATTAACTGAACCAAAACCTTTCTTCGATAAATTCTCATACTGCCCACTATAATATAGACCAGGATCAATAATTTTTTATACCAAAAAAAAAACTGTAGGATGAAACTCATTGGGAAAGCAGAAAAAATAAATTACTGGCGATATGAGTTTAGTAAGTGAGTTTTTAAAGGTAAAAAATGGTTTTTCTCGATTTCCGTCAAAACTACGAGTCCTATGGAAAAAGTTAGAAAACAAAATTGTAGGTAGAAAAAAGACCATCACCTTCTTCGTCCCCACTATCTGCATTGATTCTTCATTTACAATTTCATCTGAATCTTTAGCTTCCTCTATATTTTAAACTGTTTCACAGCTGCAGCAAATAGTTTTGAGCAATGAATTGATTTGCACCATTACGTATGAGCGAGAATAGAGCTCTATCACTTTCTCCTCTATATTCAACATCATTTTTAGCAATTACGCCCTACCAACTGATTTAAGGTTTACTTGTCAGCTCTATATTTGTTAACCTGGATATGACAGGACGCAGATGTTTAAGTTTTTGATGTTTTCAATCTTTTAGATCAAGGAAATTGAAATATGTATGCGCCGCTGCATGTATCACGATCCTGGTGGTAATAATTGTGGTTGTGACTGTAATCCTAACTCGAAAATCAGGAAAAACTGAAAGATTTTCAGGAGCTGCAGTTAGTAACGGACCGGGATGTTCAGATATAGCAATGTAAGTAAATATATTGAAGATATCGATCGCTTTTGCATAATAAAAATTATTTATTCACAAAATATTTGAGTGCAACGATTCGAAAAATTACTTTGAAACAAAATAAATTTGATTTTGAATACAAGAAAGAATAAGCTACATAATTGAAAAATTATAATTTGAAGTTACCTATCAAAAACATCTATTTTATCATTTTTTTTAATAGTTTAAATAAAAACAATGGTTCTTCCAACCAAAAAATGAAAGATAGAAACTATAATGAGGTAGGATAGACTTATAAGTCATGAAGCATGTGATTTACCTAAAGAAACCCCCAATTACTAAAAGCATAATAATCAGAATTGTTTTAAGACTTGATAGAATACTAACATTGAGCGATGACCATGAGCCACGCCACGCCACGCCACGCTACGTCACGTCATGCGACTTCGATTCATGTGATACATTGTGTACAAATTTCTAACACGCCACTTGACGACACGCTAATTTCATTCTATAATTTTAAATAAAAAAATTTTCTGTAGCTTTGAGTACTGGAGAGCACTAGTAGTTTAGTGATCTAGAGTTTTTAGAAGAATCAATATAAATCCAAAGCGATAAATAAAACTTTACCATAAACTGGCGTACAAAGGCAAGAGAGGGGCGTTAACACGTCTTAACACGCGTCAGTTACATCTGAATAGTTTGAATCGTCCCACGTGGGAGGCGTGGAGTGGCGTGGCGTGTGGTGGGCTGAATATGTATGCAGATAATTGAATTAAATGGAAAAACATGAGCGTGAGGTAACGTGGCAGGGCGTGGCGTGTTGCTAGTGGGTTTCGGCCTTAATTGATGAAGCAAATGCTAGATATGGGGACAAAACAAAAAATCCACACATTTTCGAACAACTAAGTAAAGTAGTGGTTGACTGGGAATGTTGTTGTTTCCAGTAATTTGTCAAATGTCTCAACTATAAACATCCGATTTTCCTAATTTTTCCACAACCGATCCTGGAATTTCCGAGTTCAGGGGATACCAGTCGAATGTTTGATAGTAGTGTACTACGTTATGGGAAAATTCACAGAATCGAATGATTTGTTTACAATCTATAGCCAATTAACATTTTTTGATCAATTTCTAGTCAATCCAATCAAATAAAAAAGTTTTTTGTATTATTTTTATGACAAATTAATATTAATTTTAGGTCTCTTCTGTTTTAAAACTAGTTTTTTTAATAATTTTTGGAAGAATGATGAAATTTGACGTTTCGACTTTTCTTCAAGTCTTTATCAAAATGTGATATTGACATTAACAATTCGCGTCATGAACATCAAAATTAGAATAAAATCAAAATAGAAAATGTTTTAATAAGGAAATGAATTTTTCTTTGGCACTTACATCTCAAATATGCAGCAGTACTTAATCAATCAAATTATTTTTAGTTTTATTAGAAATTTCACTTAAATTATTTAAATCTTTTTCATCATTTATAGCTTTTTCTTTCTTATTAATGTGAACCATTTCTAAAAATTCTCTTTCTCGGGTATTAGATTCTGTTCCAAGAATTTTTGAATCTTTATGAATGAATTTTTATTTTTTTTTTTATTATTGGATTGGTATTGATGACCTCTTAATCTATTTTCTAAATACTGAGATGTCTGTCCTATGTAGATTAGTACAAGACACTTTTTATATAATATTACATCTTTTGTTTTTTAGTGTTTTAAATTTCAATTAAGTGAAATATTTCGATAACGTTTTATGTCCTTTATGACTAATATCATATTTATTAAAATAATCTGATTGTTGCTGGGAAATTCTTTCTACATATGGCAAGGAAAATGTTTTATATGTTTTTTAATCGATTGTAGTATTTATCCTTTTTTTTTAATATGTTGTTAATCATTTTTTTCTTATAACTGATCTTTTTTGTGACATAGGATGACACGAATTGAAGTTTAAATATCTTGATGACCAAATTAGTTACGTATTTTGATAAAGATTTAAAGAAAAGTCCAAACGTCAAATTTGATCTTTCTTCCAAAAATTATTAGAAAAAACTAAATTCAAAACAGAAGAGACCCAAAATCAAAAACATTTAGATGTATTAAGAATAATATTAATTGGATTCCTATAAAAACTTCCAAGATGAATATTTTGAGAAGCCTTTTCTAATAATATGAATAAGCGTAATGATTTTATCACAAAAAATTTGAAAGCGTTATTTATTTTTAAAAAATATTCCCTAGCCGTATTTTGGAGAATGTGGAAAATGAAAATGTACAATTTATTCGGTGTTAATGAGCACTGTCGAGTGAGTTTTTCGCGTAGAAAAATATTTAGAACGGAAGCGTATTTTATAACGTAAATCGGATGTCAAAAAACAAAAAAGAAAAACGTACTAAAATACGTGAATGAATTTATTACTTTTAATCAAGTATATAACATATTTTCATCGAAAAAAAAATTTATTTTTTCTTGATAATCAGTAAATTTCAATAATGACAAAGTATACGTGCATGCGAAGAGATATTTATACAGGGAAAAGTTTCAGAAAAAAGCTGGTTCGATATGACGGTAAGTATATTCCTCAAATATCAATTGCAGATTATAAAAAGCCTTGCCGACAATTTTGTTTGATGTACCATAGGTGTAGATACCTTATTTTATATTTTTTCATAAATACTTTAGAAAATATTGCATTTCAACAACTATTGTAGAATATATTGTTTATATTGAATAGTACAGTAAATAAAGATCGAAAATATACCAGCCCTGCAAGGATTGTTCAAGGAATTGATTTTTTAAAAATTGACAGGTATCGATGGGTACCTACATCCCTCAAATTATTTACTAGAAAAAACATGTGGAAGACACCGAGAAAATGGCCCAAAATTTCAAAAACCCGTTTTTCGCCAATGATTGGCGAAATATGGCAGTAAGGGAGTTCGTTTTGGGCTTAAAATGAAGATTATTTCATTATCTACAAAAATAGTCCCGATGAATTTTTTCGCAACATTAATAATTTTCGCGAAAACGGGGGCTCGAAAATCCCCAATTTTAACAATGTGAAAATATGTCAGTTTCTTCTCGAATTCGAGGCCTAGGAGTTAAAAAATACACTGATCTCGATGTTTTGAAGTGTAAAGACCAATTGTAGAGGGCCCCAGCACGTTCCTCCTATATGCGAAATTATAACGGCCTTCGGCGAGTGCCCCAGGAATGTTCCATTTCTTAACAATTCTCGGGGATTATTTCCTTCGAGAAAAATCACTTGGGCTATTTCATTTGAATCACCAAATCTTAATAGTGATAACATGAGAATGGGGTGGTAAAATTGGCCAAAAATTTGCTTTTTGTCAATAACTGCCGAAATTTGGCACTTGGGGGGTTCTTTTTGGGCTTAAAATGAAGATCAGTTCATTGTCTGATGATTTTTTTAGTAACAGTTTTCGCGAAAACGGGCTTTCGGAAATTCCCAATTCTAGCACTGTGAGGGCAGTTTCAGCTCGAACTTGAACCCGAGGAGTTTAAAAATTCCATATATTTGGAACCGGGAATTTTTTGCGTACTCTGCGTACAAGAATATACTTGAAATGCATATCAATGGAAAGATCAGAACGTGGATCTTTTAGAAAGAAACATTCTTGAACTGAAAAAATCGAGGGCGAAGAGAAAATAATGCTCGAAAAAAAGTACAGTTTTTCAATTTTCTAAAAAGCTACGGAACTTGAGGAAAAAAAAGAAAGAGGTACTAAAAAGGAGACATTCTCAAGTTTCCAATGATGTGTATTTGAAGGCGATCTGATTATTAATTATTTGTTAATTCCTTAAAGACCGCAGGATTTTTAAGAACTCCAAAAATTCAAAAAAATCGTACTTAAAAAAATACTTTGTTTGTTAATATACCCGGATATTATGAAATGAATTTTTCTGAATACCTTTCAAAGCCTCAGAATCCAAAAAGATTCAACTGAATAACTATTATTAACAAAAACATGGGTGAATTGGATAATTGTCGAAAAATATCGAGGAAAGAGAACTTTGGGCAGGGTTTTCCATATTAAAAACAAATTTTTCGAAAAAATAGTGAGAATGTCATGATACCTATGGATTTCCTCTTTCAGATGAATTTTAAATCATGAAAAAATATTCATTTTTACACGAGTTATTGAACAATTTGTCCACCTGCTTTTACGAGAACGCTGCGTCCCCGGCAGCACTCCAAATACGTGCGTTTGGGGTTTGTTATCTCGAAAATGATCAAGTTTTCGAGAAAAGTTATCGGAACAATTTTTGTATATAATGAATTGATCTTGATTTTAAGCCCAAAAATAACTAACTATGGGCAATTTTCCCGGTGCCTTTCACATGTTTTTTTTGGTAAATAATTTGAGGGTTGAAAGTACCCATTAATACCTGCCAATTAAAAAAAATCAATCGAGGGTATGTTGGGACCTTTATTTACCGTACTATGAAGACGTTTCGTTATGCGGTTTAACATTTTAGAAATATTATGTCCAAAGGAGGTACAGTAGCCGACGCAGCTATAGCAGCTCTATTTTGCGAGGGAGTCGTTATGCCGCAATCTATGGGGCTAGGAGGAGGATTTTTACTCACGCTCTATAAAAAAGATACTGGAGAAGCTATTTCTTTGAATTCTCGAGAAGTAGCACCTGCAGCTGCTACACGAGATATGTTCGGAGGAAATGCTACTCTGTCATTAAACGGTAAATTTTGTTCATCCCTCCATTTCAATCAAATTCATTTGTACGAGAGTTGCTACTCAAGTTTTAAGACAGACAAATGTATCAAACGCTTCTTAAGCTATAGAAAAACTTTGACCTCGCAGTTCATTTTGTAACCTAGTACAACCAGAGGAACGCGGTGGTTCGAGATGGTGTTTCATCGCCAAAAATCGAACCGAGTTGGTTAAATTTTTTGATTAGTATGAATGTTCCAAGTATCTTTAAACAACTCAAATAGCAATCGTGTGACACCACTTTCTCCGAGTACGTTCACTATTGGAAATGTCGAAATTTATGACGGCGGTATCAAATTTGACATATTGAAATCAGTGTTGCCGTATTTCAAAATTTAAGTAACAACCCTCGTGATAAATTTATTGTAGTTTAATTATCTAATGAATCTCATGAATTTTAAGGTGGATTATCAGTTGCTGTACCAGGAGAATTGAGGGGATATTGGGAATTGTACGAAAAATACGGAGGTGGTGTTTCGTGGAAGGATATAATTAAACCCAGTATTGATTTGTGCAATAATGGCATACCGATTACTGAATACGTAGACTACGTATTGAGATCCAATAAGGATAAAATTCTATCAGAACCACAGTTAATGTAAGGAAACTATTCAAACTTTTTTATTTATAAGAATAATGAAGTTATTCAAACACCTTCTATTTTCAAAAGACTATAGTGTATAACTGATTTACCATATTATTCCATCTAGCATCGAAAAATACTCGAATGAATACCAAATAGAGCAACAGGCTTCATTATATTCTGTGAAAGATTTCATATTTATAGTAACTTTGGTTTCAAAGTTCTTGTAATTTTTTTAGTTTTCTATCTAATACGAGCTGCTTTGTAGATTTTTGTAGCATCTTCTTTTTTTTTTCAAGTTTCTGGTCATCACGTAGAAGTACCTCAAACTTCTTAATCTGATTATGAATCTTTTAGATTGTCTTAGGTCTAGAATACGTCCCCAAGTCTCCATCTGTTCTTTAACCATCCGTTAAGCGTTTGTCATTGATGTGGCACCACAGTAGGGGTCTAGTACAAAGTATGGAGTCGTTACTACGTTTTTTGTTTCGGCAAGGTTGTTGGCTTCTTCAGTCACTTTAACCGGAAATATTTTCTATCCAAATACTCCCTATTTTTGTTAGCAACTCTACCTGAAAAAAAGTAGGTGATTTTCTCAGTTGTATGGAGATTTTGATCCAAATATTCTCAATACAGTTCTTTGCGCTAGCTTCGAACCATTGCAGATATAATTCGAGCCTGCAGAAGATCTCTGTTGTCCCATGATTGACCGTCATTAATTACCATTTCGAATGGAATGTCTGTATTCATCATAGTGTACATTTGATCTATTGGTTTGTCACTGCTTTCTAACTTATAATTTATATGTGATTTGTCAGATTTCCTAGCTTCAGTTTTTTGTCAACATTAGCCTTTGGATGCTGCTAAATACCTCTATAAGGGGAAGAAGGTTTAGCACCGTCTCTAAGGTTGTGGTGGGGAACTTTGCCTCTATGATACTAATGCAGATTAACTTTTGATTTTGTTCAGTTTTTTGAGATGTTGTTTGCTCAGTTTTCGACCACCAAACAAGCGATTTGTATCTGATCATAGGATTGATGAGTGTTGGGAAAACCATCTGTCTCAAGTCTCTAGTTTTTTGTTATAACTTTTGGCTTTTTTGTGTTTTTACCTCGAACCATCCTTTCCTCTGTTTTCCATCACTTTTTTGCTGTTCTGTACAATATTTTGGCTAAGCTTGGTGCCTTTTCTAATGGAAATACGTTTATTTTCAAATTTGAAGCATTAATACTTTGGTTCTGAGTATGTTATATCATGATAAAATATTTATTAATTTTATTTCAGAAATATTTTTGTCGACCCAAAAACGAATGAGTTATATAAACAAGGAGATGTTTATACGCGACCTCTGTTGGGGGCAACACTAACAAAAATAGCCGAAGAAGGTGGTGATACTCTACATAATGGTTCCCTAACCTCAATTTTAGTAAAAGATATACAAAATCGGAATGGCATCATTACGATAGAGGACATGAATAATTATAGGTAGGACTAGAACTAATTTAATAAGCGAAAAACACTAAATAAACGTTGTTTTTTTCAATAGACTACGAACTTGGAAATTAAATGGCAACAATGGAAAGATATAACCTTAAAATGTTTATTTGGTTACACGTCTAGCTCTATAGCCCAGTCAAAGTTTGTTTATAGATTTAATTTATTTGTAAATATACATAATTTAACCCGAAACTTGTTGCAAAAAATTCGGAAGCTAGTAGATGATGTGAAAATGAAAATTTTCTCACAGGACTCGTAGTTTATGAGTTAAGGACATTTAACGTTGCTAACTTAGTCCCAAACACTCTGTATTAATGTATAGTGTCATTTCAAAATACAATCAAAGTTGTAAGCCTCTGCTGGAATTTTTTTGTCGGTTTCGGCTCGTTTTTTGGAGAGTAATCCGCTAGATTGTTGGATTGTGTCGAGGACACAATCACAAATAATGCGTTTGATTGTTGTTAAGTATCTTTACAGTCTCTACTCGATGTTACTTTTGGAAATGATTCCGGTCTTATGGTACGAGTCCAGTATTAACATTTTTCGTGTCCAAAACATTAACCAAAATATGTTGAGTCGATCTTAGAGGAAGTTATGAGTCTCAGATCTAATCGACCACCATTTGTGTGCACATCTGTCAACATTTTTGGCACCAAAGCATACGTGAAGATTTTAGAAAGGTTCTTAATTGCATTGGACCATGTCCAGCAGTCTTTTTAAGTAACGGACAGTATATTTTGTAACAAATGTTGATCATATTAAATCTGTTGATTGTAATGATAGGAAATATTATTATTATTTTAATTTTAGACCAAAATGGCAGACACCAATTAATTTAACTTTGACAGGCGGTCATAAATTATACAGTCAACCCTTACCTGGTTCTGGTGTTGTTGTGGCGATGATTCTAAATATATTAGATAACTTTTTAGACATTGAAAATCAAGAATCTATAGAAAATTATCAAAAAATCGTGGAAACTTTCAAATTTTCTTATGCCAAAAGGAGTTTATTGGGAGATCAAGATTTTGTACCGCTCCAAGAGGTATGTATGATTATTGTTTAGAGTGAACCACATTTCATGATTTGTCAGTATTTCTTTGGAATTTAATGACTACAATATTATTGTTGCGACGACATTGGACACTCTGTAGATGTAGCTATAGCTAGTCTTTCTAATGTGGAACTCAAGGTATTAACTGAGCAAAAAAATAAAAAAAAAATATTGATAGTAGTAATTTCGAAGAAGAGCAGCTTTTGATTGCTTTTGAAATAGAACTGAAATTATGTACCAATTTGTTGAAAATAAAGAAGCCAAATTAGAAAATTGGAAACAAGGAATAGACTGAATGAGCTGATTTACATAAAATTTGATTTGTTTTTATAAGAAATTCCTGCAAGCAGATCATAGAGGTCTTTTCCCTGCAGATTGGAAAGTTTCTCGTGTCAAACCATATCAAAAAAGGTTCCTAATAACTACGTCCATTGCTTTAGTCCCAGCCATTCTCAAGGTCATGAAGAAAGCTGTTAATCAGCAAATCTTTAGATATCTTAAATCTGCTGTCATCATCAGTGACCATCAATGCGGCTTCCTTGAATATAGATCAAGTGAGGACCTCGTGGTCTATATTATTAACGTTTGGACTGAGCTATGGAGAAATATGGGGAATTCAGAACAATCGCACTTGACATATCGAAGGCTTTTGACAGGGTTTGGCATGGCAACTTCCTAAATTGATTAAGATCGTTCGGTTTGCAGTCCTCACTTATCGGCTGGTTTGGTAGCTTCCTCAAAGACTGATCCATCCCAAGCATATCCTGAAGATGCTAGAATCAATACAGAAGACAGCAGATCGACTTATAGGCGATCCAGAGTTGACCAAAAACTTGGAAAACTTAGAGCATAGAAGAAAGCTTCCCTCCTAGAGAAATATTTGCCACAGACGTGGCTCATGAACATCGAATTTTTTTTAAGACGAGCCAAATCCAGTTGTTCGCCACGAAGCTCGTTTCTTCGGAAAAACTTAACTTGTCTCCAACGTTCCATTGGAAAAACGTAGAATGATCAATTGTGGTACACCAGCATTTGTTTACCAGAAGTGTTCGAAAACAACAGGAAAATCTATCGCAGAAGCGAGATCTCACGCATAAATTCAAACATAAACGTTTTTGAATAGTCAAAACATCGAATTGTCATCCACCGTTTAGTCCTTATTTGGCACCCAATGATTTCTTCATATTCCCGCAGATCAAAGATACACTTGAAGAAGAAGTTGACGCGTTCAAATTAAAATATTAAAATAGAAAAAACCGGGTGGTTCTTTTCAAAAAAATAAAGAAATTTGATATTTATGAGGTTAATCTTTGAACACTTTTTATACACACCTTGTATAAAATCGAGAATTTTTCAACATAGATTCAAATACGTGTGACCTTGCTAAAAGCAACTGAATAGAAACCATTTTCATATCTTCAAGGGTATCTTCGTAAAAAAATAATTTATAAGGGTTTGCAACGGTTAAATTTTTTACAAAAAAATTAAAAACACAAAATGTATGCATTTTTCGAAAAAAGTTTTTAGACAAAAGTATACTAAAATTTTACGTAGATTTAGAAAATGTATTAATATACAGGGTGTTACACTAAAAATAACAAAGTTACAGTCGACTTCCGGTAGAACCGGAAGTCGGCCATCTTTGAAAATATCTTAGTTAAAAAGATCGTATATGAAAACTCAAACGTAGAAATTTTTATGATTTTACTATAAGTATTTTGACATATGCGAATAGTTTTAACTCGTCGTGGGACATCCTGTATAATTTCGAAAGATTATACTGACCTATCAAATTTCAGCAACATGTTTTAAATTGAAAAAAGAGGAAGAAATACTTTGTTGTACCAGAAACCAGTAATAGAGTTGTGGAGACGACAGTATTTGATGAAAAAGTTTACACACACACAAACTTGTGTAAACGCAGGCCCACAAAGTTTAAAATTTGAGTTGATTAATCCATAAATTCGTCAAGGCGACCTTACAACTAGATTAAAGAGCCCTTAAAGTACAAATCACATCATTATAGTCTCAACAAATTGTGTGTGTCTGTAAACCTGCGAACAAGTTGAGGTACAAGAAGAATTTCCAAGAAGAAAGTCCCTAAGGGTCAGATCTATTGAATACGGTGGATCGTGAGGCAATTTGTGAATGTTAATGTTAGCGATCATAGAATTTTGAGGAGTTGGGTTCACCTTATCAAGCAGCATCTTTCTGATGATACTCGATGGACAAAATCCCACGACTATCCCTCTCTATCCTAACCTAAACTAACCATGATTTAGTATTGTGAGTCATTCTTTAGCTTCACTTGTCTACTAGCGATTCCTTAAAGGCGGGTTTCATATATATATAAGACTTGCATCGTGCAGCTTGTGCGCTAGTCGCGTGCAGCACCACTAGGAACCGATAGGTAGCCCGCTCTTCGAGTTAACGCATGTGCAGAAAACATTTCCAAGCCGCATGGTCATACACAGGCAACCCAAAATCACTTATTGGATAGCTTGAGTTTGTTATTTGTAGTAGTTTGTAATTAGATAGTTCATATACTAGTTTGAATATTGATTTTGTGTTAACTTCAAGAATGTATAATTGTAGGTTGAAAGATTTTCATTAGAAGTCTAATATTTACCTCATACGGGGGGTGTTCATAACTTCATTTATTTATTGTAGATACTCGATGAAATTACTTCAACTACATTTGCCGAACAAATCCGAAAATCTATTAACATCACTGCTACTTCTACGGATACATCATATTATGGTGGGAATTATTCTGTCCAAGAAGATCACGGAACAGCAAATTTATGTATCCTAGCACCGAACGGAGATGCTATTGCCGTAACTAGTACAATTAATTATATGTAAGACACTGATTTTGTTTTATATAGTTCGTGATTGATTTGTGGTTATCGTAGATTTGGTGGTATGGTTTCGGAAAGTACTGGAATCATTTTAAATGATCAAATGGATGATTTTTCTTCCGACAATATCATCAACGTGTATAATTTACCACCGTCACCAGCCAATTACATTGAACCAAGAAAACAGCCGTTGTCTTCGATGTCACCTAGTATAGTAGTCGATGCAAATGGTGATGTTGTTATGGCAGTTGGGGGAGCTGGGGGATCCAAAATAATCACCAGTATAGCTCAGGTATAAATGTAATGAAACAAATCAGAAATTTTTTAATTTATATCACTAATCCGGCAAACATTGATGCATCGAACTGTACTCTAAACTTGTTAATTTCATAGAAATTCGGTTCATTTACAAAAATTTCATAGTAAATTTTGAAAAAAATTGTCAAAAGAATTGAATAGATTGATCACTCATAGTTTCCGAAAGTTATTTGGTCTGAATTATCGAACAAAACTAGGAAAACCATAGAACTACTATTTTTTTAAATAATCTAAGCAATTTTCAAAATTGGTCACGAAATTTTTTTGATTTAATTTGTTTAAACACACAAGGATTTATTTTGAAAAAGATTGGGATACATTTTCATCATAAAATTTGTGAAACCTTTAAACTATAACATAAAACTGAGGGTTCTTGAAATTCGGCTTATTTACAAGAATTTCATAGTAAATTTTGAAAATACAGTCAAACGAATTGAATATATTAAAAAGTCATAGTTTCCAAAAGTTATTTGGTCTAAATTATTGAACACAAGGTGGAAAGCCATAGAACTACTATTTTTTAAAACACTCTAAACAATTTTTCAAAATTGGTCACGAAATTTTTCAATTTTTTTCAAAATAATATGTCTAAACACACATGGAATTATTTTGAAAAAGATTGGGACGTATTTACATAATAAAATTTGTAAAACCCTCGAACTATACCACAAACTTGAGGACTCTGGAAATTCGGTTTATTTTCAACAATTTTATAGTAAATTTTGAAAAAATTATCAAAGGAATTGAATATATTGATGAGTCATAGTTTCCAAAACTTATTTAATCTAAATTATCGAACAGAAGCTGGAAAACCATAGAACTACGATTTTTTGAAACACTAAACAATTTTCAAAATTGGTCACGAAATTTTTTTGATTTAATTTGTTTAAACACACAAGGATTTATTTTGAAAAAGATTGGGACGTATTTACATAATAAAATTTGTAAAACCCTCGAACTATACCACAAACTTGAGGACTCTGGAAATTCGGTTTATTTTCAACAATTTTATAGTAAATTTTGAAAAAATTATCAAAGGAATTGAATATATTGATGAGTCATAGTTTCCAAAACTTATTTAATCTAAATTATCGAACAGAAGCTGGAAAAACAATAAAACTATGATTTTTTTAAAAAATCTAAACAATTTTTAAGATTTTTAGTACAATAATTAATCATCCTGTATAAATATACTTATTTCAACGTTGCAAGCGGTTAAGATTCGTCTTTATTTTATCTCTCTTCCACTCATTAATTATCACATTAGTAACGAAATATTCCATCTCTACATCGTCTTCGATTTTGATAACAGAATTTGTTTTACGAGGGTCGTTGCAATTGTATAAGAAATTCAATGAGTAGAATATAAATAAAAACCCTGGTTTGGTCAGGTATTTTGGTACGTAGGTTGCACTCTTCATCTTGTGGTAGACAAAATTTTTTGTTTTATTGACAGGTTCAAAAACAAATAACATAGAAGGTATTGCGACCCGTGAGCATACCACAAATAAATGAGAAAAACATTGATTTTCTAGATTCAGACCACAAACTTACAAAGATTGGCCTTGTGATTTGTTAATGGTCATAACAAACGCAAAACGGATCGGAAATTGTCGTTCAAATCGGTTGGGATCATCGAGGTCCTCGATGTTCTTCAATTCACTTACCACCAAACGCGTTCCGTTAGACAGTTTTGGTTGATTCATGTTTTGAATCATTACCACGGAACCAACATTTAGTCTTAAATGGTACGCTGGTAAGCTAGGCACCTTGAAATAAATATGTACCTCGAATTTCGGATTGATTAACCGTTTTTCGATGATATCTACTCCAAATTGAGTCATTTAGGAGTAACCATTGTATTTTTGAATGAATGTGCTACGAAATCCAGTTGTATTAACACCTGGTTCTGACCTACTTTCCCATTAATTTTCAGCTAAATCGGCTGTTACTCATTTTCGACTTACAATATTGCCTAAAGCTCTTCAACAGGGCCAGCCAACAAATTCTGGAAGACATCTCCCTGCATAAATATGTTATATCACAACTCACACGCCCGACAAAAGGACGTAATATGCCTTAAAATGATATGGCCAGATCAAAAATTTTATCTTCAAATTTCTTTTTAGATTTATAGTTCAATTTTATCCAAAATTGTATGATGTAAATTTTAGTTTCCAGAAGTATTCTGGCGACAATATATCCACACTATTTGACAGATCTATATCTCTTGGACTCAATTTTTTTCAGGTTATAGTTAGACACCTCTGGTATGGAACAGAATTACAAGCAGCGTCAAATTTCAAGCGATTCCATCATCAGTTATGGCCAATGCAAGTGGATCTCGAACCCCTGTTCGAAACTGAAGTAAGTAACACGAATATCGATTAAATCGATTTCAATTTGCAAGTGATTGTGCATTTTTTGCATTGTAAAATATTGAGCCCTTAATTAATTCTGAACGTCGACCTTTTTGAAATTGGAGAAGCGTGCTTACGAATTAGGCAAACGTATTCAACGATGAATAAGGAAGGAAGGATCAGAATTTTTAATCTTAAGTAGTCAAACGGTTGCTTGGGAATAAAACTACCGTATCAGTCTCGGATAATGAGTTTTTATACTCCACATTGTGTTTGGAGTGATTCGAAGTGTTTGGAGAAGGATGTGAAAACTAACAGCGTTCATGAAAGTTGGAAACATTGATCAATTTCATCAAGATAATGCATCAGAAAATTGTGTTAACGATGTATGGTATTGTTTCTTTTTTATTGCCGATTTGGCATGGTAAAAAGATCTCAAACCGTTCACTATTTTATAATTAAATCTAAATAATGGAAATTATCATCGAAAGTCCTGTTTTTTCATCGATTTTCGACTAAAAATAACTGATATGTTAAGTCTAGATATTTTTTTTCAGGCCGCTTATATCGCAGAAGGTCTAAAAGAAATAGGCCATGAAGTTGTTTACGTTGATGGACGTGGATTCGCCGCCGTGACGTGCGTATCTACGAGAAACGCGGGATCTGTCACAGGAGCTTGGGATATAAGAAGATCGGGCTCTGTAACGTATCTGTGATATTAAAATTATTCATAGTAAACTTGCAAGAGTTTTATTTAGTGACTACAACGATCGAGTATATCATAAAATATCAATTGATTAGTCGAATATTTATGTGATGACAATCAATAATTTTGTTATTTTAATTATCAGGAAAATTCTAAGTAACTAAGATTTGTCTGACGCGTAATTCGATAATTAAGCTTAAGGGATACGACGACCTTTAGGAAGATCTCCAAAAAGTTGGATGGATTCATGGACATCAACATCTCAAGGTTGACAAGCTGGAAACTACGCCTACAATACGTTGAAGAAGAAGAAGAAGAAGAAGAAGAAGAAGAAGAAGAAGAAGTGACATTTCTTAAGAATAACCACATTCTTTCAAGAAAGATTTCACATTATACTAGGATGGTTCTAGAAATACATGTCTTAACAAGAAAACACAAAATTTTTCGAAAAAAATACATTCATTCTTCAACGTGATTTCATTTTAGCTCTATACACGTTTCCCAACGATGTTCCCAATCATTTACAGCTCTTCTTTGCTGGAAAATCTTTGACCACCGAGACATTTTTTCCTGGGGAACAGAAAATAATTCGAAGTAGCTGAATCTGGCGAATTAATTGCATGAGATGGCAAATCAAACTCTAATTTCCTTCAGATGGAATGTTCTTTGCCTTCTTTGAAGTCGGTTCTCCTTTTTCAGTCCAATGTTTTGATTCTCTTTTGTTTGTTCCATCCATCGTTATGGAACGGTTGTTTTTGTTCCATTGTGAGCAAACGCGGCACCCATCTTTCGCACAGCTTTCTCGTCTCCAAATTTTCAGTTAATTTGCGATGTAAAATGTTCTATAGCTCACGCACTTTCGGTCTATTATCCTCCAGTACCGCTTCGTGGATTTTATTCAGCATTTCTGGAGTCGTCACCTCATTTAGTCAACCTCTATGATGATGACCTTCGCAGGTTACATGGCCTCGTTTAAGGAACAGTGTAGCTCACACTAGAATCTAATTAAGCTTTTATATGGGTTAACAATAACCAATTTTTTCCATACTTACAAATTTATTGAAAACGTTCATTATTGATGGCTGACACACAAATTCAAAACAACGTGGCGGTCTTAAACTTACAATACATACTGTTTAGAGTGTACTTTCTAATACAGGTGAGAATATTCTGGATATAACCATCCTCAAAAGATTCAAAATGTTTCTGACAAGATTTCTATATGTAATATTGCTAACATGAAGCAAAAGAAGACGATGACATCAACGTTGAAGATAATGAATTCTTGATATTGGTATTAGCATTAAAAAATCCCTAAAAAAGTGCCTGAAAATGCTAAATATTCAAGTTTAAGTCAAACAAATGTTTTCTTGGATTCTTCCAAGGTACAAATACGATGCGTGAATTAGATGTTGCTTATGAGTTCTTGATCGAATTGCAGAAGAGAAAATTGCGTTTACCAGTGAAGCCGAATGTTCACAGGTAGTCTTCCGGAATTGCTTTCATTCAGTTAATGTTCTGGACCGGAAATCAATTCTCTATGAAGACAGAAGACCTCACATACAAGATGAGGATTGTGCTGGAGCTATCAGGACATCATATGTTGTTTTTCGTAAAAACCAAGCTGTCACTAAGCCGTCAATTGTCGTTAGAGACTGTCTTTGTAAGAGATTTCATAATTCCACCACGCACAATGAGACAATCAGCTCAAATCGATCTCTCTTTGCTCATTAAATGTGTTTTTTCCTTAAATTTTAATAAAGAAAGAGAGATTCAATGAAAGTAGAGCAATTGTACTCTCATAGAATTAGAGACGGTTTAATGAGAAAAACAAGCTGTCGTTTGTTGTCATAGATAAAAGCTAGAGTCTCTTAGCACATTAGATCAGCTCAGAACATTGATAAATTCTATATTTTTCTATGAGGAGAATTTTCTATGAAGACCAAAATTTCCATACATACCAGATTAGGATTGCCCTGGAGCTGTCAGTTCTTGAAAGTTAATCTGGAAATCGTTTCCTAAGGGCTCTATTTTTTTTAGTCATAAAGTCAATTTTCATTTGTGTCCTAGAGTCACAGTGTGATGATTTAGTGGACATTGAGTTCTAACAAAACGGGGGATTTGTTTTCTGTTTTTTTCTAAGGGTTTTTTTGAAATTTCGTGTTCATGCGAACTGTTAAAAATTTACAAACGGCATTTAGGAAAATGCATTTTACTGCATCGTAGAAACCAAACTAAAATTGATGCAACAAGAAACTTTATGTAATTTTTTTCTAATAATGTCAAAACACAAAATCGAATACTTGGCTGGTGCTTGGGGACGCATCATCAACCCTTAAACGGAATGTTATTGGTGCATTTCAGATTTTTCATATCTTGTAGCTTGATACTGAACAAAATTAAGAATCGACAAGCTAGATGATGTTCTAAAATATTGCCAGGTGCGTTTATAAATAATTTTTTGTGAAAAAAAAATGAATTTGATGCACGCTGAAACTTGGACAGTTGATATTTGCAAATAAACAAATGTCAAATTGACAGTTTTTATACCTGTAAGTTATGAGAGAGAGAAAGCGTTTATCGTCAGCTGGTGGAGTGGACAACACTATGATTTGATTGGCTCTGCTATAACCACGTGACACACAAGTTTCATTTATCTACCAGCTTTTTAACTATAACAAATTAATGTTTCATAGATAAAAGTTTAAGTAGATCTACATTATAGTGACCAATTCTTCATAAAAAAATGGATAATCGCTGAAAGGATAAGCGGGATTTTGTCAAACTTCGTACATTGTTTTGTAATTATTTAAAACGGGGTCTATCGTCTCTTTTATTCAAGATACATCCTGTATAAAGTTTTGCTACATTAGAAAAACCGAATATTGTGATTAGTACTTGACAGAATGAGAAATTCCTCGAATATAAGCCCTTTAATTAGAGCAAAAGTAAATTCTACTTGATCCTAAATACACAAGTAATATTTTATCAGGAAATTTCTCCATTACACGTCATTATATTTCAGTTTAAACTGGTTTAATTAACTTCGTTATGTAATGACTTTATATTATTCTCATTTAATTGAATTTCTATCAACTTTATGTCATTTCTAGTAGTTATACAGCTCTCAATACAGTCGATTTACAAATTTTAAAAATGTTCTCAATCAGATTGTAGAGCGTCCGCGTAGAAAAATTTAGTGTGGCGCCCTCTAGAGAATATTTTAACTACTACTTAACGATTATATAGAGTCATCTTTTCCTTTGAGAACAAGTTGTTATATAACGTGATATTTTTTGAACAAAAATTTTGTTTGTTGTTGGGGTACTCTTATACCTCTTTTCAAGTTATTCTATTTATTGAAATGTATAGACAAACGCCCTGGAATTTTAGGGGATTACCCACGAAGACATATCCTCGGCATATCCTTATAATGTCAGTTGCTTTCAAATTGCTGTAACATAAAGTCGATTGGTTTATGATTTATGTCTATAGTGTATATAATTAGTCTGCAGACCATATATCTGACTCCGATATCCAGCCCAGGGGCCGGAAACCGCCCTGGACCGTATCAATAACGCCCGCGATCGCAATGTATCACAGAAAGAAGAATCATGTTTTTTTGGAGCTTTTAGACTTCATTCCATTCCTCGTACTTTCAAGTCTACGGATGTTTATAAGTAATTTCAAGTGCCTAGACAAGCGAGATAAAAAGACAGTATCGCCATCTTTTAGCAGCAAGGGGAAATATTATTTATTTTGGTCGAAAACGATAGAATCTTCCACGCGCTTCGATTCTAGACTAAAACCTTCCTTAATCATATAAAACGAGTGCTTTGGGCGCGACGTGAGTCAGTTGAGTCGAGAAATCGAAGCGATACGGTTGGAGAAGGATACCAACTTGAAGCACGTGTTCGTAGCTCGAAAGCTCTGGGGTACATTTGTACACCATTAAGTAAAATTTTTGGCGCAGATCTACAAGGGATAAACAAATATAGGTACAATTTAATCAACTTTTAGCGAACTAAAACAAAAAATGCGCAATTTCACTTTAATTTCTTATTTCTTGGACCTTTTCTCAAGACAGTTTTTCACCTGTGTTTAAAAAAACTGACAAAGAGAAGGATGGACAAAATTCTAAAGATAGTAATTTTTTTCTGTGAAAAATGTACGTAAAAGCACAAAAAATTGAAAACCAAAATCATTTCTGGTCATTTCTGGTCAGCAAGATTATAACAGAGAAATAATACCAAGATATTTATGGTTGTTTCCAATTTTCACTATTCAACATTTAGGTAGGTAAAACCATCCTTTGGGCTTAGTTGCAAAAAATTATGGAACCACTTTCTGAACATCTTTGTCTTCCCAAGCGAAAATTTCGCCATATATCTGAATAAATAGAAATCAGGCGGTGCTAGTTCAGGACTAGGTGCTGGCTGTAGTAGGAGTTCAATACCACAACATTCTTCGATCCTAACCTGAACAATTCCCCGCTCAAATCAACTATTCACCTCTTTTTGCTCATTAAATATGTCCTCCACTCCAAGTTCAACGAACAAAAAGAAAATGATTTAAAGAAAATAGAGTTCAAAATGTATGACTTTTCATTTATGAAAATCGTCATTACTTCTGAGACACTCTATATATTAGGTATTCTAAAACTTTTCGTAAATAAGAATTCAATACGATTAATTTTCTTCCAGAAATTAAAAAAGAAATCCCATCACAATATGATAAAGATATTCCCTTTTCAATTTAAAATCAATACATCACAGTTGGAAAGGATATCTATGTTAGCTTTGAAACGGCCCGCCGTCAACATATTTTAGAAAAACCACTCGACCAGAAATCCTGAAAGAGAGATTCGGAGGGAATTGTGAAAGCAATTGAAAGCGACGATGCTGATATAATCTTTGATCGAATCAGACAATAGCATGCATTCATTCGGATAATCTTTCACCTGAAGAAAACATCTTTTCTTTTTTTCTTGTGACCGATGGAAAACTAACTCGATAACTTTCAATCCCGGCTACTCAGTCAGAGTTTTTCTTGGCGTTTATTAATGTGATGCTCTTTGTCACCAAATTCGTACTAATAGAAACGAAGGAATAGAAATCTTGCAACATTATTGTTTTTAGTTGCTAGATGAGTTACTAGTTTTATCAATATTTGATGTACTAATCATTCCGTTTCTCACTTTAATCCATCCCTAATCTATTTAGAATTAAAAAATAACATAAATAACTGTTTATTGTGATATTTCCGATTGGAAATTGTCCTTATAAGATAGAAAAAGGTATAATTACTATTTTTACCAATGCAAACCGTCAATTGTCGTTAGACACTGTTTTATTGTTTTCAATTGTTGCTAGAGACCGTTTTTCACCAAAGCAAAAAGCCAATTATTCTAAAAATCAAATTTTTCTAAAAATCAAACTCTAAATTGTCGTTAGTAACTGTTTTTCACAAAAAAGAACCGTCAGAGATTGTTTTTTTTTCAATTGAAACCGTCATTTTCGTTAGAGACTGTTTTCCACAAAAAGAAAAAGCCAATTATCGTCAGACCATTCGGTCCAAAACTCAAGCTTTGAATTTTAGTTAAAGACTGTTTTTTGTATCAAAAACCAAACCACAAATTTTCGTTAGTGACTGTTTTTCACAAAAATAAACCATCAGTTGTCGCTATGGACAATTTTTTACAGATATCAAGCTCTCAATTGTCGTTAGACATTGTTTTTCATAAAAAGGAATCGTGAGAGATTGTTTTTTATGAATTGAAGCCGTCATTTGTCATTAGAGACAGTTTTCCACACAAGCAAAAAGCCAATTATCGTTAGAGTCTATTTTTTCCATAAATCAAACTCTAAATTGTCGTTACCCACTGATTTCCTCAAAAACGAACCGTTTTTTTTTTCAATTGAAGTCGTCATTTGTCATTAGAGACTGTTTTCCACAAAAATAAGCCATTGGAGATTGCTTTATCACAAATACAAATTGGCATTGGTCATTAGCGAATGTTAGGGATATTGTTTTTCACAAAAAAGAACCGCAAGAGATTGTGTTCCATGAATTGAAGCCGATATTTGTCATTAGAGACTGTTTTGCACAAAAGCAAATAGCCAATTATGGTTAGAGACTATTTTTTCCATAAATCAAGTTCTGAATTGTCGTTAGCCACTGTTTTTCACAAAAGGGATCTTTTTTTTTAACAAACAAAAACCGCCGTTTTTCATTAGAGAATGTTTTCTACAAAAATAATCTGTCAGTTGTCGTTAGGAACTATTTTTTCCAGAAATCAAGATCATACTGTTTTCCACAAAAAGGGACTATTAGAGATTGTTTTTAAAAAATTGTCATTTGTGATAAGAGCCTATTTTCCACATCCAATAAAGCCAATCATCGTTATAGACTATTTTTTTCAAAAGCCAAACAACAAATTTTCGTTAGGAATTGTTTTTCACAAAAAGAACTGTTGAAGGTTGTTTTTTACAAATAAAAAGCATCAATTATTATTAGTCACTGTCTTTTGTTTCAAAAACCAGCCTGTCACTTATCGTTAGAGACTGTTTTTCACAAAAACAAGCCGTCAATTGTTGTAGAGACTGTTTTATTAAACCAAGCAGTCAATTGTCGTTAGATACTGTCTTTTCCAAAAACCAGGCTGTCATTTATCCTTAGAAACTGTTTCTTAACAAAACAATATATCCATTGTCGTTAGTGACTGTTTTTCAAAAGAAGCTGTCAGTTGTCGTCGGAGACTGTTTTCATAAAAAACTCCGTTGTGAAATATCATTGAAATCTATTTCTCACCAAAAACAAGCTGTCATTTGTCGTTAGATACTGTCATTCCAAAAACCAAGCTGTCAATTGTCGTTAGAAACTGTCTTTCAACAAAACAATACATCATTTGTCGTTAGTGACTGTTTTTCAAAAGAAGCTGTCAGTTGTCGTCGGAAACTGTTTTCTAAGAAACTCCGTTGTGAATTGTCATTGAAATCTATTTCTCATGAAAGTCAAGCTGTCATTTCTCACTAGAAACAAATAGAAACCGCCCAAATAATGTCAATTCTGGAGTTTGTCTTTAAAGCACTGTGTTCGACGCACAGATCTTAAAAACAATTTGGAACGTGGGTTTGAACCACGTGATCGATTGGGTGCTCAAATTGGAAAGCGACTGTTGTTAGAGAATGATTTTTCCTGCAAACAAAACGTCTATTATCGTAAGACACAGCTTTTGCGAAAACTAAGTTGCCGTTTGTCGTAGAAATTGCGTCAATTGTCGCTAGAGACTTGTTTTTCAAAAAGTGAACTGTCATTTGTCATTAGAAACTGTTTTTCAACAATAAAAACCGGCAGTCGTTATTGGAAACTGTCTTTTATATCTATATTTATGAATTTAATAGAAAATGTGTATTATAAACATACTGTATACATTTCCAATAAAATATCTCTGTCCATTAACATGCTTAGTATAAACTGGATTGAACTTACTTGTAAGCAACCAGAATAACCCGTTTGATTGTAAATAACGTGATCACATGGACACTGACACTCCCCCACAATTCCCAATTGTCCACTAGGCACACCTGTAGACGACGACATTTCGAATACGATTTCGGGATCGTTCATTTCCGCATCCATACCATCCCCGGCTGCTCGACGATTTTGTTGTATATTGCTGAGAATTCCACCAGATCTGGAAATTGCGAAATTTTTTCTATTTTTTTCGTCTCATAATTAACAAAATAAAATTATGGGGTAATTTGAAACACGAAATTTGATTGGAAATACCTCAAACTTATACTTTGTTTTTCCATATAATTCAAAACCTTGCGTCGTGGAAATGGAAGAAGAATGCACCAGGGAGAAGAAGATGAAATTAGAAAAAATGTGTTGGAAAGTGAAAGAAAAAAGAAAGGAATATTATAATGAAGAGAAATTAAAGAAATATATGCAGATAGCAAACAATGATATGAAAAAGAATCAAGAAAGAAGTAAAAGGCAAAATCAGAAAGCACCTTATGAAGAGGTATATATATAATTGGTAATAAAGAAGGAAAAATGGAGTCACACAGTATTTAAAAGAATCACTAGATGATAGTGAAGAATAACCAAGCAAAAGGGAATCGGAGGAAAACATTGGTAAAAAGGAAGACATCAATATTTCAATTGATATATGGAGTCGAAGAGATTATGGCTTTTGTTGATACAATAAGCCATAAACCACCGCGAAATAGCACTTTTGGATGTAACATACAAATGGTCTACAATAGACAAAGACATACCATCAAAAGAAAGAAATGTATAAGGTGGGGCAGTGAAAAAGTCAAATAAACCAGATAAATTGAGAAGACCAGTAAAAAACGACAGCGAAGTAACTTTGGACGCCAGTACTTCTAAAGAAAACAAGATATGGAAAGATCTGAGACAAGGAGATTGATAATGCAGAACTATCTTCAATTTAGTCAAGAAATATTACTAAGAGAGATGGTCTAGCATAAGCAAACAACACGAACTCATTGCAAGATTCAGGAAAGAACTTCAAAGAATATTTAAGAGGAGGAAGAAGAAAAATATCTGGTAATGAACGACAATTCTGTGTTCAACATCAAACTTAGAGAACATCATTTTGTGATAATACCAAATAATAGTAAGTGTCCTGTTTGCTTTATATGTAAAAGAAAAAGTTAAACCTGTGGTATCTCTTCATGAAAAATACCTTGATTATCTGGAAACCACATTAAATAATAGTACAATGAATATTGCAGATTCTTTTCATATAGGTGCAGTTGAAGTATGTACAAACTTCGTTCCCGTTCTATTTTCTGATACTCTAAAAAGTTTTTTTTAGAATAAAATATGCCTGGATCCGTCTCTGTTGTTGCTGATTTTATATTCGTTCCCCAGGACCGATTCTTATATATCCTATATCCTATAAATCACGAAATCAATATTTGTTTCGGCTTTTTGGAGGTTATGTTCCTCGTAATTTATTTTTCGTTCGTTCCTCGTAAAAATGTATCAGTTTTGTGTCATTTCTTCCATTGGCTCTAACAAAAAGACAATAGTCTTGAAATAGGTAAGATCCAAAGAGCAAATTATACAAAAACATGTATTACATTCCATTAGGTAAAAGACTTAAAGATGTCCAAGGTATAGTTTTTATATGATCTTCGTCTATCAATCACATAAGCTTGTCCAATATCAAGGGCTTTTCAAGGAAATTTAAGGAAACGGTAAAATACACGAAAGTGTCTTCTGTAACAAAAACATTCCCTCATTCGAAAGAAGTTTATGTGCTTTCTGCAGTTAATGGTGTTGAATCGAAACAGAAGTTCAGCTTTTGTTGGTCCTCAAGTACTGCAACTGATTAAGCAATTGGAGGTTACTGATCTCATACAAGATTTGGATTTGCCCAAAGAAAAAGCGTGTTAAGCTCAAGATTGAAACAGTAGATTTGTTTTCTGAAGAAAACGACATAAAGTGCTGTAATGGAATTGAGGACTCGATGGTAGAATTGACTTTTGAGCATAGGTCAGTGGATTTGAGTCCTCATTGATTCCTCAAGTATGACAGAAAGCTGTACTACTTCATAAAGAAAATAAATTGCCATCACTACTTTTAGTTCAGAAACGATAGAGAACAGCAAATATCAATGGTAAATCTGAGCAGATTTGGAAGTTGCTTTGGTTTTTGGACAGTAAAATTAGCTCCACAAAATATTGTTTTTTATTATGCGAGTTGGACAGTCGAGGGAGGAATTAACATTATAAAAGAGCAATAAGTTTATGTGCTTTGTCCAGTTTATGGTGAAGAAATCGAAACAGAAGTTACAGCTCTTGTTAGTCCTCAAGTACTGCAACTGATTAAGCGATTGGAGGTTACTGATCTCATACAAGATTTGGATTTGCCTAAAGAAAAAGCGTGTTAAGCTCAAGATTGAAACAGTAGATTTGTTTTCTGAAGAAAACGACATAAAGTGCTGTAATGGAATTGAGGACTCGATGGTAGAATTGACTTTTGAGCATAGGTCAGTGGATTTGAGTCCTCATTGATTCCTCAAGTATGACAGAAAGCTGTACTACTTCATAAAGAAAATAAATTGCCATCACTACTTTTAGTTCAGAAACGATAGAGAACAGCAAATATCAATGGTAAATCTGAGCAGATTTGGAAGTTGCTTTGGTTTTTGGACAGTAAAATTAGCTCCACAAAATATTGTTTTTTATTATGCGAGTTGGACAGTCGAGGGAGGAATTAACATTATAAAAGAGCAATAAGTTTATGTGCTTTGTCCAGTTTATGGTGAAGAAATCGAAACAGAAGTTACAGCTCTTGTTAGTCCTCAAGTACTGCAACTGATTAAGCGATTGGAGGTTACTGATCTCATACAAGATTTGGATTTGCCTAAAGAAAAAGCGTGTTAAGCTCAAGACTGAAACAGTAGATTTGTTTTCTGAAGAAAACGACATAAAGTGCTGTAATGGAATTGAGGACTCGATGCTAGAATTGACTTTTGAACATAGATCAGTGGAATTGAGAATTCTCATTGATTCCTCAAGTATGAAAGCTGTACTACTTCATAAAGAAAATAAATTGCCATCACTACTTTTAGTAGAGCTCATTCAGAAGAAATATGCGACATTATAAAAATAGTTTAGAAACGATAGAGCACATCAAATATCAATGGTAAATCTGAGCAGATTTGGAAGTTGCTTTGGTTTTTGGACAGTAAAATTAGCTCCACAAAATATTGTTTTTTATTATGCGAGTTGGACAGTCGAGGGAGGAATTAACATTATAAAAGAGCAATAAGTTTATGTGCTTTGTCCAGTTTATGGTGAAGAAATCGAAACAGAAGTTACAGCTCTTGTTAGTCCTCAAGTACTGCAACTGATTAAGCGATTGGAGGTTACTGATCTCATACAAGATTTGGATTTGCCTAAAGAAAAAGCGTGTTAAGCTCAAGACTGAAACAGTAGATTTGTTTTCTGAAGAAAACGACATAAAGTGCTGTAATGGAATTGAGGACTCGATGGTAGAATTGACTTTTGAACATAGGTCAGTGGATTTGAGTCCTCATTGATTCCTCAAGTATGATAGAAAGCTGTACTACTTCATAAAGAAAATAAATTGCCATCACTACTTTTAGTTCAGAAACGATAGAGAACAGCAAATATCAATGGTAAATCTGAGCAGATTTGGAAGTTGCTTTGGTTTTTGGACAGTAAAATTAGCTCCACAAAATATTGTTTTTTATTATGCGAGTTGGACAGTCGAGGGAGGAATTAACATTATAAAAGAGCAATAAGTTTATGTGCTTTGTCCAGTTTATGGTGAAGAAATCGAAACAGAAGTTACAGCTCTTGTTAGTCCTCAAGTACTGCAACTGATTAAGCGATTGGAGGTTACTGATCTCATACAAAATTAGACAAGATACGACATTATAAAGATAGTGTTGGAAAAGATAGAAAACAGCAAATATCAATCGTTAATCTGTGCATATTTGAAAGTTGCTGCTTTGGTTTTATCATAATCAAATGCTGATAATAAAACGGGGGTTTCATGATTAATTAAGATTTTTCAAAACAATTAATTCATTTCTCAAAAAATGTGACGCGACTCAAATTTGTTTCTCCTTTTCCATTTAGTTTCGCTGTAAGAATTACAAATTACATAATCTTATCCACGAGGACAAAATTAATAATTCTTTCGTTGCCTAGTGTAACTTTCTAGTCCAAAAGAGTCTTAATTATATTCAAAGGATGTTGTGAAGAACAAAAATGATTAGAATAATATCTTAATGTGAAAAAAATATGTTTGGAGCTATATATAACCTAAAATTGTTTGGTTATACTAAAATTTCTATAGTATATGAATTTTGAAAATTTCTACGAAATAATTGAACAAAATTGAGTTCATATAATGACTTTATTATTGAATTACAATGAGGCTTTCTGCTATTTGAGCTTAAATACGATGTACAAAATTATCACCCGTACTTGGACGACGTTATGTTCTTAATATAGGATTAATTTCGAGTGATCTTTGTCCACCTCTTCGTACAGCTCTTTCATCATGGTGCTATCGATTTGGAAATTACACTGAGTATGCTCTAACACCATCACTGGTTTTAATCGATTCTCAGTATTGAGTAATTAACCTCTAATTCAAATTAGAAACGAATTTCACGCAATCAACTGTGGAGAGAGCTGGTTAACGGGAGCTTTTAATGTTTCTGTTCCAATAATACGAGGCGTGAAAAAAAAACACGAAGATTTATTTTATTTAAAACAAAGTAAAAAGGTAAAGGCAACGATATGAATTTTCCCGGTATATTTTTGCGCAGGCAATAAATTTTGCTTTATTAAAAGTGAGTTGGTGGTAAAAAAGCGTTGGAAAAAGTCGGTTTTGTTGGATCCAGAAAAGGTCTCGAAAAAGGCCCGGCTCATTTGCAAGTGAAGAGACGTTCACAAAGAGAGAAGAACCCCGGCCGGCTCGCCGTCTTTCTTGAAGTGCTTTTCCATTCAACTTTCCACTTAGTGTCTAACAAACTTTTTAAATACGAGCAAAATGGAAATTTTCCCTCAAATTATCAATGAGGTTCTTTTCAATTATAAATGTAGATATACTTTATCTTCCGAATGTTTTCCATTTGCTGGACTTTTTTCGTGTTCCCCATAAAGATTTACGATTATTTCGAAACTATTTTATGCTGAAACTTCTCCTCTACATTATATTCCATCGTATTTTATTTTCCATAAATATATTCGTCGACAGAAAAAAGAGGAATACACAAAATCATGTGGGCTGAAATTTTTTTTACATAGAATTTGATTTTGATAACTTTGAGTTGTGTTTTACCTCAAAATTCATAAATGACCTCCTAATTAGCACAAAACTGATATCCAGCGATCACTGAGGGATAGATCTAGAGGAAATACCGGACGTGAAAGACGTTTGAAGCCCATTGATTTGTTATAAGGATGCTTCTTCAAAAGGAGTTGTTTTTTCGCGATTTCGTCTATCAAAAAAACCAGTAATACCATGTAATAGTCGATATTTGAGTCTTTCTACGTTTCTACTTCTTAGAATCATCAGTTCGTGGTGGTTTGGTCGATTAAAAGCACGCGTGGCACCCACTTTGAACAAAACTAACGCCGTCTCAAATATTCATTCATTGTATTTTAAGTAGCTTCAAAAACAAATACAAAATTGAATTTGAAAAAAAGGTAATAACATAAAATAGAATACAATTAGAGTAGATGTTCAAAATGTCCTCCATTTTTACGTATCTTTTTTTCTAAAGAATCCATTAATCTTCTAAACCGTTGGGAGACCAGTTATGAGGTAATTAAAGTGAAGTTGGATTCAGTCTTCCAATTATTATAGTATTAACTTTAAGATGCGACCAAACTGTGTAATCCAAGGGATTCAAATCGCACCACCGAGGAGGCCAATGAATCGGAGTTTCTGCACCTCTACCAATCCATCGATTCGGAAAATGGTTAATCAATTACAACACCTTCTATCTAAGTAGAGATCACCGCTTGTTTAACGTTAAACCTTCTAATTTCTTAAAAAATTTGGATTGAGGGCTGTCCTTTCTTGTAATGTTTGATAAAAATCCACTTCAATGGTGGGTCCACACGATACAGACTTTTGTTCGTACAGATATATGTGCAAACTATGAAGTCGGAGTGAAAAAATTTACGCAAACATTTTGATAGAATGTCTGTACAGAGTTTTCATTACTTCAGACTTTCATTTCTCTAAAAAAGTGTCGAGAAGACGTCAATTATTATTAGCAAACGCAGCTTGAATTATTTTTGGAAAAGAACTGAGAAAAAAAGGATCTGTATGGTGTAAAAAGTGGTTATTGCTGCGATCTAGTTATTCACATATAAATTTAATTAGGGAATTAGCTTGTGATGATGGTCGTGATTTTCAAAACTATTTACGAATGGACGTGGATAAACTTTTAAATTTAGTAACTCCGTTAATAGTGAAACGCAATCACGCCGGACGAAAGATTTTCAGCAACTTTAAGATATTTAGCTACTAGGCCAGGGCATTTACGAAATTACGTGACAAAATTAATCGTAGGAAAAAAAAAGCCATCGTGTTCTAGGTGTTAAATAAAAGTTATGTGCATAAAATTCAACATTTTTGGCTGTGCGTAATTTTTTTTGAACAATAAAAACGCCAAAAAATCGGTACAAATTTTGTTTTTTGCGTTTTGCGCTGAACCTATGCAAAAATCGTTTTTGTTACTACTTAATATTGTGGGGAATTGGAAAATCTTTAAAATAAGCTTTTATAAATTAAATTTCGATAATTTGTTGCTTAGATAACTTGACCGAAAGGAGAAAATTTTTAATTTTTTAAATTGTTTATAATTTATTTGATTTTAAATATAAAAGTTTCTTATTCACTGAAAACCAAGATCTCAATGTACTTAATCAATGCTGTGAAAATGGGCCCTGTGGCCCCAATAGTTTTTGCAAAATGGCAATTAAACCATAGGAGGCCCTTTTTTTCAAAGGGCCGTTCTTGTTCACCGGATGGTCCTATTATCATTTAGAAAGTCGCGCTGGAAAGAAGAAGCATTGAACTAAAAATCCCTCATCTCAGTTTTTTTTGACAAAAACGCGTTCCAAAAATAAGAAAAAAAATTATAAACAATTTATTGTTTTTTAAATATTAAACATAAAAATATCGTGTAATTTGGGACGAAGTTAGACATTTTTTTTTTCAATATTAAGGGTTTTTCCGTCATTTTCTATGAAACCTATAAATGCGTTCAAGTAAATCAGTAAATACGAAGTATTTCCTCATCAAACTAAGTATTTTCACCTAGAATACAAAGTATTTTTAAGCCAGTATGAATAACTGTTTATTTAGCTAATAAATAAGTCTTACAAAATATTGAGAAAATTATTAATTTAAGCAAAAAACTAATGTGACAGCTAATTTTAGCTGAACGAGTTAGCCCAGTTGAAAAAAAACACCAAAATCGGCCCAATTACTGAGATAATTGATATTTTCCAGCGCTCCGCAGATTTGAAGTCTGTCGGAGCATTTTTGAACGCGCAGTGTCAATTATACTGCTACCAAATGCACATTTTCAATAATAGATTATTGAAACTTTTATTGATAAAAATTTCAAGCTTTCCCTACAAAATGACGCAAAAATAATATTGAAAAACAAAGCCGCAGTGAATTTAAAAAAAAAATATCTAACTTCGCCCCAAATTAAACTGCCAGCTTTCCGAATATGACATTGGTATTACGATATTTTTTTGAGGTCAAAAAAAATTAAAAAAAACTGGGATTCTTAGTTAAACTCTTCTTCTTTCCAACGCTACTTTCTAAATGATGATAGGACCATCCGGTGAGCAAGAACGGCCCTTTTAAAAAAAGGGCCTCCTATGGTCTAATTGCCATTTTGTAAAAACTATTGGGGCCACAGGGCCCATCTTTACAGCATTGATTAAGTACATTGAGATCTCGGTTTTCAGTGAATAAGAAACATTTATATTTAAAATTAAACAAATTATGAACAATTTAAAAAATTTAAAAATTTTTTCCTTTCGGTTAAATTATCTGAGCAACAAATTATCGAAATTTAATTTATAAAAGCTTATTTTGAAGATTTTCCAATCCTCTACAATATTGCCCATAGTAACAAAAACGATTTTTGCATATATTCAGCGCAAAACGCAAAAAACAAAATTTGTACCGATTTTTTGGTGTTTTCATTATTTAAAAAAAATTACGCACAGCCAAAGATGTTTAATTTTATCCACATAACTTTTATTTAACCCTTAGAACACCCGTTGTTTTTTTCTACTATAAATTTAGTCACCAAAAGCCTTTTTTTTCGTAAGTGCGCTGACTTATGGGTGATTCCGTTCTAACTGTGATATTCAATGTCCTGTATTGTTTTTTTGTACTAGTCATTAATTAATAATCAATTAATAAAAATTTTGTGTTAATTGAATAATTCTTAAGATATTTAAACATTATTTTTATACAATATAACTTGCCACTTAAAGAAAACTTATACTACATCACTTGAATGTCAGTACCGTGTCATGTCCATTCCTAGAATTTACCGATAAATTATTAATTTTTTTTGTCGTAACAAATGATTTAAACTAATTACCTTATAAATTCTAATGTTTATGATCAAACTGAGGAAAATTGATGCACTTGTTGTTTAATATCTTAAGTTACCATGTCAGTACCGTGTCATGTCCATTCCTAGAATTTACCGATAAATTATTAATTTTTTTTTTGTCGTAACAAATGATTTAAACTAATTACCTTATAAATTCTAATGTTTATGATCAAACTGAGGAAAATTGATGCACTTGTTGTTTAATATCTTAAGTTACCATGTCAGTACCGTGGATAAATGAGTCAGTACCGTGGAACTCAAAATCCGACATTTGTGTCTTGCTCGTGATACTTTGAAGTTGTAGTAAATTCCTCTTAGAGTTTTATTTTTACAGTAAAATAGATGAATAATATGCATAAAAAAGTTAGAAAAGTTAAATTTTAAAATCTTGAAATTTTGAATACAAAAAATCACAGTTAGAACGGAATCACCCTTATACTGGAAGATCATGTTGATGTTGAAACTGTTGCTGGTGAGGTGGTCCATAGTTCCCTTAATCGAGTTGTTGATACCGTTGATTTTGGATCTGTTGATGTTGTTGTGAAAACTGCGTTTATTGTTGATGAGAATAAAAATTCACAGTTGCAGATAGATACTCCAATTCTAATAGAACTACGTGGATATGTATATTTAATTAAATCATAAAGTTATGGATCTTTATTTGATGATAAAATCTTGGACAATTAATCGATTGATTTACCAAATAGTTATCTGGGTCTTAAAAATATTACAGTCGCAAAAATCGAATCAAAGAGTTGCGGATTTTCGTTCGAAAATACAATTTAAATTTCTTAGCTACGATAAATCCGCAGACTTACACGCGTACTCCGACTTTTGGATTTCACCGACATTTGTCTGAACTCTCTAGTTTAATTTTATGGAAGTTTGTATCGTGTAGACACACCATAACCGGTAGTTCGTTTGGCAGAATCTGTTGGACTTGTCTGTGATGATAAGGATGTAGTTGTTGATCTTTAAGGATCTTCCAAGTACTTGAAGAACACGCATTTGTTTGTCTAACTAAATTCGAAATCATATTTTCTTTTTTAATGGCTGTTGTTCTCGGTCTACAAGAACCTATTTTTGGTCTCACATTCCCAGTTTTTCGGCAACGTCGTTCAATGGATCTAAATGTATTTTTAATTGGTAAGTTTATTTCAATAAACTTCTCTACGTAACGCTTAACAGCTGCACTAGAGTTTTCTAAACACAATTTGAGTACATTTTGATTAACAATATCTAATTTAACAAATAACAAGGCTTCAGGAATGTAATAATTCTTGACGCGACGTCATAACTTTATCTTGAATATAGTTGGCGTTACGAAATTTTTTTACTGAGGATACCCCAAATGCGTATAATAGTCCAGTGATCACAGCTCCTGGCCCACGAAAACTAGTTATGTCGCTTACTTTTTGTTTAAATTTTCAAAATTCCGAAATTTTGCAAATACCTCGATATCTATGCCAAATTTCGGAAAAAGTAGAGGAATAAAAAATGTAGTCTAAGAAATTTTCTACAAAAAAAGTTTGTTGTAATTTTTCTCTAAGAGCTGTCATTTCTTTGTAAAATGCACTCAAACTTCGGGGTCGCATCTTACTAAAAAGTTTTCGCACCACGTAGAGTCTGAGGGAAATTACGTCCCCGACTGAAGAAGAAACTGCTGTATCTCCTCGGAAACTCAACATTTTGGGACGAAAGAAAATGCATTTTACTCGTTAGAGTCTGTACTTTTCAACTGCATCTGCGAAAAATTCAGACTTGTGAAATTTTCCTGTAAAACGGGATTGGTGTTTGCTGGTTGCCTGGGTGAACTTAAAACACATTTGTCTGTGACTCTGCTACACCCAGCAGCGAACCTTTGCTTGAGGTCGTCAATTAGACGATTAAAATGAGATCAATTATACCTTTGAACTCACTCTGTGATAGGAAAAAAAACTACTTTTACTAATATTAGATTTTTTCATAGTTGACACGTTTGGTTACTTTTTTATAAGTTGTTGACGCCATTTTCGCAAAATATCGAGAAAACTAAAGCATACATTTTATAGCTGAGTTGTCGAGCTTCAATTTCCTCTCCAAATAATTTCGTAAAACCTTCGGTTTCCCATCAAAAATTTGAAAACTCGCCAAGAGCTCCAAAACGACATTTTTGTCCTAAATCTTACGTGATGGTAAATCGGATGAACATAGAAAAAGAAACTTCTTTCTACTGGGGGAATTTCTTCAATACGTCTTCAGCCGAAGATTCAACGGGTGTAGAGGGCGCTGTCGGAGCAAAACAAACAGACGGCAAAAACATTTTATTAGTGCACGTGTAAAGTTTTAACGTTAATTGTATGAAAATTCTAAAAAAAATAGTGGAAATATCAGAAAAAGAACCTAATGGAAGTGCTTCAAGGTAAAAAAATAATTTTGTTTCTTTTTTAGTACGTAAAGTATAGTAAATGTGAAATGTTGAGGTGTTATTATTGTTTTAATCGCGATTTTCTTCGATAAATCTGATAATGACTTTCTTGACGAGTTTGATGTAAATATTCATAGCAAGTGTAGCCCAAGTTCTCAAGGTTTTACTATAAAATGTGGTTAGGACAACAGTTTAGTTAGATTCCTGCTGACTTGGGGGAAAAAGAATTTTCTGACAGAGAGACCAGTCCTGCAGGAGAAGACAGTGAAGACACCCTGACGAGCACGGAATTCCTCTTAAAAGAAATGCTCGAGAGTGATGACTAGACTGCGTTTTCAAGGATTATACCTGTCCCACACTTAAGTTTAGTACTTGCAACAATCAAGATTTTAAATGAGGATTTCTGGTATTTTAGAGTTTTTTGTAGGTTAGAAAAAATCATATTTGAGCTTTTTCGAAGCGGAATTTCCTGCTCGGCATTTTTTTCAGAAATTTACCTCTAAATTTCAAGTCTTTTTTGAGTTATCCGTAAAAAATGCACCGTTGAAAAAATCCAGTAACACGAAATTCGCTTTTTGTAAGAGTAATTTTGAGATTAGGAAAAAATCACAGAGAATCTTTTTTGTAGAAAATTTTTTGAACTACATTTTTTATATGTTCTCTTTTTTCGAAATTCTGCATAGATTCCGAGTTATTTGCAAAATTTTAGTTTTTGTTCTAATTAGGCTCACTGGACTAAAACGGTTAAAGCGTGTGCTGTTCAGTCCACTCGACCAACACCCTCTCAAATACATACGAACACAAATTAGACATGATTCATTGCAGTTTACTTTTACTTTTGGATATATATGTTCGAGCTCGGAGGCATCGTTGTAATATGTCTGGGTATAAAAAAAACGGAAAACAAATAATCAAGGGAGTTTAGATAACGTCCGTTTTCCGAAAAGGCCTTACCGATTAGATTTACGCTTTGATATTTTGATTCCATTAATTAAGGATAAACTAAAAGTCGTGTTTTAAAGTAAAATATAGGGTGTATCGCATAAGAAATTTATTAGAAACCGAAAATATAAAGATTGGGGATATTATACGCAGTTCCATTCTTGAGGATTCATAGGGTATTGAAATAGAGTTCAAAATTTTGTAAATCGAAAAAATTAATTTCCTTGTAACCCTTTAACTCAAAAATGCCAAAACTTTATCATATAAAAATACAGTACAGCCTTTTTTATTAAAAAAAAACACCACCATTGACGTCGTTCAATCTGTAAAATTCTTAAGGCTTGTTGTGGACAATTCCTCCTGTTTTGCGCTGAAATCAGTTTCCAAAGAACTGAATTTATCCACCTCTAACAGTCTATTATGCCCTTATTGAGTTGTATCTCAGATTTGCCCTTAAGACTACAAAAGGGAGCTATTAGATATTTACTCGGATCAAACATCAGGACTCGCTGCAGGGATTTCTTTAAAAGGTTGAAAATTTTGACTCTTCCTTCCTTATTCATCTTTGAATCCGTTTTCCTCATTCGTAAGTATGGTTCTACAATCTACAGAAAGATCGTTGCACGACTATCTACTTTTCTAAATCCTGTTCTCTAAATTTTTAATGGTTCACATGAACCCGAAATTTCTAAAAACCCCATAGAAAAATAAACAAAACGAATCCCCAGTGCTAGAACTCAACGTCCCCTAAGTCCAACCCATCTAGCAAACAAGAGCTCAATAGTTTACAATGCAAAAAATGCACAATCACTTGCCAATTGCAATCAAATCGATAACATCTTTTTCCTTCTTTTTTAATATTTTGAATATTGTTAAATTTAATGGTTTTTTATGGGTGCACTGCAGCTCGTGACGATTTCAGGTAAACGAAAAGGTAGTCCGAGTACATAATACAACTAGTGACGGATTCATTAATAGTACTACCTGGAATTTATTACCTAATCCATTTTGTAGAGTTGGAGAATCCAAAAATTATAACCTAAAATTTCTAAATTCAATATAAAATAGAGAAATGGACTCATGAAATTTGCGTTGAGTGCTCGATGTACCAGAAATATGTCATTTTCTCACAAAAAACTGCTTTTGAAACTAGACGATTGTTTAAAATCGTCAAAGTACTAAGAATATTTTCCAAATTCAAATCGTTCGATATTTTTTTTCTGATTTATGTCGAACATGATTTTTTTCATCATCTACTGCTTTTGTTTGTTGGACAATTAAACTCGTAGGCGCTAAAAACGTATTGTTAAATTATGTAGATTCCACAAAAGGTTACATCGTGAATCTGATGAATAATTTAAAATTCAAAACGGAGTGGAGAGCGGGAAAATATAGCGGTCTGTAATTTTTGGATATATTAATCAATGAAGGTAAGCACGCCCCATTTTTTCAGACGACAATTATTTTTCTAATTTCGTCGTTAAATAATTCATAATTGGAAAAAAATGGATTCCAGGAATCAAATATAGTTCATTTGAATATTTTACGTTGACTTTTGAATAACAAGCTATTTAATTGGACGATAATAACGAAGAATTGAAAATAAGCAGCAGAATTTTACATAGAAAGGATCTTAAATACAAAATCGATATAAATATAAAACTCTGGATATTTTTATTTGAAATTTATGAAGAAATAACCGATGCTGGTATAAAATATTGAATATTATTAATTAGTGAACATTAACTGAATTGAAAATTACATTTAAAAAAAAACTTAAACTGAGGGCTTTCGTTTCTTGTAACGTTTCACAAAAATTGAGTCTAATCAGTATAAGATCTTGTTTGTCAAAGCTAAATAAGTATCGGTACTAAGCTATTTAAGGCTTTAGTATGGAACAAACAACAATTTGATTATCATGGATTGCGATTCTGGGACTCAAACTGTTGTTTGTGTCATATTAGTGCTCTGAATTGAGTTTGCTATGAAAAACTGTCATTCATTGATATTTATGACGTTGAGTCAATAACAATTTGTTAAATTTGTTGTTTTTAATCAAAATGTACTCAAATTTTGAATACACTGACATTGCACAATAATTTACTTTACGGCTTCAATGAATATTTTGTTTAAAAAAGGTCAAGCATTGAATTATCACTTAATTGCACTCTTTCCCAAGTTATCTGAGATTATTGGAAGATTTGTTAAAAAAACATTTTTTTTAACTACCTATCAATTTGGATTTTTAAGTCACAAAGGCACAAATGATTCTCCTTTCAAAGTAAAGTCCACCCTTCGTATTTTGGGCACTAGGTACCCCAACATATTTATTTCCATTATGTAAAAGAATGAATTTCTGGCTACGTTTTGAGCTCTCAATTAATATAATAATATATTTATCAACAAGCTTTTATGTACTGAACAAGGTTATACCGTTTCCTTCGAAAAAATAAGGCCTTTATTCTTTTTATCTTTCATTATAGAAACAATTTTTTTTCTTTAATCTTGATTCCGAAGCTTCTTTAAATTTAAATCTCTTACATTTAACTCATTTTGACTCAATTGATATAGCTTCAAAATCATCATTTTTTTGAAGAGCTTGGTCTTCCGAAGTCTTGTTGTAAGAGTTTAGATACAACCAGTACTTTGTAATTTACTACTAGGTCGATTTCCAGCGTTTAAACCGTTTGCGTTAACGACAGTCTCCAAGATGATTTCCTATATTCAAAACGCAATTTGAAATTCAAAGCTTTTATCTAAGATCATCCGAAACGTCTTCAGAGTTCAGATATATTCTTAGGTACTGGATAGTAAGGTTATTAAACACAACTAGTACTTGGTAATTTACTACTAGCTCGATTTCTAGCGTTTAAACCGTTTGCGTTAACGACAGTCTCCAAGATGATTTTCTATATTCAAAACGCAATTTGAAATTCAAAGCTTTTATCTAAGATCATCCGAAACGTCTTCAGAGTTCAGATATATTCTTAGGTACTGGATAGTAAGGTTATTAAACACAACTAGTACTTGGTAATTTACTACTAGGTCGATTTCCAGCGTTTAAACCGTTTGCGTTAACGACAGTCTCCAAGATGATTTCCTATATTCAAAACGCAATTTGAAATTCAAAGCTTTTATCTAAGATCATCCGAAACGTCTTCAGAGTTCAGATATATTCTTAGGTACTGGATAGTAAGGTTATTAAACACAACTAGTACTTAATAATTTACTACTAGGTCGATTTCCAGCGTTTAAACCGTTTGCGTTCACGACAGTCTCCAAGATGATTTCCTATATTCAAAACGCAATTTGAAATTCAAAGCTTTTATCTAAGAGCATCCGAAAATACTTAAACTCTAGATAATATAATTTTTCTATAAATTTTGAATAGAAATTTTCCTCATATATACCAAAAATTATCTGTATTGTTTAAATAACTTCTCTTCAAATTAATTAAATCGCAAAAACTTCAGTTTTAGTACCTTGAAATTCGCGGTTCTAAATGTAGTTCAAAATTTGAGTTGTAGTACTGATTTCTGCCGCTAGGTCCTGTCTAGCGCAACTCCAGTTCAGTGCCGCACGGGCCGTTGACCTGCCACGTTCTGTTCGTCACTAGTGATCGTTTTCTAGTGCTGCTTAAACTGTTTTAATGTTGAAAACTGCTTACAAAGATGATTCTATGGGGAAAACTCTGGTGTATGAGTGGTTTTCTTGATTTAAAAATGGCGACATGTCGATTGATGACAAACCTCGCTCTGGACGTCCATCAACTGCCCGAATCGATGAAAATGTTGAAATAACTCGAGAGTTTGTGCACACAAATCGTCGACAGATAATTGATCAACTGTCTGAAATCAGTAGAATATCTTGGAGCTCGGTTCAGTCAACAGGTGACTGGTTCTTGCATCATGACAACGCACCTGCACATTCAGCCATCACTGTTAGCCAGTTCTGGGTTAAAAATAACATGATTCCGCTACCCCACGCACCTTATTCGCCTGAACTGGCTCCGTGCGACTTTTTCTTGTTTCCACGCATGAAAAGGGGCATAAAAGAACGAGACAGGAGCTTGCAGCCATCTCTAAAGATAAGTTCAAACAATGTTTCGTTTAGTGGAAGCACCGCTGGGACAAATGTATTACTTGTAATGGAGAGTATTTTGAAGGGGATGAGGTTGTTTTGTAAATATATAGCATTTAAAAAATAATTCCGGTTATTTTTGGGTACCCCCTCGTATAACGTATTCTTATGATCTAGAAACAGAATGAGTTCAAGAATGCATACAATTCCAAAGCTACGTCTGAAAGAATTTCAATGAAGAATCAAGAAAAGTTAGACCCGCTTACACATTTATGAGTTCTATTAGATCTAATGAACAAAATTTCATACGACGATTTAATTAATGATTTTTAGATTTTAAGACTTGGAAAAATGCATCTGGGGGCTCGCCAAATCGAGCAAAAAAAGCTGTATCACCTTTCAGCAGTTCAAAACATTTTCGACCCCCTATAACTTTGTTATGGATTACATTCGAAGCTTGTATTTATAGTAACTAAGCAAACATTGTATAAACAGGGTATATTTAAAATTTCTCTCAATTTGAATTAGTAGTTTAAGAATTATAACTAGTTAAAGATCTTAATTTCGTCACTCATTAACTAACCAATCATTAAAACTCTAAGGCTTTTCTAGTAGACTAGTAACTTCAAACTTTGAATACTATTAGTGTTTAGTGTCGAAAAAACTAAAATATTTTGCAATTTCACTTCAGTTTTATACATACACCAATTGCTAAAACAACTTTATAATCTCATATGCAATGAATGATTAAATGTTAACGTATCCATCGGTATAGTACAAAATTGAAACGGAAAAAACAAAAAAAATTTGGAAAATATACATTACATTCAATAAATAACATGTTTAGGAGCTTGGTAGGGTCAAAACTAAATACGAAATTATTAATAAAGTTAATTTTTTTCATATGTATAGCATATGCTATAACTGTACACAAAAGTCAAGGCCTAAGTCCCAATAAAGCGCTGAAGGATATCGGTTCTGCAGTATTCACATTCGATTTGAGCTCGAGTGGCACTTTCCAGAGCTACATGTCTCTAATTAATATGGACTTTGGAAGTATTGAAGCGTAGGAATCCTCAATTTGTGAATACAAATTAAGAAGCGTTTACTGTTCAGACACAACCTAAATTGTAACATCAAAGCCTCCGAGAAAAACCCATAGAGACCAGGAGCCTTAACATAAATTAGTTATTAGTATTTAAAAAGTAGAGGGTACTGCAAAGGGAAAAAATGACGTCTATCTACAAAAAGAAATGAAATGGTATCAAAAACAAAAACCAAGTCTCGCAACGCAATTTTTCTACCGTTGTGAGATCCATGTAATACCAAGTTGGTTGATTTATTCAGTCCATACTTAAGGGACCTTCTGCCTTAACTTAACTGCCTAACTATACTGAATAAATCAATCAACTTGGTATTACATAGATCTAACAACTGTTTTGTTTTTTATGTTTTTATTATCATGTAGTACATGATTTTAATTTTCTTCGTTCGAAATTGTCTTTTAACAATCCCTCCTCCTCCATGGTTCTCAAATAACAAAGTTTAATTAATAAACACTATAATTTAAATAATTTGAAACTGTTTTACAACAAACCCATGCTAATTAATCGACAATTATCGTGCTATTTCTTCTTTTCGATTTGCCTTTTGTCTAACGACATGTAACCAGGATCTGTGGTCCTGCTTCATGCCCTTCAAAATGGGAATAGGAAACTTCAAAGGTAGCAGATAAAGACTTTTCACGTCCTGTGGTGTATCCTGGACATTTCACAGAGGAGGAAGGTTTTTTCTTTTTTTTACTGTAAGTAATAAAATCGTTAAGCCATTTCGCATTAGATATTTGACTAAAACCTTCACTTACTTCAACCCTGGAACCAAAAGCAACCAACAGATATTAATAGGAACGTGTGGTTCAAGTCACAGTGAGGATTTTCCTTGGCATTTATTTTATATAGATGTTGAGGAATGCCTAAATGTGTTGATCTCATTCTATTTATAATTGATAATGACTTTCCTTGGTAATTTAGCATTGTTAAGCCATGGAATTTTTCTAGGTGTATTTTGTATAGAGAAGAAATTTCTTCTTTTGGTTTTGCTCTTATTTCAGAAGTCAAAAGATAAATATCTTACAGACGACAAATCTGTATAATCGCTATTAATCATAAGTGTTGGTTATCATCAACAAAATTCAAGTCAAAAGATAAAAAATTACATTTTCTAAACTATGTTTATTTATATAAAATATTTACCTGTTTCCCACAGATCTAACACTGTGTCCTCTTCTAAATTCATGTTCTTTATATTTGTATCTACCAATTTCTTCTCGACAATCAGTTTCGTAACCTTCACAAAAAGGTCCTCTGTGTATATTGATGATTTCTGGACTTTGTACTCTCAATATTCGATGAGTTTCCTTGGGTCGAGTGATATATTTTCCTGTTTTTCTATCCAAACTGTAATTGAGATTTTCCATTTTTGGTAACGACGAAAAAGAACGGTTTAAACCTATAGTTTGGGAATGACTTCTGCCCCATTGGTCCGCCAAGCGTGTTTTTTGATATATTGGAGTGATGCAATTACATAGTTCTATATCTTCACTGGTTTGAGCTAGAAATCGTTCAGAGTTTCGTTCAGGACTGTATCTGAAACAAAAAACGAATAATGAGTAATGGAAACATTTTTTTGAGACTATACGAGATTCAACTCTTCCCCTCGAGTATAGGAAAAGTTTTCCAAGGCATGAGAAAGTTGTTGTGATCTTCGATGGGACTTTGTACTCAGCATGGTTTCATCTAGTCTATAAAATGGGGGTCCCAGAAGTACCTGGCTCCACAAACGCGTTTCATCGATGGGTATGGAAGAGTCCTCCTCATTTTTTTGAAGCATTGCCAAGCTTTCTATGGAAACATCTTCCATTATGAGCAAACCCATCTTTTGCACAGTTTTCTCATGTTATAATTTCCAATGTCTATTATGTGTGCTAGCTCGCGCACCTTCTGTCGACCATCATCCAATACTGATTTGTAGATTTTCTTTAACGTTTTTGGATTCGTCACCTCATTTGGTCAACCACTGCGATGATGACCAGATCGCAAGTTATGCGATCTCTTCTACGCAATATTTCACATTTGATGACGAAGAAGCAGCCTCGCCCAAAGTAGAATTATAGTTCAGCTTCTATATTGGTTGGGCAATTTTTTCCATATTTACAAATTCACTGAAAATATTGAACGAGATGGCGTCTTCAAATTTGAAACATTTGTTGAATACCCAGATTGTGTTCTTTCTGATAAAACAGGTATTTATCAAGCGACTACCGTCATCTCTAGGTCTGACCAGATACAACACTACCTGGTACCATCTTTGTACATCTACGATTTGCTCTATTGTTTTAAAAAATTATATTCTACAGACATCATCAGCTCTAAATGCTTCTTGTGGTACTAATATTTTATAAGGTCAACCTAGTTTCCTAATACGTTGAAAAATAATTGATTGTAAAGAAGAAATTCATTATGGGCTCGATGTTTGGTCTGCATTAATGATCGGTTATTTTGTATCTACCTGTATCTTAGAGCTAGGGGATAGATACCAAATGAGTACAAGCAAAACTTTCATAAAAGATGAAGCTTTAAGGGTTGTGGTGTTTCTTGTTGATTCTTAAAGTCTTCTATCTCTCATTTATAGAAAAGTTGTGATGAAAATGTATAGAGAATAAACACTTTTCTAATTTAAGGTGAAATTATTTGATACAATAACAAATAGCATTGAAAATATGGATTTGTAAGTTATAACCTAACCTAACCTAACCAAATCTTAACCAAACCAAACCTAACCTAACTTAATCTAACCTAACCAAATTGTATTTTTGATGGAAAAATAAGTACCTTCTTATATCGTGAACTGGGTCCACACCGCCATACGTATTCCTCAATAGCAAATCTGAACTTTTATTGATATTTTGGCAGTGTCCTTCTTGATAATTATTCCTTTCGGAATTTCTGTTTTCGACATCGACAGGAGAAGTTGGTAGAATTGTTATTCCTATGTTTTGATAATCTTTTAGTTCGTTATCGTTTGTTGTTACTTGTGTGAATTTCGATTTTTGTGTCTTCATATCTGCGAACAAAATTTTATTTATAAAAATTGTAATAAACGGATTAATTGAATAATCGAAAAATATAAAAATAAATGAAGAGTTCTTATACAAACATTAAATATTCACACATATAGCGAGAACATTAAATCGTAGTTTACAGAAAATTCTAGCGAACTGTGTTTACCATGAATTCCTGTATGGGTTCATCTTTTAAATTTTCTCTTATGTGCGAATTTTTAAGTCTATCATTTCTAGTTACCCCTTTTCTAAAGTATTCCATCTCTGCATGTCCAATTTTATTTTTTTCTTTCTCAGTCAATACCCAAGATTCACAACCATATCTCAGAATTAGCTTGTACTTGCTTTAAACACTTTCATGTTTGTTTTTTTGGATATTCCTTGCTCAATGCGTAATATCTAAGTATTGGAATGTACTAACTTCTTCTATAAACTCCTCCCAAGTCCTGATTCCAATTTTTTATTTCAAATATGCCACTGCCATAGCTTTGGTTTTCTTTTTGTTTATTTTCATGCAGTTTTCGATGAATATTTGGTACCAGTTGATTGAATTTCCTTGTAGATGTTTCTGGGCTCCTGCTTTTATCATTATATCATCTGCAAAAGCGCATTTCGACATATTAATGCGCTTCAGTGATCAGAAATCAGAAATCAGATCAGAAGGATTGTTACAACGATGTCTCTATGCAAACCAATAGAATGTGGAGTGCCTCAAGGTTCGGTACTAGGTCTTTTTTTGTTCCATCTGTATATAAATGACAGCATTGGTAGAATATATCTTTTTGCCGACGATACTAGCTTCCTTTGGAGCAATCAAGATCTCACGGCACTTCAAATCACCATATCTAGAGACCTAATCACCCTTAAATCATGGTACGATTGTAATTTATGTCTCAATGTTTCTAAATTCAAAGTTTTATCATATAAAAATACATTGCTGTCTTCTGCTTTGCTCTGAGATCAGTTTTCAAAGAACTAAGCTTATCCACCTCTATAACAGTTTTTATAACTTTATTGAGGTGCATCTCCAATAAGCCCTTTCGTTCTGGGGTACGCGTGTGACTGAATTAGAGCGAAATTTCAAACTACTAAAGAGAGCTATTAGATATTTACTCTGAACATTAAGGCTCAATGCAGGGAATTCTTTGAAAATTCCTTTTTTATTTGTCTTTCAAACCGTTTGCTTTATTCGTAAGCACGCTTCTCCAGTTTTAGAAAGATCAGTGCCCAGGAACGTGTAGCACGACCTTCATCTACCTATTCCACGTGCAGAATTGCCTACTTCACAGAAGTTCGATCCTTTTTTATAATAAGAATCTTCAAGCTATTCAAAATAGCAATTAACTGCCGAAATCACCGTTTCATTATTGGAAAATATTTTACCACCGAGCTATTTTTGCAAGTTTTGGGACACAAAATAATCCGAGGGGGTTAAATATGGCGGAGGTAGCAACACAAACATTTTGGTACTTTTCAAGCAACTACCGCCATCTCTAGGTCAGGCCTGGTATTTCTATTTTTAATAATAAATACCGTTTTACAGTCTACAGTTGGCAAAAGGTTAAAAAAGCTTCATTAAACTGGACATGTGAAAAATATTGAAAAACCAGGTAGAAATGTTGAATTTACTGATGAAAAAATGATGTAGTAATTTATTTTGAGAGTTTTGCATAAAGGAAAATACAAGTTCAGTTGGTTCAGGTGTTCAATGAAGATGATCCTGATAAAAAGTAATAATTCTGCGAATTGATCATGGACAGAATGAACGGAGATCTGCAATTAATAAACAAAATAGTTTTTTCTGATGAAGCGACGATTCATTCGAACGGAACGGTTAACTGAAACAGAACTGTAGATACTGGAACAGAAAAAATCCTCACTGGATGTGTGAGGTTTATCTAGATTTTTTAATTAACTTCTTACAAAGACTTTTTCCTGATGTTAATCATCCGAATGAGATAGATCGATCTATTTAGAACTTATTTAAACGAGGTTTTTCCCAATAGGTGGATTGGAAGACGTGATATGATTGAATGGCCTGCTAGATCCACCGATTTGACTGCTCTCGATTACTTCTTATGGGGTTATTCAAAATTTAAAGTATATTTCAATAGACCAGACAATATTACTGATTTACAAGCTAGAATAACGGAAGAAATTAACAAAATAAGGTTTTTTGGCTCTAGAAAATCGAAAGGTATTCCAATTTCGATGAATTTTTTTTTCAATTTCCGTTTTTACAGGATTTACGAAAAAATTTATGGGAATAAAAAACATGAGAACTTATATTGGTTTCAGGGCTTAAAATGTTCATGAAAATGCACTCATTCACGTATAATTGTTGATAACTTTTTTCCAAATAATCAAAAGAGGTTGTTATACTTTTTTTCAAAATCTACATAAAGAAAAAGATTAAAAATAACAACAATTTCTATTAAATTGACCTTTTCTCATTGTTTGTCCTTTTTTTATCAAGTAATCAAGTTATTTGAACTAAAATAATCTTAAAATCACTTATTGTAATCAATTGTACAATATTAGTAGTTAATTTTGAAAAACTGAGAATTTTCACCAATAAAAAAATGGTATCTTACTAAGATACTAAGATTAACTGTTGTAGATAAAAAATTAATAACAAAACATTTTTTTCCCAAAATGCTCGGTTTTTTCTGTAAATTAACAAAAAAAATATATGAACTGCGTTTGATTTTTTTGTAAAAAAGTTATAAACGATTATATGTGGAGAAGATCACATTTAAAGTCATAAAACTATATGAAACCTACCAAGTGAGATATTTCCCATGTTTTGTTCCCAAAAATATGCCGTAAAAACAAAGATTTAAAAAAAAATTCATTGAAATCGGATGATTTTTCGATTTTCTAGATCCAAAAAACGGGGGGACCGCGAAAGTATAAAATTACCCAAAATAACACCTTAAGTTATACAAAATGTTGTACAAGAATTCCAAAATCGCCTCAGTTATTATCAAGAAGTGAATAGTCATTTGGAACTGATTGATTTTCTCAGTTATGATTGCATCAAATTTACAAAACTTCATATTTCACTATTTCAACAAACTATCCTTTCCAACAAAATAACTTTAAATTTGAGGAACTTTTCTGTTGATTCGTTTTAATTTTTGAGAAAAAATTACATTCTCCACCCATTGTTCCATATTTTCTTAAAAGTAAGAGGCTTAAGTGGTATTGACTCAAATTAATGCAAACGGCGTAGCTAATGCCATCTATCGAAAATGTTTCGAACTTTCGTATACATAGAAAAATTAAAAACCCTATAAATTAATAACTATCTATTATCACATACTTAACAACGAGATAACATTCTTTGAATTTGAAAAACTTTTGTGTTAAGATTCGATTTAATTTTTGAGAAAAAAATTAAAATCCCCTCCCTCTCTAATTAAAGAGTTACTGATATTTACTTGAGAGTAAGAGGTTTCAGTGGTGTTAACTTTAGTATTAATGCAAACGGCGTAGCTAACGCCATCTATGGAAAATGTTCCAAACAAAGGACTAAAATCCCTTTCCAATAAGTTTCATTACGACTAAAAATTTTCTAGGAGATGCTTATTATTTAAAGGAGGTGCTGGAGGCGGATAATATTTATTATGGACATATGGACACATCGCATTGTATGTACAAAAAGCATATTTTGTCTTATCGATCGATTTAAAAAAAAAGTTTCCAAATTTATGATTTTAACATGATATCTACACCATGACATCGGCAAAACGTTGAAATATGGTTCGAATAATATGACAATCATAATAAATCTGCGGCGTATATATCACGGTAGGAGCTTCGAGGAAAAAGTTTGTAATTTCGCTAAATGATGATAAATGTAGTATGTTAACAGTCGCAGCTCGTAGTGCGAAAAGGATAACCACACCACGGAATTGAACAGAATAGAGGCGAAAGCGGAAACTTGAGGTTTCGATACAACTACAAGTGCGAAATTCACATATAACGTAAATGAGAATTAAGCTCAATGAGAATAGTTACATTGTACGCAATGCTCGAGCTCCCGAGGGTTACGGATTAAATTCTAACTCTAAATGATTTATACGTTTTTTCCCTCTTTTTTTTCCAATCTGTTCAACTGTTGAACACGTAAAATGCTTGATTTCGCATTATAACACGTCAAAAATTACTCACTGAATTCAAATTGACGCTTCATAAAAATTTTAAGCTAATGAAACAACAAAATTTAAACAACCCCGCGATTCAAATTTAATCAATTCCCTGATAATGAATACTTAAGTACGCGAGAGATTGAATATACGGGGTCCGTTTTTTTTTCAACCTCCGATCGCTCCGTGCAGACGTGTAGGCGACTACGGAGCTCTCGCTCTACATACTCCGCAATTTTTGACATTCAGGCGTCAGTCGGCGTTGTGCTACAGCCACGTAAACATGTCCGTCATTATAGATGCGTGAATTGCAAAGTGTGATTCGTTTTCAATAAGCTGGAGGCCATAGTGATGCAGAAATCTATCGGATAATAAGTCGTGTGTATGGAGAAAACTTCATGAGTGATGGTGTTTCAGATAACCTGGTTGAACGAGTTGACAAAACAGTTAAAGAAAACCGCAGATTCACCATTACTGTTTTGTATGAGGAATTTCCAGAAGTTTCAAGGTCTATTTATTGGCGACAACTTTCTTTGAAGAGGATATTGAAAATCTTGTCCACAGATATGACAAATCTCGTCGGTGATTATTTCGAAAAGTACCAATCTTTTGGTAATAAAGTTATTGTTGTAAACGGCCCTCGTATATTGGATTGGAACATGGAAGTCTTCACCAACTGAATTATGTGCGTTTTCGTAGTGGGATTGTGGCAAAATTAAACACCAAAGTGTACTAATTCTAATATATTTTCAAACTTTCGAATACTTATAGTCTGGGAATAAATATAATGGGCATGGACATGGAAATTGGTTCCCGTACAAGGCTGCTAACCAGAATAAATCGCAGTGCCTGCGACATATAGTTCGAAGATCAATGAAACGATTAATCATAGAAGGAAAAGTAGAAGGCAAACGCCCAAGAGGCAGATCTCCAACTAGATGTGTAGACCAAACAAAACCCTCAATAAATATGAGACTGCATCATGTCGAGAGGATTGCACTGAATAGGCAAGGAAGGAAACAACTGCTCCCTCGGAGGATAATGGAAAGATCCAAAGATTGATGAAATCTATGCGTTTTTAGATAGGCAATTCTGAAGAAATGCTTCATGGTTACATGGAAAGAAGTGTTATTTGTTTGATTACGAAAAAACTTTGTTATTTTGGTGTAAGAGTGAAAACCGTTAGTACGTCCAAACGTGAGTAATTACAGGTCGTTTCATATCATCACAAATATTACTTATCTATCTATAATTTCATATTACAATTTAATGAGGTTATACAGTATAAAAACAGTTGCTGAAATCGAACCGGTCCAAATTCGACAACCACATTTCTCTTATAAAAATTTTTACTACTGACAAAAATGGTGATTAATGTTTGAATGAATGTTGTTGTGTGTATGGGGTTACAAAGGCGACTATTAAGAAACATGCTGATGAAAAAAACTCCGTTTGCGATAATATTAAAGCATTTGGTAGACCAACGATATCTTCTACGGATCTGGAAAGATTTTCTAGCACATCCTTCAGGTTGAGGAATGCTATTTTGGTTTAGCAATGAAGGATTTTGTAGAAAAATATGCCTTATCACATTGTTTTAATATAGATAAAAAAATTGCTGGTAAAAAATGGTTTCGCTCGTTCGGAAACCCGAAGCAACCTCAATGGCGAAAGCCAGAGGCTTTAATAGAGCAATTGTTAACCATATTTTCGATATTTTAGAACGAATTTTTGATAAGCATAAATATACAACCGAAAATTTATTTAACGTTGACGAATTTGGGTTTACTATTGTGCAAAGATGTCTACCAAAAAACGTTGACCTTAAAATTGGAGCACCTCCCGCCAGTATTGAAACGACCCAACCAATGAATGTTTACAGCCTTTGGATATAGCATTTTTTGGTCCTTCACAGACTTATTTTACATAAGTTCACAAATCGTTACTTCGTTTATATAAAGAAGATGAAATATATCAAACGAAAATGTCAAAATTACTTAATGAGCCATATGACAGAGCTACCACTGTGGGAATTGCAGAAAGTGTGTTCCGTGCTTTCGGAATTTAACCAGTAAATGGATTCACACATGACCAATTTGCACCAGCTGATGTTTTGCCACCTGCAACCTCGGCTACAACTTCCAGCAGTAATGATGATGAAGATAGAAGTGACAACGAGTATAAACGATTTAGGAGAGTTTTTGAAGAAAAATTGAAATCCAGATGGTCCTTCGTCTTCTCGTAGAGCGCCAGTAGCTAAGAAAGCAGTGGAAATAACAAACAGCATTTACAAATCACAGTTAGACAGAAATAAGTTCACCAAACTTGGTTTTGTGCATGAAAGAAGATAATGTGTGTTGGTGAAAAAAAAATGGCTTGGAAGCAAGTCCATCAGCAACGGAATTTTTCAATGATACTACTTAAATATTCATTTTAATATCCTTGATTAAATTTACTAATAGATCTAAAGTTTGTCGGTTATTTATGCTTAAAAGGAGTGTGAGTTTTAGAGTTAGGGAGTAGTTTTGCTTAGAAGAATTATCATCGCAGGTACAATTTGATGAATGTATAATACCCAGCTTGGCAAGATGGGCGGTATATCTCCCTTGACCAGTCTTTATTCTAAGTATACTTTCTGAGTAAAATTTCGAAATTGCGTATTTGAAAATATAGTTCGGAAGTGAGGGTAAAGTAGCATAAATTTGAAAATAGGTTATTTAAGGATCGTGAGGCAGTATTCCAACGTTTCCGCCAGGATACGTACATTTTATCTTTTATTTAATTGATCACATCTCTTCCTGTATATACGTTATAAAAAACTCCATTTAGTACTAAATGTTTTGCTAATCGATCAGCTGTTTCATTACCACGTATTCCAATAAATCGTTTAACCCAAATGAATCTCATATTCAAATTTAATAACATAGTTTTGATGTCACATAAAATGAGATAAGTTTCTTTTATGGCTGATCTAGAGTCAGATAAAATCACACCCTCATCTTTTTTATTTGACTTCAACTAGGAAGAAAAACCCTGTAAGATACTGCACATTCAACTCCAAATTTCGTCTTAGATCCATCAGTATATATTATGGTGTTGTCAGCAAATTCTGCTAGTATGGATTTCAACAGGATTGAGTTAATGCGGCTAGATTCCGTGTAATTAGGGATTTGTGGACTTATATATCGATAAAGTTTGTATATATTATTGAATTCATAGGTTTGAATGAAGGCTTCTGCAAATGGAGGTGTGATTTTAATCCTCCAATATCGATTTATGAGGTTTTCTATGGATGTACTACATAAATTGTTTATCGTGTGTACCCTGAGGGTTTTAAGTTTAATTAAATATTTATGGTGTTGATTTCACTGCACCTAGATAAATTCTAAGGCATTTATATTGCATAGGATCTATTTGCTGTAAATTTGTATTACTAATCGATCCATAAAAACAACATCCATAATCTAACATAAACCATGTAAAACATAATAGCAATAGAAGGAGCTGCGCCCCATCGGCGGTTTGTAACGCATTTTAGGAGACTATACCCTTTTTGACATTTATTTATCAAACACCTTATATGTTTAGACCACAGTAATTCACTATCTAGTATGATACCAAAGTATTTATATTCGTTTAGTAGACAATATTGGCTCATGCAGAGTTGGGCTCTCCGATGTGAGAAGTCTACGTCTGGTGAAAAACATAATTGAGCATTTTTCAGTTGAGAAAGTCTTCAGTCCACTTTACCACAGATTGCATCATATTTTCCAAGATATTGAGATCTTATTGTTTTTAAAAAGCTTTTAAGTAAATCGATTAAATAATAGAAGACTCAATACTTAAACTCTGAGCAGTCCTTTCACTAAAACCAACGTCTACTATTTTGTTTATAAGTAAATTAATATCCACGCAATCATAAGCAACTTTCGTATCTAGGAATAAGCAGACAAGATATTTGTTTTTTGAAAATGTGATTTATATATCGTTTACTAAGTTAGTGATCGCATCCAATGCGCCATTCCAACCTTGTTTTGGTACTTACCTTTCACCCACCAAACATTTGGCTTATGAGACTTTTGGTATTGGTTGTTTTTTCATTGTTGATTTTTTGTTTGATAGTTTCTTAACAAACTCCCAAATTTTCCCAGCATTCCTGTTGTTTTTGTTGAAATAATAGTTTGCTTCTAGCTAGCTTATTTTTTCATAAAAGTTTGCAATGGTTTTGTACATTTGATAAGCGTTTTTCGGCTTATTTATAGTTTGAGCACAATCATTGTCACACCAAAGGGGGACCAAAGCTTGATAGTTTTTTAACAAACTCCCAAATTTTCCCAGCATTCCTGTTGTTTTTTTTGAATAATAGTTTGCTTCTAGCTAGCTTATTTTTTCATAAAAGTTTGCAATGGTTTTGTACATTTGATAAGCGTTTTTCGGCTTATTTATAGTTTGAGCACAATCATTGTCACACCAAAGGGGGACCAAAGCTTGATAGTTTTTTAACAAACTCCCAAATTTTCCCAGCATTCCTGTTGTTTTTTTTTGAATAATAGTTTGCTTCTAGCTAACTTATTTTTTCATAAAAGTTTGCAATGGTTTTGTATATTTGATAAGCGTTTTTCGGCTTATTTATAGTTTGAGCACAATCATTGTCACACCAAAGGGGGACCAAAGCTTGATAGTTTTTTAACAAACTCCCAAATTTTCCCAGCATTCCTGTTGTTTTTTTTGAATAATAGTTTGCTTCTAGCTAGCTTATTTTTTCATAAAAGTTTGCAATGGTTTTGTATATTTGATAAGCGTTTTTCGGCTTATTTATAGTTTGAGCACAATCATTGTCACACCAAAGGGGGACCAAAGCTTGATAGTTTTTTAACAAACTCCCAAATTTTCCCAGCATTCCTGTTGTTTTTTTTGAATAATAGTTTGCTTCTAGCTAGCTTATTTTTTCATAAAAGTTTGCAATGGTTTTGTATATTTGATAAGCGTTTTTCGGCTTATTTATAGTTTGAGCACAATCATTGTCACACCAAAGGGGGACCAAAGCTTGATAGTTTTTTAACAAACTCCCAAATTTTCCCAGCATTCCTGTTGTTTTTTTTGAATAATAGTTTGCTTCTAGCTAGCTTATTTTTTCATAAAAGTTTGCAATGGTTTTGTATATTTGATAAGCGTTTTTCGGCTTATTTATAGTTTGAGCACAATCATTGTCACACCAAAGGGGGACCAAAGCTTGATAGTTTTTTAACAAACTCCCAAATTTTCCCAGCATTCCTGTTGTTTTTTTTGAATAATAGTTTGCTTCTAGCTAGCTTATTTTTTCATAAAAGTTTGCAATGGTTTTGTATATTTGATAAGCGTTTTTCGGCTTATTTATAGTTTGAGCACAATCATTGTCACACCAAAGGGGGACCAAAGCTTGATAGTTTTTTAACAAACTCCCAAATTTTCCCAGCATTCCTGTTGTTTTTTTTGAATAATAGTTTGCTTCTAGCTAGCTTATTTTTTCATAAAAGTTTGCAATGGTTTTGTATATTTGATAAGCGTTTTTCGGCTTATTTATAGTTTGAGCACAATCATTGTCACACCAAAGGGGGACCAAAGCTTGATAGTTTTTTAACAAACTCCCAAATTTTCCCAGCATTCCTGTTGTTTTTTTTGAATAATAGTTTGCTTCTAGCTAGCTTATTTTTTCATAAAAGTTTGCAATGGTTTTGTATATTTGATAAGCGTTTTTCGGCTTATTTATAGTTTGAGCACAATCATTGTCACACCAAAGGGGGACCAAAGCTTGATAGTTTTTTAACAAACTCCCAAATTTTCCCAGCATTCCTGTTGTTTTTTTTGAATAATAGTTTGCTTCTAGCTAGCTTATTTTTTCATAAAAGTTTGCAATGGTTTTGTATATTTGATAAGCGTTTTTCGGCTTATTTATAGTTTGAGCACAATCATTGTCACACCAAAGGGGGACCAAAGCTTGATAGTTTTTTAACAAACTCCCAAATTTTCCCAGCATTCCTGTTGTTTTTGTTGGAATAATAGTTTGCTTCTAGCTAGTTTATTTTTTCATAAAAGTTTGCAATGGTTTTGTATATTTGATAAGCGTTTTTCGGCTTATTTATAGTTTGAGCACAATCATTGTCACACCAAAGGGGGACCAAAGCTTGATAGTTTTTTAACAAACTCCCAAATTTTCCCAGCATTCCTGTTGTTTTTGTTGGAATAATAGTTTGCTTCTAGCTAGCTTATTTTTCCATAAAAGTTTGCAATTGTTTTGTACATTTGATAAGCGTTTTTCGGCTTATTTATCGTTTGAGCACAATCATTGTCCCACCAAAGGGGGACCAAAGCTTGATAGATTCTTAACAAACTCCCAAATTTTCACAGCATTCCTGTTGTTTTTTTTTGAATAATAGTTTGCTTCTAGCTAGCTTATTTTTTCATAAAAGTTTGCAATGGTTTTGTACATTTGATAAGCGTTTTCCGGCTTATTTATAGTTTGAGCACAATCATTGTCACACCAAAGGGGGACCAAAGCTTGATAGTTTTTTAACAAACTCCCAAATTTTCCCAGCATTCCTGTTGTTTTTGTTTAAATAACGGTTTGCTTCTAGCTAGCTTCTTTTCCATAAAAGTTTGCAATTGTTTTGTACATTTGATAAGCGTTTTTCGGCTTATTTATCGTTTGAGCACAATCATTGTCCCACCAAAGGGGGACCAAAGCTTGATAGATTCTTAACAAACTCCCAAATTTTCACAGCATTCCTGTTGTTTTTGTTTGAATAATTGTTTGCTTCTAGCTAGCATATTTTTCCATAAAAGTTTGCAATGGTTTTGTACATTTGATAAGTGTTTTTCGGCTTATTTATAGTTTGAGAACAATCATTGCGCCACCAAAGGGATGATACAATACCGCACTTGGATTCATACTAAGTGTGCTGGAGTTAGTGCTGAAGTTAAGAGGTTCTATTGTTGTAATTGTCGTTAAGAAATCTAATGGTCTAATTTAAGCAGCTAGCGGTTCAAATGAGGGAACCCGTTTTCTGTATTGGATCGATGACAAGATTTGTTTGAATTGATTTTAATTTTATTAGGCCATCTTCATCTATGCATATTCTTCGAGCAGTTCCGTCATTAACATTATTTTTCATTCAAACAGTTTTAATATTATTTTCTTTTCCTGATTTATACAATTGTCCTTTGGAATACGAAGTTTAATAACGTAACTCCCTTGGTAAATAACGATATAACTTCCATCATAATGAACTCGGGAGCGGAAGAAGGAGAAAAGTAAAACTTTAACCAACAGTATTAGTAGCGAGAGGTACAATGTCTCCATCTTGCGGCATTTTTGCCATTTATCAGTCTTAAGAGAAAAACAAAGTTTTGATGGGGTGTTTTTCCCTCGAGCTATTTACATATGAAGTAAAATAAGAAGAAAATGTTTATCAGCAGGCAAGCATAACGCCACCTTCCTTTTTGCGTGCCTCTCTCTCTCCCTCTTTTTCTGTCCTTCCGGCTTATAGTTTTAAGATGTTGAAAGATATTTTCCTCGGGAAAACTGTTTCTCAAGTTATTTCGTGAAAACGATTCCAGAAGCGGCGCGCTTAGAAATTTTCAATTTGCCTCATAGTTTTTCATACGTGGATAAATGTAAGCGATAATTGCCTTTCTTACAAAGATTATTCGAGATGCAAAAATTGATTTGAAATTAATTTAGTTACAGCTATCATATAACAAAGAACTGTGTGTCAATTTGTAATGAAAATTCAATCTAATATATAAAATATATAAAAATGTGTTTGTAATTGAACGAAACGTATTATATACATATCGGGTAGGTTTGAGAATCGAACATCTATTTTTCATCCCCCTAGATGTTGAGGAAAGTCCACCGCTAAAATTTTTTATTTTTTTAGATAATATTTCTCAAATTTTCAACCCTCTACGATCAAGCCCTATTTTTTATTTGTTAATTATAAACTTTTTTGGCAAGATTTTTATTTTTATTTCACCAAGAATTAAAATAATTTAAATTACCCTCAATTTTTTTTCTCATCGTTAATTTGTCATTAATTTTCAGAACAATAATTATTTATTAATAACTGAAAAGTCACTTTTTACTCTCGTGTAAATAAGCACGTATTGTGAGCCGTTATCGTACCTGTACATATTGTACTTGACATTTTTTAAAAATAGTTTTAAATCAAAATAGAAACGTGTACGTATATTAAGTCAATTTTTTTCACAAATAAGTATTTTAACTTGATTTACTTTTACGTTGCATATAGAGTCAGTATTGACAGCAAGACCTGCAAAATAGAAGAGAAAGATATTTTTCATCGCCTTAAATGTTACAGGTAGTCCACCCCTAATTTTTTTAAATTCTTTAGATAAAATTCTTTGTTTCTATTTATTTTATAAATTTTTTTGGCAAGATTTTTATTTCTCCTCTGTCATGACTTTTTCATATTATATTACTCTTAATTTTTCACCCTTCTACTTTCGACCCCTATTTTTCTATCGCGCTTTTACTTTTTTTATTTCGACCACAGATCCCCAATAGGATTGCAAGATAATAATTATAGTACGTAACTCTTATTCATAATTTTGTACGTCCTATTTTCATTTTTCTGTGCAACTTTCATGCTAATTCCACTCTCATCGTTAACTTATCATTAAGTTCGAGAAAAATATTTATTTATTAATAACTGAAAAGACAGTTTTCACTCTCATGTGAATAAACCATGTTGTGAGCTCCCGTTAACAAAAGCCATTATCGTACCTGTACATATTGTACTTAACTTTTTTTTTAAATACTTTTAAATCAAAACAGAAACGTGTACGTGTGTTATTATCGTGAAAGGTGAGTCAAATAATAAACAAACGAATACAATATTAATGCTAGCAATACCTACAATATATAAGAGCACGAAAATCAGACGAACAAAACAATATAGATGTGCACGAGATGAATTAAATCAACAAAAATAATCAGAACGAAAAGAAACGCGAAGAGGAATTGACCAGCAATGCCAAGATTTTGCACTGCCTGATGTAGAATATGGGGTTCATTTTAAAGTGGTTATTGGGCAACTATATGTAGCATATTCTTGCCCAATTGGTAGTAAAAATATTATTTTTGACATCTAGACAGTTATCATGATTCAATTTGAAATATATTCGTTACTTTTGTATTTGTTGAAACTGAGAACATTATTAAACAAAAAGAAAAAATCTTATTGACCCTCAGAAAGTTTACTTCACATCAAACTGAGACTTATTGAACGATTCGTTAATGAATTGAGCAAAACTGCGACTCTATCTGAGGCAACATTGAAGAAGGAAGATTGAAGATCGAGAACTTGATGTATCACACAGAATTTACAAATATAATAACAGATAAGAAGAAACATGCATGGAGTACTTATGAAGAAGTTGAAGATGCATTCCTAGGAAATTATACAGATCTAAACTCGGTTGGGATCTTTGAAAAAAGATATGGAAAGGAGATACCATTTTTTGGTTATCAAAAAGATCAACTAGACATGTCACCACCGTAGAAAAATCAATTCCAAATGGCACACTAGCATTTTTTTTAACAGAAGTGTTCGAAAAATTGACAGAAACCAATCAGTTCGAACAAAAACGTTTTTGAACTAACATCGAATCGATGGGTCATCATCGTTCAATCCTTGTTTGGCATTCCAATGATTTCTTCTTAATTCCACAGTTCAAAAATAAATTGCGAGATCAACGTGTTTTTACACACGCTGAAGAAGCGTTCAATCACCTCCATCGACAACACGTTGATTGATTATATCGGTTAATGTGTTAGTATGGTATATAATGATAATGATGTGAAAAAATACTTTTTTCATAAAATTCAATTATCTAAAAACGTTATAATATCCATAAATAAAACAAAATTAAATAACAATATCCAGCGGTTCTATTATTTAACCAAAAAGCAGTTTCATCTCTCGAGATCAAATTCAAAACATGAAAATGATTTTGCGAGCATAAAGTAGGTTATAAAGCGCTAGGGTCTGATGTGACATTATTCATATCAAGGTATTTCCCTACAGATTTTATGCAGAACGACCCACCGGGGGAATGCGATCAAGGTTTAATACGGTAAAATAAAATGACACTATTTTCATCGTTCGAAAAATACAAGGAAAATAATAAATGTTTGAATTTTAGGATCTAATGAGTGTAGAAGGAATAAATAAAAACTTCCACGAGGTAGAAACAAAAATATTTCAACGACATGCATTGATTGTTAAAACGCATTTATTAGTTTTAGTCTTATGCTTGTCTGTTTGACTTTTTGGTTCAAATTTTGGATTATTTTGAGTCATCAGATTCAATTTCAACTTTTCACACAAATCAAAGACTAAAATTGAATACGATTATTATAATAATTCAATTCGTTCCGGGGTGCAGAGATTTGGCGCAAGTGCTTCAACTATGAACACTCCTTGGTCAGAAGTCAATACGCAAAGATCCTCCGAGAACATTGAACAGGTAGATCAGAATTTACGTGAAAATGCACCTCTTTCAATACAGATTCACTCATACAGAATTAAAGTTCAATTGTCCATGAAATTTTGAAGGAATATTTGACTTTGATCCTTTTAAATCCAAATTGAAACTCGAAAAAGTATAAGTGAAACGATATTGGAAAGATTTTGCATTCTGGAAAATACGCGCATTAGTTGGAAGAGGATACATAGAGTGGGAAAATCATCAGCCGGCTTGTTCAGTGGTCAAGTACATTTTGATGGTCAATAGTGAAGATTTGATGCAAAGATTTCAAGAAAGATCGTGTACGTATTAAGATTTTCCTATCAATGTAACTAATAAAACTGCACGCAGTTTGATCTTATCAAACGAGATCTATGCTTCACAATGTTTCATATTTCAAAAAAAAACCGACTAATGCTCATAACCCGTACAAACTCAAAAGGGACACTTCTGTCTATTCCTTTGGCCATTCAACCTAAAAGGGGTTGCATAGGAAAATAAAATATTCAAATCAACATAAAGTTGTGCTTCATGTCATTCGATTGATTGACAATTCATACGATGGTTGTTGACACATCATGCACAAATTAAATCATGAAAGATCCATTCCAAAATGTAAGTACACAACCGTAAGTTACTGAGAATGGTTAGAAAGTGATTTGGATCTTCTTCAATACTTCATTAACCATTCGTTTCGGCGTCTTACGAGGTCCGAAAATGATCAGTTGATTAGTTGTTGTTGTTGTGATCGGTCATTATGTCAAACTGAACAAAACGCAGCTTTCGTGTGTCAAATGTCAATGTTGCCAACTCAATATTGTGAAGTATAAAAAAATTTGTAGATATGTATGTGTTTTATGTGTATATAAATTGTGTGAATACAAAATATTTAATTGACAGTTGTTGTAGTATCATTTTACGACACAAACGTCAAACGTATTTTGATGAAAAAATTGATAATAAAAAAATAGTCCAGTGAACAAAGGTTGAGTTTCATAAAGACGCATCGATTTACTTTAAATTTTGAATCGATAAAATAAAGTATTCTAAGCATGAATTATTCTATAGAGTTTTTTCGAGAAATCAATACTTTTTGACATATTCCACGAATAACTTTGTAAGAAGTTCAAATGTAGCTTCTAAAAAAATAATTTTGTATGTACAATGTATAAACGAAATTTTAAAACCAATTATTTTGATAATAACAAAAGTAGCTTAACTTAAATGGCTCTCACTTTTTTCTTATTAATCGAAATATTATGAAATTTTACACGTAGTCTTTTTAAAGTTGTTACTTCGTAAACGTCATAAGGATTTGCCAACGGCAGCGCTATCTGTGTGTCAGTCACATGAATTCTAAGCACAAATTATCCTATGGAATTTTTTCGAGAAAAAATACTTTTTGACTTATTTGTGAATGAAATTTCGAATTTTCCACTAATAACTCTGTGAGAAGCTCAAATGTAGCTTCTAGAAATATAATTTTGTATGTACAACGTATAAACGAAATTTTAAAACCAATTATTTTGATAATAACAAAAGTAGCTTAACTTAAATCGCTGTCACTTTTTTCTGACTAATCGAAACGTCATGGAATTTTTCACATAGTTGGTACCTCGTAAACGTCATATGGATTTGCCAACGGCAGCGCCATCTGTGTGTCAGTCACACGACTTATTGAGTAAGGCAATAATCATTTACAAATCAAACACTACAAAAAATATCAATTTAACATAAGTAATATATTTTTAATTCTATAAATAAGATTATAATGATTTTCCTTAGCTTTTTTGCAATAAGAGATGATTTTTAAGAGTGAAAAATTGATGATAAGAAAGTATTTGAGTTGATTACAAAAAACACTTTGAATATAAATTAGGTAAACTAAAGTACTATAATTGTTTTTTTTTTTAAATTTTATTAGATTGTTTTTAAGGGTTGAAATATATTGATTGCGGGTTAAAAAACATGAATAGTAACCTAAAACGTAATACCATCTTTATATTGATACTACAAATAATTTTCTAAGCGCATTAACTTTTTTTTTATTGAATTTTGACAATAACATTTTGAAATAAAGGATAAATAGGAATTAATTCCAAAATATCATAAAAATCCATGCATCTTGATGGAATTCTGAAATGCTACAGTATTTTTACCGTTATTCACTGTACTAAAATAAATAAAATTCGATTTAAATTTTCAGTTAAACAAAAACGAGGTACAGAATTCGAAAAATGTGTTTCTTAAATTATTCTACTCATACTTTCGCAAATTTTTTTGTTTCTTTTCCAAGTTTCTTGAAAGAAAATCCGATAGTAGCAATATTCTAATTAGTTGGATTTATAAGTTCACTTTACGACCACTATTAACAAAGTTTGAAGAAAAGAGATTTGATAAATTGAAGTAGAACACATGACCAGATTTTCAAATGACCTAATATTCTTTCATAAAAAACTACCGTTTCAGTCGTGGAGCTCTACGTGATTACTATGATAAAAATTAATGTTCGTACAAGAAAATTTCATGTCGGACCTTCTGAGCACAACATATGGTGTTATCCAATTATAGAGATTATCCCATTTAACTTGAATGTGGTAAAATTCGTATTAAGATTGACCTGAACTATTTGAACTCCTCAAAGTACCATCATTACTTAGAAATGCATTACACCAAAAGTTTAAACCACAAATTTTAAGCATTTAATAAAAATAATTGATTGAATTTGATGAAATATGTGTGGATAATGATATTGATACTATTTAAAGCTCAAAATTTCAAGAACACCACGAAAGATTATGACCAAAATCCTGATGGATACACATGGTACAAAAAGGCTTGGAAGTAATGAAGAAACATCTTCAAAAGCATTTTGAACCCAAAATATGGCGGGAAGCAAAAGTAGTGTTCAAATCAAAAATGTGTATAAGACCAGAAGATCAAAAGTCCTAACGCTCAATCAGTCTTTCCTTGCCTAGTTGAAGACATAGAAAAGATTCTTGATAACAAAGATATTTCTTTTGCTTTTGACGACACTTGGAAATATCTATTCTAAAATATACAACATCGTATAATAACGGAAAACTTCCACTGTTAATACGGTGAAGAGCTGTCCGCAAGACAGAGATTTAGATCAAATCGCGATAGTCCCTAAGAAAAACAAAAAGAGCAGATATAACAACACATATCACTAATGAAACTGCATTGATTCTTTTCAATGAAGTTGTAAAAATGGACAAAATTGGTCATCATCATCAACCAATATAAAAGCTGAACTAGATTCTACTCCTGGTGAGACTACTCCTTCGTTATCGTTGGGTAGGGGAGTTTAAACGAGGCCGTATGATCTAAGAAGACCAGCCAGCATTCCAGTGGTCGACCAAATGAGGTAACGACTCCAGAAATGTTAAAGAAAAACCACAAAGCGGTACTGGATGATGGTCGACTATAAGTGCGTGAGCTAGAAGACTTAGTAGACATTTTACATAGCATATTAACTGAAAATTTGCATATGAGAAAGCTGTACGCAAGATGGGTGCCGCGTTCATTCACATTGGAACAAAAACAGCCTCGTGAAGATGTTTCCATCGAGTGTTCGGTTCCATAACGATGGATGAAACGTGGGTCCATCGAATAACAATCAAAACAACCGACAGAAAAGGCAGAATCGGATCCAAAGAAGGTATCGGTGGGCAAGGTCATGGCGTCGGATTTGAGGGATGCGCGTGGGATAATTTCCATTGACTATTTTGAAAAAGGAAAAACTATCAACGGCGAGTATTATTACAACGTTTGAGCGAAGGAATCTAGCAGAAACAGCCGCATTTTGGTAATAAGACGATGCACCAGCTCATATTCATTATTGCAATGGCCAAAATTAATAAATCAAAATTTGAATTGCCACTTCGTACACCCTATTTAGCCAGCTGGATTATTTTTTGTTCCACTGACTTTTTTCCAACAATGAATTGGTGATGTTGGCAGTTAATTGTTATTTTGAGGAGCTTGACGATTCTTATTGAAAAAAAGTGTATGGAACTTATCGAAAATTGCTAAGAAATGTGTATGGAGCTAAAATGATATTAAGTTGAATAGTTTTTGTATTTTCTTTGTTGGACTTGGTACATTTTGAACCAACCTCTTATAAAATAATCTCGAAAGCCTCTGCAGCTATATGGATTTGTCACAAGCTTGTTTGCAAGACATGGAGACTAGATATCTAAGATGATTATACTGGATATACCAAACAGTCATCAAAACGAATTCAAATAAACCGCCACTTTTGACATGATTTAAACGATGTAGTGCGTGGTGATGAAATAAAAATTTTTTAAAGCAGGTGATGTAGTTTATTGCGATAACGTTGTAATGATCCTAATCATTGTTCATTGATTCCTTAAAAGCTAGTTTGAGACCAGAGAACTTTCTTCAGTGTTGTTTGCTTGTTATTTTGATATGGAAGAGATTTACGAAAATGTAAAGGTACTGCTTCAACTACCATACAATCTTGAGATATTTTACTCAAAAACAAATGAAATTTTTTGGTCCGAAATTATAAATTTGTTCACTATATGACAAAATGTTTCAATTTGATTCAGGAAAGCGACTGTATTGTTGGCTTTTATGTGAAACTGACATCGTTGAATGTGTCGTCGTTTCAAAATTCCATAATCGAATTCAAATCATCGAATAAAAGAGAATGTGGTTCAAATATTGCTGAAATTCCAAAACTTTTTCATTAGATTCATATAATATTTATTAAAGAGATTAATTAAGTTTGTCTGACTTGAAATGGCATCGACAAAATTAATTTGCTTGTCACAACTCGCTGATTCCAAGTTGTTAAAATTTCGTCAATCTTTCAATCCATTTAATTAGATAATCACTGTACGGAAACGGCTTCCAATATTTGAAATTAATTTTATTCTTTCTGACCCGCTTCGGCCTTTTATTCAACTCCACCATAGGCGTAACTGTTTTTTTTTATCTATAACAAAACTACTCTACATCAGAGGCAAACGTGTGTTGTAATTTTTTTTCGAAATGACGTGGTTAAATAATAAATAAAAATGAGATTAATTTTTATATACCACGACTTTTTTTGAAATTCCCGCCTTTCAAATATTCCTGATCTGTCAATCCTGTCCAACGGGCGTATGTCATTCGAGTCCAATGAAAATGTCAACAAACTGCGTCATTTAATAATGAATAGCCCTGTATTTCCACTCTTAATGAACCACACTGTGGATTTTATAGATACGAGGGCTTAAATCTTGTATACTGTCAGAAATTCTCAAAAAAACGCATGTACTTTCATTTAAAGTCTTTCTTTCAAATTTTAGATCAGAAATTTTGGTTTTCCTGGAGCTGAACATCTTCATTAAAAGTCTACGGGTCAACTTCGTAAAACAGAAGAAGGCAGCTTGGAATCGCAGCATTCTAATTTTTATTTCCTTAGAAAGTTTCTGGTTCTTGGAGTAGACACTCATGCAGTTAATGATGCATCCTGTTTCATCGATACGTTTCCATTGAAACTTGATTGTCATAAAGATGGATATTTGTAACCTTTTTTCACTTATAATAATGAGTTTTGTCATTTTGACATTGATATTGCTGACTGTGACTAGTAATACCATCCATTAGACATTGTAAATCTTCTATATTATCACCAAATGCATTAGTTTCATCTGCTTATCTGATGATGTTTAGCCTGTATCCAATATTGTCTATCAACAAGTTATTTCTTTTGATTTTATTCCTATTTCAAAATGGTTGTATTTTATCGTGCATCACATTCCTCCAAGTTTACAGCTTGGAGGCTTAACCAAGTTGCATCGCTTCCAAAGTAACTAACCTTAAACAAGTGGTGAGAAAGGTTCCGGAACGGCCGAGAAGGAGTGGCTGCTTAAGAAGCCCGTAGACATTAACTTCTGATGAAAATGTTGAACGAATTTGGACTTGTGTTCTTAAATAACGTATATTGACAGTCAGAACGATATGTGTCGAGATGTGAATCCCTCAAACAACTATTCACAAAATTTCGACACAAAAAAAAATTAAGAAATTGTGTACGAAAATCTTACCGAAGCTTTTGACTTTAGAGCAAAAAGAAAAGAATGTTGAGTGCTTTGATGATTGGTGGTAAGCAGAGGAAAGAGGGAACTTTCTCAACCGAGTCATCGCTGGTTTTACGAATTCGATGTAGAGCTCAAATCTCAAAGTAAAGAATGAAAACTAGCAGGAGAATTTAGCGGAAATGAATGTTGATTGTTTTCTTTATTTATCTCCCCGGCCAGATAGTGAATATATAATAGAAATTTATACCTTGAAGATTTGAGGTTTTTGAGAGCTTGTACAACCAGATCACGACTTCACACGTCGCTCGTGGCACGAAGCTCAATCAGATCACTCGCATTATTCACCTGATTTAGCCTCTTTTGATTTCTTGTTCCCGAAATGCGAAATGGTAATTCGGTGGCGGTTTTGGGAGATGCTGAAGGCTGAAACGATACGGCAACTGAACATCATCACAACTGAAGACTTTCAGCATTATTATCAATAATGGAAACGGGGTTGGCGGAAGTGTATCTTGTTTTAGGGAGGGTATTTGGATAGAAAATACATTGTTAAGTTATTATTTAACTGTTTCACGTATTTTCTGTGCGAAATTTGATCAATAATTCAAAAAATAATATTAAAATACCTGTTTTAATTTTCGATCAATCTAAAATCATTATTTCATGGCAGAATACAGTTAAAACTATCTGTATATGGCAAAATACTTATAGTAGAATCATGAAAATTTCTACGTTTGGGGTTTCGGATACGATCTTTTTAACTAAAGTATTTTCAAAGATGGCCGATTTCCGGTTCTACCGGAAGTCGTCTGTAACTTTGTTATTTTCAATAGAACACACTGTATATTATACATTTCTGAAATTATTGTAAAATTTTAGTATACTTTTGTACAAAAACTTTTTTCAAAAAATGCATACTTTTTGAGTTATTAATTTTTTTGTCAAAAATTTGACCGTTGCAAACCCTTTTAAATTATTTTATTACAAAGATACCCTTGGATATAAGAAAACGGTTTCTATTCGGTTGCTTTTAGCAAGGTCAGACGTATTTAAATCTATGTTGAGAAATTTTTCATTTTATACAGGGTGTGTATAAAAAGTGTTCAAAATTTAACTTCATATATATCAAATTTCTTTACTTTTTTAAATATAACCACCCGGTTTTTTCTATTTTAATGCATCAGAGGTAAAAAATAAGGCAATCTCATGTATACTTTTCTATACCTAAATTCTGAATACATTACAATAGACAAAACAGGGTGACTCTATTCAAAAAAAAATTGTTAAACTTTGAACACAGTTTATACACACCCTGTATGAATTGAAAAATTTTCTAACATAGATTCAAATACGTTTTATCTTGCTCAAAGTAACTGAGTAGAAAATCAATTCATATCTTGAAGGATATCCTCATAAAAAAATTAATTTATAAAGGTCTGCAACGGTCAAATATTTTACAAAAAAATTAATAACTCAAAAAGTATGCATTTTTCGAAAAAAGTTTTTAGACAATAGTGAACTAAAATTTCACATTAATTTTAAAAATGTATTAATATACAGGGTGTTCTATTTAAAATAACAAAGTTACAGTGGACTTCCGCTAGAACCCAAACTCGTATATCTTAAAAAATATTTTGGTTTAAAAGATCGTATCCGAAATCCCAAACGTAGAAATTTTCATGATTTTACTGTCAATATTTTGCCATATACATATAGTTTTAACTCGTTGTGGAAACCCTGTATTAATTCGAAAGAAAAAAACATATCTGCCAATGTATATAAATCTATTGTCTGGTTTAGTAACATATTATCAGACAAATAAATTAAATGGATCATGTAAGATTAGTTGTATTATTGAAATGTATTGAAATGGACGTTTCGCAAAGATATCTAGCGTGTGTACGCTTCATGGAGTTAGAGCTTACAAGGGAGCAATTGCCTGAGTTTATTATAGTTATGAAACGAGGCTAGATCGTTCTAAACACAAAACTATCAGATTAACGTTACTGTTGTGAGTTTGCTAAATTAGTATGGTGCTTTCGTAAATAACCAATTACCAAGTAAACATATTTCATGTTTTAAGATATGAAAACATGATTTAAACCAGTAATTCTCAAATTTTTTTGTCCCATAGAAATGTTTCAACATTTAATCGGATCCGGTTTCAAGTTTCAACGATAAATAAACAGTTTTCGATATAAAAAAAGGTTAGAATTGATCTCAAAACCAATTCTCACTAATTTGTTTTATAAAACTTCCCATCCGGAGTGATAAAAAAAATATATTTATATATACACTATTATTCATTATTGCTATAGTAGTAATATAATTAAAATTAAACACGTACAACGTAATGTAACTTCTACAATGATAATTAAAAAAAAATTTGGTATGTACTTGATGGATTGATAGCGAATTATCAATATTTGGATTGAGTTTTCTTGTTAATAAGTTTGAACCGGCATTAAACCTTTTTTCGACAAGATAAAACAAGGAAAATGCAGAACCTTTCACACAAATCCCCATAGTCACCTTAAGCTCCCCATTAGTGCTAAAATTAAGTAGCACCTGTTGTATTAGAACATTCTCAAATTCCGTTTCATCAAAAAGACGAGGAACGGCAACTTGTACTGAATATTGAATATGCAAGTCACTGAGCTTCTTAAAATTTTATCTGCTTATATTAATAGGAGAAGTCAAGCCCAAATTTTAGATTTTCACCCTCGAAACCAAGTAAGTTTTCTGCGCTTACGATTGTGGATCCAAATTTTTGTGCCGCCAAACGTAAACCCACAACCCACGTCGTGCACCCCTGGTAGTCCACCTGGACCACTTTGAGATCACAGATTCAAACATATTTAGAGGAAAAGTTGAACTAAATATGCGTAATCCGGTCCATGATACATGAAAAAAGCTGTGAACATATTTCTTCCTTGATTATCACAAATTTTCCAGATTATCTGACAAGAAATATGATGTATCTTTAGAGTTGAAATGTTCGTACATCGCATGGACGCAATTTGGACCGGAACATCGTCATGAAGCGAGCGCACACCTCAATTATTTTTATTCCACGTCTTTCATCGATAATTTTTTGACGCAACCACCTCAGTAAGTCTGGGTGATGTGCCGCGTTCAAGTTGTATTAGATTCAAATACAAAGAATACCCTCGCAGTATCAAAATATTGTAGACATCACTTTTTTGGCATGAGCTGAAGCTACTCCATGGAATCTCTTCTATGGTTGTCGGATCATAGTGAAAAACTATAGTTTAATCACCAATTACAAGTTGCTTTTCGACGTTTACTATTAGCAATGCATTTTCAATGTAACAAGTAGTGTCCTTGGAGTACGAAGCGTTTTTCTGTGTAGCAACATCTTGAATCATTCCTGTTGATTCATCATCCTGATCTCTAGAGTTCACGTCACTTTTCTGTACAGAATTACCGGCCATTTTGTGGAAACGGTGGAGGTTTTCCATCACATAACTAAATGATTTCATAAGACGTAAGTTGGATTGTCTTAAGACCAGCTACAACACATACAAAATAGTTTCTTTTGACTGTAGTAATCGTTAAAACAGACAATGATATAATTGACCGTACAAAAAGTTGAGTTTGACGTGAGCTTTGTTTACTGTGTTGATTTTTGAATTGAACGTGTATTTATAGTTAAAATCAGTTTTTTTAAGAACTAATTTGCTCTTTTACATTACAAATAGTGTTTATAATTTTGTATAACTTGTAAATTTCAATAAAAGTTTCAAAATTACGTCAAACAAAAGCCTAATTATACTTCAAACGGTTCGTTAACCAACAGTTATTTCTATAAAATGTTTGTTATGAATTTGAAAGAATATTTTGAGATAGAAAAAACCCAAATTGCAGTATCTTAAATCTTAAATATCTTGAACTGTGACTGTGTATTTTCAAGACAATTATATTTGTAGATGGAACATGGATATACGCCAAAGAAAACAAATTGATTTCTTGGCAGGACAATAATGTTAAAAGCGTACGTAAACCAGAAGGTAACGGACGGTAAAGGTTTTATTACTGTTCAAGCTGGTTCATCATGATGATTCAAGTAAAATGACAATTTAATGTTTTCCTCTAAATCATCGTCATCAAATTACTACGATGAAATATTTACAAAATGGATTGAGGCATAGTTAATTCCTAATTTGAAAGAACCGTCGTTTCTTATCATAGTATACTTGCAGAAAAGCATCCTTCCACATTCCTAATTATTCGAAATCCTTGTCATCCTGCAAAAAATCAGTTCTCCAGTTATAAGCTAGCATAGTCATTATTAATTTTGGACTTTGTAACTTATCCACCCGGTATATCGATATTTGTATCAAAATATTTCTGCTAAATATATCGAGGTTGACCATATAAACGAAATACAGACAATTGAAAAAATTAAATACCGTTCTTCGGAATATTAGTCATTTCCACTGAATTGACAGATATTTCGATTTGATTCAAATGAATACTGTTACTGACGTATTAGTCACGTGACGGTAAACCTTAATACTTCAACCAATACGGTCACAAAAATGAAGGAACTGCCTGTGGAATTTGGACGAAACTTTATTAAAAATTTTTTTGTTGTGTAGCTGAATTTGATTTACGAGTGAGGACCAGTAATATGTGATTAATAATTTCTCTATTATTCTTAAAATATGGTAAAAATTGATTTACATAACCTCATAGTTTTTCGAGTTATTTCTGCAGTCGTGGTTTTGCATTCATAAGAAAATTTCCCTGTATTTTCCGAGAAAAGGTACCAGAACAAATAGATTGTGAAGGTTGGCATACATAAACTTCGAGAAACTAATTGTTCGGAAAGTTTTCTTAAGTTGGAAAAGATGCTAGGAAACCACTCCTCATTTTCAACTCCAACATAATAAGCTCATTATTTTTGATTCTTATGAGCCTTCCTTTGTTCATCAATTACTCCGGTATAATTTGATTTCCACGAAAACTTTAATAATTCCCAACAAAGGTAGGCTACTAGGGGATCAACGTCAATTCGAAAATTAAAGCGAAACGTGCAAAAAATAACCCAAAAAAAATAAGACAACTTTGATTAAATATTACCTGAAGAATATTTAAAATTACGCGCGTAATTTTTGCTTAGAGAAACAGTTGAAAAGGCAAAAACTCTTACGTCGCAGTATATCAATAACTAAGCTCCTGATAAAAATATCTGGCGACAAAGATAGTTGAAGGACGTTGAAGAAAAATAATTTTTTTTCAATTTTGCAACAACTACTAACAACATTGTATTGAAATTTTATACGTTAGGGAAGCTGATACATCCGATGAATTTGTTTTTATGTCTGCCTCTCATAGAGGGCGCTAGTTTACTCGGTACTTTTGATAAAACTCGAAACTGTGGAATATACTGATTTGAAAATTATGAAGCAATAACCGATGCTGGAGGAAACTACTGATAAAGTTATTAATTATCATTATTTAACGTATCATTTAATTATTTTATCAAATACAAACGCACCCATTCATTCTTTATCTATTCAATCTTGTCCCTCTAGAGTATTTCTTTGAAACTAACAACTATCTGAGTGATACGTATAACAACTTGTCAAATTTATTTTTAAATTGAAACTGTTATGGAATTCAATTTGGTCGAAAGATAACAACGACGAAGTTTCAACCGTCACATTGACGCGTCGCGACCCTTGTTGTTTGTTCTCGGCAAAATAAGTTTTCGATTTAGAGTTGAATTGAACTTTGATGTTAGTTTACCTGCACAAGATCGACCTAAAGTAATATATTTAAAGACAAGTAGACCGGATCAAATAAGGAATTGTCCTGCAAATTAGATCTTAACGAAAAAAAGTTTTCCTATTACAATAACTGTTATTTTTTGTTAGTTCTATTAGGTAGTAGGCAGAGAAAAATGTTTGTTTAGCATTATTCTACTAGCTAGACAAGCCATTGAGAGGAAATTAGAAGATACAAATCTAGGACTTACCCTAGACAGTAAACTCTCTGACTGGGGGAAAAGAACTGGTTTGAACACCACTAGAATGAACCTTTTGGAGGTACAGAAACTAACCTTCATATTTGGAGCTATGGTCATGAGAATATTTAGCTTCAAGAAAACCTGAAACCTAGAAACAGGCAAGATCAAAACAGCATACAAGAAATGGCTCCAAACCAGCAAACAAAACTGGTGGGACTCTATAGACCCAAAACCAAACATTCTAGAAATTTGAGCACTTCATTAAGAGTTTTTCAAGCAGAAACATATCGATGGTTAAATTGCGAAAGTTCAAATAAAGATCAAATAAAATAGAAGTCTTTTGCAGTTTAAGACATCCCATATTCTAAACTTTTTGATGTACAAAATAAATTAATTGATGAGGAATTTTTAACTTAAGTATTGTTTATGATAACATTGTGAAACCTTCATATTTTTAGTACATATTTTTATGAAAAACAAAGTTAGAAACGATACTTCTGAAACATCTGTTTTTTGCCGAAGAATTGGAATTTCGAGAATATTCAATTTGATATTTTGATTGCTTGATAGGGTTAATTATTTTGATAATAAAATCGAGTAAACAAAGCCCATCGAAAAGGCAAATCCATTCAGTTTAACATTTTTAAAATCTCACAGCACATGAACCAACCAATTCTTATAAATTTGATTTAGAAAAATTCCCATCCGGAGTGGTAAAAAGAAATATATAAAAATGAATAGGGGGCAGAGATCTGGGGTACAAGAATTGGTTTGAACCCCACGAGAATCAATCTTTTAAAGGTACAAAACCTGACCTGCATATGTGTAACTAGTGCCATTATAACATGCCCAAAAACTGCACCAAAATTAATTCTAAATAATTGGAAAACGTGGTGGAAAAACCTCGCTGAGAATATGCGAAGAAGTTACCAGGTTACCTTCTTCAAAATAAGATTGAATCTGGGATATAAAATACCGAAAATATTTAGCTTCAAGAAAACCTGAAACCTAGAAACAGGCAAGATCAAAACACCATACAAGAAATGGCTCCAAACCCGCAAACAGAACTGGTGGGACTGACTCTATAGACCCAAAACCAAACATTCTAGAAATTTGAGCACTTCATTAAGAGTTTTTCAAGCAGAAACATACCGATGGTTAAATTGCGAAAGTTCGTAGGTAGATTTGTTGGAATTTTATAGGAGGTTTCTTTCTTTATATATTTTTATAATAATTTATTTAAAAAAATTTCACATCAAAAACCCATAAATTACAATACGAATCTTCTTCTTGCGGATAGCTAAGCAGCCTTCAGCTTCAATATCATGAGATCCAAGCTAGTTTGAGAATACTTGGATAAGTTAAATGTGTCAGATAAGCCTCTAATAGATTCTGGGGGACAATGAAGTGGAGGGATATAGCAGATAGACCTTAAACTACCTGAGCCCCATTGTGGAACAAGCTACAAGTAAACATTAGAAAAGAAGGTAGATAGGAAGAAAACCAGTCAATTGGAGAATCTATGAGGTGGGAAAAAAGATACTCCATGGGAGAATTATGGAATTATCAACCTAGATAAGCACAATCAACAAATACTGAGGAGTCTTGTCTCGATGGATAACTGAAGGCACTAGGTTTATCAAGAGTACAACTTGTAGATTTTGTAACGTAGAAGACGATGTCGAAGCTTTTATCACAGTCTTTCGAAATGGAGAGACTCCAGAGTACCACACCTAAGATCAAATAAAATAGAAGTCTTTGGCAGTTTAAGACATCCCATATTCTAAACTTTTTGATGTAAAAAATAAAGTAATTGATGAGGAATTTTTAACTTAAGTATTGTTCATGATAACATTGTGAAACCTTCATTTTTTTAGAACATATTTTTATGAAAAACAAAATTATAAACGATACTTCTAAAACACCTGTTTTCTTCTGAAGAATTGGACAAAATCATTGGAATTTCGAGAATATTCCATTTGATATTTCACGGTTTTGATTGCTTGATAGGGTTAATTATTTTGATAAAAAAATCAAGTAAACAAAGCCCATCCGGAGTGGTAAAAAGAAATAGATAAAAATGAATAGGGGGCAGAGATCTGGGGTACAAGAGTTGGTTTGAACCCCACGAGAATCAATCTTTTGAAGGTACAAAACCGGACCTGCAGATGTGTAACTAGTGCCATTATAACATGCCCAAAAACTGTACTAAAATTGATTCTAAATAATCGGAAATCGTGGTGGAAGAACCTCGGGATTCCAGTCCAGAGCACCACACCCAAGACCAAATCAAATAGAGGACGAAAGATTTTGACAGTTGAAGACATCCCTTATCCTGAAATTTTTGATGTAAAAAATAAAGTAATTGATTAGGAATTTTTAACGCAAGTATTGTTCATGATAACATTGTGGAAATTTATTTTTTTTTAGTACATATTTATATGAAAAACAAAGTTAGAAACGATAAATTCTGGAACACTTAAAATTTCGTTAATATTCAAGTAACCGATTTGATATTTCAAGGCTTCTAAATAAAAAATGATTTGAAATCTGTATATTAATCATTATTAATGAATATGTATATCAAATAATGGCTGTCATTTACTTAGTTGAACCTTAATGGCCCAGGAAAGTTTCTAATTCGCCATATTCTCAAAATTTGTCATCCAATGAGTACCTACTGCTTTCAAACCTCAAAAACCATTTGTGTTATATAGAATTTCCTCAGATAATGTGCAGTAATTTGAAGTTTGAAATCTATAACATTATGACCAAAATAATCTAGGTTGAAATGAACTAAATACAAAACCTCAAACTTGAAAAATTCTTCCTTGTATTTAAATCTGTAAATTCCCTCAAGGAGATCCTCAATTTTTTGAGGATCGACAGTTCGTCTCCAAAGGTATATTAGAAATATCTTATAAACTCTTCGTTTTTGATAGTATATTCTGTTTATTTCAATAGGAAAAAGCTGATTAAAGACGAACCGGAACTGAAATTCCAAGTGTTTGGCTACGTTCCAGCGTAATCTAGAACATTATTCCGTTTATTTGTCACTGTAGATTATAAACTATCTTCATCATAATCTCGAGAATAAAAAATTAAAGCAAAACGATGTGCCTGTTGCCAAGAAAACAAAAAAATCCCTGTTGAATTTAAGGTCGATTCTATTCTGATTTCTAAATCGTGATCGTAATTTTCTATCAGGATGAGATAAAAATGAAAAGTTTCGTGGTTTGAGCTTAATTGGAGAAGTTCGGTGCATTAAATACAGTCCATAGCATAATACGGTGGGTAGATGCCGAGTAAATAGTCTTTATTTCACGAATTTGTTAACTATCTAGTTCTTTAGGATGATTTAAACTCAGAGACTGTCGACCATATCTCAAATTCAGGTACAAAAACATAAAAATCATCTAAAGATCCCTTTAGATACAAATTAGAACTGATAGGTCAAATAATAAGACGGGAGAGACAAAGAAAAACATACTGGTACGCTCACGTGTGAAGAATGGAAGAGAGGGAAACCAATAGAGAAAAGAGAACCCGGGCGATCACCTAAGAGATGGATGGACAGCCGGCAGTCCACCTCCCACACAAGGAACTGATACAGAGGAACCTGCAAAGCTAACTGATCATGAAATCATCAAAATGAATAAGAAGAACAACATTGGAATTGACATGTCCAGTTGTGGAGAAGTAGAAGACGAGGTAAGAGGACAAGTAGCTAGGGATGTCTTCAGAACGTGAATAAACATCTAAGACAACAGGTTTTGGAGAGCACAAAGATGAAAATTATCAAGCGGATCATCTCGGGAAAAACGCTACTAGACCAAGAACGGAGCTAAAACATCAGGGGATCATGTGACGTGGATAACATTTCCGAATGGGTATCACAATTTAGAAAACAATTGAATCAACATGTGAGTCAAATGATAGACGATAGACTCGTGAGAATAACAAGGAATGAATCACCAAAAGAGGTGGTAGAGCCAGTAAGAAAGATTGTTATGAAGATGATAGATTTATTATGGAAAATAGATGAAAAAGAAACGGAGAAATTTCAAAAGAGTCAAAGCATTTGACAAAATAGAAAGAGCTTCTTCAGGAAAACTGATCGCCGTGGCTATAATTCACGACTTGGTTGATTACCCATCTCTTTCATCGGATCTAACAAGGTTGGAATGGTTGAGGAGGTTAAATGGGAAAAAGTCTTGTTTCTCTGTTACGTCAGAAACTTTTCATTGGTAAAATAATGGAAATTTATTAGAATTGCACCTAAAAATTGTGCCGATTTAGAAACATGTATTTCAATTAGCAGCAAATCATTATTATCGAGTAACTAACTTCGCTTCGGTTATCCCTTTCAGCATTTTTTTGTTTCTCTTGTTCACGAAACATACATCATAATCTACCTTAACAGACGTCGCTTTTTCAATTAATTTTGACAAGCTAAATTTATACTGATGAACTGTGTTGATTGAAAAAACGACAGGCGTTCGTTCTGGAACCGTTGCCGAGCTGATGAAACGTAAAAAAAGTCGGAAAAAAAATGAACAAAAAATTGTAAATCACACTTCTGCGAGAAAATGAAACTCTTGGGGTCAACCACGAGCGGAGAAATGGAAAATATAAAGTTATTTAATTATCCAATACTGAAATGATTTTTTTGTAACTTTTAATGAACTATAATAGATTCATATCAACGTCAAACATAAAATACACGATGTTTCATCCAAAAAAATGTAGTAAATTAATTTTTATAACAGCAGTCACTAGTTTGGATACTTTATTATTCTACTGATATGGCCGTTTCAAATTTAAAAGTTGAAATGAATCAGTTCAGAAACCACCGATATTAAAAACAAATGAAAAATAAACAAAATATGGTGGAAAAGATGCATTTCGATGCTATTATTATGTTAAATCGCTAATTGTTTCTTCATAATATACAGGTGATTCAATAAAAACAGAATTGAGTCAAACTATTATTGGGTACAACCTTATTATTATGTATTCAACACCATGTGGATGAATTGACAAGATCTAATCATACTCTTCCTGCTAACAAATCACAATAAAAAAATTTTTCGTATTTCCTTCACTGTTTTCAACAAAACATCAACAAACTTTACCATTTAAGATCCAAACGGAACGAGTAAGACATTTATCTGTAGACATTACGACCGATCCACATTCTACACGAAGCTAAGCAAGCGGGCGAGCGAGAGTGTGGATAGTGCTCTCATCTCCTCTCGTCTTCACTCGTCCTTCACAATCCACAGAATATTTTTCAGTTTTAGGATTGTGGGATTGGTCAAGATACCGTTGCAACTACTGCAAACAAACGATGCAGTCCTTAACAGAGCAAATGCGGTTCGTCAGTTGGTGGATAACATTAAATGCAGGAAAAAAGTTGAAGATCGTAGAGGAATTGGAAGGAAGCAAGCCTCTTGGTTGAAGAGTATTGGATAATGGACTGGGATAAGAGAAGAAGCTAGACAGTTATTTGGACTAGTTCAAGATAGAGAAAGTTTCGCCAAGCTGATCACCAACATCAAAGTCGAGAAGAAAAGTTATGGACTTGGAAGGAAACAAGCCTTTTGGCTGAAGAGTATTGGATAATGGACTGGGATAAGAGAAGAAGCTGGACAGTTATTTGGACTAGCTCAAGATAGAGAAAGTTTCGCCAAGCTGATCACCAACATTAAAGTCGAGAAGAAAAGTTATGGACTTGGAAGGAAACAAGCCTTTTGGTTGAAGAGTATTGGATAATGGACTAGGATAAAAGAAGCTGGACAGTTATTTAGACTAGCTCAAGATAGAGAAAGTTTCGCCAAGCTGATCGCCAACATTAAAGTCGAGAAGAAAAGTTATGGACTTGGAAGGAAACAAGCCTTTTGGTTGAAGAGTATTGGATAATGGACTAGGATAAAAGAAGCTGGACAGTTATTTAGACTAGCTCAAGATAGAGAAAGTTTCGCCAAGCTGATCGCCAACATTAAAGTCGAGAAGAAAAGTTATGGACTTGGAAGGAAACAAGCCTTTTGGTTGAAGAGTATTGGTTAATGGACTGGGATAAGAGAAGAAGTCGGACAGTTATTTAGACTAGCTCAAGATAGAGGAAGTTTCGCCAAGCTGATCGCCAACATCAAAGTCGAGAAGAAAAGTTATGGACTTGGAAGGAAACAAGCCTCTCGGTTAAAGAATATTGGTTAATGGACTGGGATAAGAGAAGAAGCTGAACAGTTATTTAGACTAGCTCAAGATAGGGGAAGTTTCGCCAAATTGATCGCCAACATCAAAGTCAAGAAGAAAAGTGATGGACTTGGAAGGAAACAAGCCTCTCGGTTAAAGAATATTGGTTAATGGACTGGTTGTCGCAGACTTAGACCGTCCCGAACACTCGTAGCGACTCAAGTTGAGACTATATGTTTGATTTAATCTGACAGTCGTAAATGATGGTGCAGAGTTTCGTATACAATGATTTATTGCCACAAACTTAGCGTCGATAATAGCTGAAATTATAGTGAGAATTTCTGTCTACTATGTCTGTAGACAAACCAGGGTAGCCGCGGCCTTCGTTTGTATAGTATACGTTCTGTCTAGCCTTCTCTTTCGAATACGATGTCTATCGAGTCTATCGAGTCTGTAGACAATCAGCTGACCAGTTTAGCTGTGGCCTTCGTTTGTTTTTTCTTGCTATAAATTAGAGCAACGGATTGTTGTGAGCTGTGTTGTGAAACTGCAACTGAAACTTATAATTTATTGAAACAAGTGTGTGGCAATGAATGTTTGTCAAGTTGACGTATTTTTGGGTGGTTTGAACTTTTTTAATATGGCTGAGAAGATGTTGGAGATGAGTCACGTTCAGGTCGCCGTTTCACGTTAAAAAATATCAAAAAAAATCGGTAATTTTGTTAGATCTGACCATCGGCTAAGTATTCGTGCGATTGCTGAATCAATAGGAATTGACAAACAATGTGTACGACAAATTTTACATAAGAATTATAGTATGTGAAAAGTGTGTTCAAAACTAATGCCTCATTAGTGCCCAGTGCTAGAACACCCACCTTACTCGCCGGATCTTGCATCGTGCGACTTCTACCTCTTTCCTAAGGTCAAATCTGCACTAAAAGGAACAAAATTTGAGTTTGTTGAAGACCAACGAAGAAAACTTTCGCTATGAGCGATGTTCCAAAATTACCAGAAAGTACTTACCTCAATAATATGTATGATTTACTCTTAAATTGACAATTAGTGTGTGTATTTGTATTTTTTATGTCGATTACAGCTAAAAAAATTCATATTAGAAGTAGAAGATCAAGTTTCAAAGTTTTTCCGTACAATTTTTTAAAATTTTCTTCTCGTAAAAACCTTTCTCGACTCTCAAAGAATGTTTGCAAAACAGTTAAGCTAAATTGGTACAGCTGCTCTCGAATTTTCCACTTAGAAACACAATTAACGACCCCTTTTCATTTCTTGAATATACAGGGTGTTGCTGCGAAAAATTCGTGAGTAGATGACGTGAAAATAATGCTGCGAGGATATTTATTATATTTTTTCCTTATGTAAGTAACATAATGTTCGATAATAAGCAGCTTAGCTATTTGCAGAAATATTTGATTGTGATTTGATACTTTTGTAAGTATTTTTAATAGATAATAACAATTTATGATATTTTTTTTCAGAATGTCTCTTTATAGCGAACGGTTTTCTTGTCTTGTGCAAAGATCTAAAAATTTACATATCTCTCTCTACAAAGAGTACATTTTTGTTAAAAAATCGATTGAAAAATTCATTTTTGATATCTTTAGATTGTACAGATTGTCCCTGTAAAAGTTACGAATAGTTAACCATTGAGCATGAGCTACCTCTGGCTCATAGCACCCTGTATGTTATAATTTTAGGTTTTTATAGAAAGTTTTTTCCAAATTTTGATCTCATTGATATCTTTTCTTGTATTATATCCATTTATTATTTCCCTTTTGCTATTTTATCTCCAATTCATCTTTTTCATTCATATATTCATCATATTTGTGAATTTTTCCAGCTCATCATCGTTTCCGTTACCAAGACTTGGATACGAGATTATCAAACAAAATAAATGTTATCACGTCAGTTGTCAGAACGAAATAAAGGAATTTTTTTCGTAAGAATTTGTTCGAAACCACTAGAGTCGTCTTGTTTCCAAAATGCGGACATTCCTATTACCAGAATGCCCATCATTCGTCTTAACCTATACACTTAGATGAAAACACACACAGCCACGTATTCAATCAAGAGTTTTATCAGAAAACTGAATTTAGTGCCTTATAAAAAGAGTAAATAATATTTTCATTGATTATAAAACTAAAAAAAATTGATGATGTTATATACTACAGTAGCCCAGAAGGTCCCAATTTTTTTTCCTCATAAACCAATTTTAAAACACTCATTACTAGTTTCTGTGGACTCCTGGGGGAGCGCATAGATCACTTTGATAATCACTGCAGTAGACGACATCACGTCATAACCACCATCTACTAAAACATCTTTAAGATCATCATATAGAAGCTAATTTGATATGATCCACTGCAAAATTTGTCTTCAAGAGTGCAAAAACTTACTGGTGATAAATAATAGCATTGAAAATTATCATAGGATTAACTTGTTGCACCAGTTGTTCCGTGTTGTCTTCAAAATTGATTAGAAGATACGAAAATGAATACTATGGAGTGGCCAATACGTAGTCCGAGTCTCAAGCTCATTGAGATCGATATTGTTTATTATCTCGATAAGCAATTGAGTGATTTTTCACTAAAATTACATCTTATCTTATTCTTGTTATAGCTCCAATGACTCAGATGGTTGTCCTCTTCAGTTTCCCAGTAATAGAAACAGAAAGTCATATCTATTCCTCAACTATGATATAGATCTGATATTTCCGTTGACTTGTTGACTTGTTGGTGTTTAACATCTTTCCTAGATACGTATTTACTGCTAATCGCCATTACATGCCAAATTCAGTCAGACCTAACATGACAGCTATATTGATAGGAGCTATCATATTAGGAAGCTGTGAGGGGGAGAGCAGCACGTGGACTGAACGATAAGAGCCCGAAAAGAGGATTTTTTTTACCAAGACAAAACACCAGCTCATGCTGCTTATTTATCAAGAAGTTTCCAGTCAACTATATTGGTTCTAGTGTTAAGTCTTTCACCCCATTTGCCAGATATTGTTCAATAGAATTTCTGACTCATAAGGTGGAACCAAATTTAAAAAGAACAAGATTTTAATTTGGACTTTTCACTTTTACACAAACCACCAGCTCATTCCACATGTTTTACAAGGACAATTTTGGCCAAATTCAAGTTCGTGGAGGTTGTGAAAGATAAAACGGACGCGTATCGAAGGAAAAGCGCCAGAAGTGTGTTTTAATCATGGATTTTCCACCAAGACAAAGCACCAGCTCATTCCGCAAGACATTTCTAGTCAAATTTATCAGCTCAAGTGCTTGATCATCCGCTTTATTCGTCAGATCTAGCGCTATGCGATTTCTGTTTGTCTCATATGGTGAAAACTAAATTGAAAAGAACAAAATTCAAATTCGTTGAAGCGGTGAAAGATAAAACGGACGCGTATTGAAGGAAAAGCGCCAGAAGTGTGTTTTAATCATGGATTTTTCACCAAGACAAAGCACCAGCTCATTCAGCAAGACATTTCTAGCCAAATTTATCAGCTCAAGTGCTTGATCATCCGCTTTATGCATAAGATCTAGTGCTATGTGATTTTTGTCTGTTTCATGAGGTGAATTCTATACTGGAAAGAAGATTCAGGCTAAAGCGTTGGCTGTTTCAAAAGAAAAATCCGTAAGTTAAACTACATTATATTCATCCTATTGTTAATAAAATAACAATTTTTAGTTTATTATAACAATAACATTTAAAACTGTTCGTATGTAGCAAATACTTTCTATATTTATTTAACAATACGTTCCATTAAATTATATTATTGGAAACAAGATTTGTTTATGCTCGCAGTTTTCAATACATTGTTATTATTTCTGGAATAATGTGGATTAAATCAAATTTATGGTTCGTAATGAAAAAATTAGCTGTACATTAATGCGTGAAACATTTTTTTAACTTCCAAATATTATATTATATAAATCAATATATTTCTCGCTTGAGCTGCCTTTTTTTTATTTTTCCGCTTCGAACAATTGAAATTTACTATGTGAATTAAAGAAATTTTCATATTGGCTCTTATCCCAATAATTTGTTTTTTATACAAGCATGTCAGAAAGTTTTTGAAAATATTGTGAAAGTATATGAAAATTTATGCCGTGATTTATTTTGTCGTAAAAAATCCGAAAATGTATCAATAAAAAAATATAGTTTTCCAAAACGTCCAGTTTTCATGAACCCTAATGATTTTACCTCAAATGACAAGTTTTTTTTTCAGAGAATTGATAATTTGTATAAATTCCCTGTATCCAAAAACCCTTTCTCGTAACATTTCTTTAGAATCAGAAGAAAATAATCTCCATTTTCAAACCAAATTGTTTAATGTTAATTTTACAAATTTTTATATTGGTATTTGTCGCATTAATTTGTTTTTCAAGATTCACCCTGTATAACTCATGTAAATTTACAATTGAAACGATAAAACATAAACAGATAGTCGTATACTTTTTTATTCATTCATCAATATTGCAAAATAATCAATTTGTCATACAGTTCCGAAAATATTGGATTGTTTATACAAGCATGTCAGAAATGTTTGGCTATTTTTGCCAAAAAAAATTAAAATATATAAAAACTTTTGTGGTAAAATGTATTTAAATTTTCATGTTTTCCCCTCAATTTTCCACTTGAAATAAATATTTTCATGAAGAAATTACATTTCTTCTGAATTCTCCGTATCAAAATTTTTTCATGTGAACAAGAATTATTTCAATTTTATTTTGAAAATATTTTGTAAGGAAAGTTCAAATTTGATATTTTATAACTCGCCTTGTATAATCACATCGGAGGTTTTCTATTTTTTTAATAATAGTACCCACATTTTTCTTTCAATCTTCTCATAAAACAAAGTCTTAATTTCAAAATTTTGAATTTTATAAATTTTTATATTGTTATACGTCATAATTATTTATTTTTCAGCTTTCACCCTGTACAATTCATACATATATGTAATTAAAGTAATCCAACATAGACAAACAGTTAAGTACACTTTTTCTTCATTGATTAATGTCAAAAAAATTGACGATATCTCTTGTAGTCTCGGAAATATTGAATTTTTATACGAGAACGTCAAAAAGTTTTCAAAAATTTTTTACATAATTGTAAATATTATGAAGTTATATGAAAATTTGTGTAGTAATATGTATTTTCTCAGAGATTAAGAAAATTTAAGTTGAGTTTTCATAAAGTTTCCTCAATATGGACACTTGAGAGTAACTAAAAAATCGTTTTTTGTAAAGCCTCGTTATTTATTCAAAATATTATTATTGGATTCTTTTTTCAGCAGTTATTTTTCCACTAGACATGGGGCCTAAAGTCTAAAGTGGTATTCTGGATATACCAAACGGTCATTAAATCCATAATTACATATGCAGAGCTTATTTGGTGGTCAAAAACTAAACACACAACAGTTCTGAAAAAATAATCAAAGCCTAATGAGTCTAGGTATTACAGCCGTAAATACGCTTCTAAACCTGCCTCCTCTTCACCTCATAGCCTAGAATAAGGCTCTTAGCGATGCCTACAGGCTAAGTCATAATCAACGACCGCCAATCATGAGTCAACAAAAACTTTCTAAAACTCGAGATGTATCTCTCTGGTACAGACGGTTCGAAACTATCCCAAGGAGCTGAATTAGGTATTTCTGAACCAAAATGTGAACTTTCGATACCTCTAGGAACATCACTTACCATTTTTTCGGAGAAGTTGTTAGTAATAAACAAACGCAAACATCAGATAGCCAAATGGCCTTGAAGGTTCTGCGTGCTATTGAAGGCACTTCAGGTGATAACCAGAAACGACATGGAACTGGTGGTGTCTTCTGAAAGGTCACTATCCCGTCAACTACCACTTTTTGGTGGAGAGTAGCTGTAAAACCAAAACGACCCCCCAAAATAATCTAAAATCCCCAACGTATTCTTAACAAACCAATAATTTCCATAGTAGTTTTATATATTTTCAATGAACTATTGGTTTCTGAGTTTCTTGACGATGAAGCTTCATCGGTGCCCATTTTTCCCTTACAAATGTATTCCAAAAAATATTGTCTAGATGTTATTAAGCTTGAGGGAAGGTTTTTATAAAGCGAACCGCTTCTGTTATTTTTTCTTCACGTCCTATTGTTTTTATATCAGATTTAAAATATTTTTGAGTTCGGAAAACTGATTTATGGTAACTGGAAATTGGGATACTTTAGGCAAGATAACGAATTTACTCAAAAATTTTCATAACATAATTTCCATTCGATAAATTTCAAACCCGTCAAGAAATTTTTTATGTTGAGGTTACTATATGAAAATAGCATCTCAAGCTTATGTTTTTTTGTTTATTATAAGTAACGCTGTCTAATTTTTTTGAAGACGCATTTTTAGTTAGAAAAAAAAACTATTAAAATTTATTGAAGTATGCTAGTATGTTTTATGTAAGAAAAAAACTGATATCATTACTATTATCTTCAGATCTACAACACAGTTTATTTTTTGGGTGCGTTCCATAAGCCCGGTCTGAACCCGAGGGGTAGTTTATCGGTAAAACTTTCCCTCGTGTCCAAAGAGCGGTCCTATGGACATCACATTTTGCGCTTTTTATCGAGTTGAAGAAAAATCTGATGGACCAAGTGTAGGGTAATGTTTTGAGGCCCCAAGACGGTTCTACCAAACTATGAAACACATTTAAATACGATCCCTCGTGCCCTGTAGATGGTTTGATATAAAATACGCCGTGCAGTCCATAGGACCGCTTTGAGCCGTGGGGAAAATTCAGCTGCGGCGGGCCTATGAACCGCGCCGAGGTTAAACGTGTTAAGTATATTGAATACATCTTTTTCGTTACTTGGTCAAAGGCTTTTTCAGAATCTATGGAGCCTAAATGAACGAGCTTATTATTAACTATAACTTTACAGGGGTTTCATGAATAATTTCGGTTTCTAATGTTCACTTTCGTGTGAAGTATAGCCCATGGTATCCAATGGTTTCAACCCATTATTTAACAACCAGTTTTTTTGGAATTAGATACTAAAAATTGTCGTACTGGAAATTCAAAATCTTTTTTGGATTCAAATTTATAACGAAATAAGAAAAAAGAGACATTTTAGAGGAATACTAAATCAGGAGTATCGGGTGGCTACTGATGAGTAGAAAAGGTTATCATTTCAATTGATAGATCTGGTGTTATAATATCCAGGAGCTCAACGCTCATACTTCACACCAAATCATCACAAAAAAACTATAAATACATACTTCAGAATCTAAGAGAAAGCTTCCGCATCCTTTTTTGACTACCAGCAAGTACCTATAAGGAACCCTTGGTAATTTTCTAGCTTTTTTTACATATTTTGGGCTTAGCCGCAGTAATTTAAACTCTTCTCATAATAATATTTTATTGTCACTAGATGGCGTTAATTAGTAGCCATCTTGATGTCGTGATTTTCTATACGTGAAATCAATCGCTGACGAGTGGATTGGACAATCTGTGAATCAAATAATTTTTTGTCGTGTGTCTACAGATCCATTCAGCGCCACAAATAGAAATCTTAGCTAGTTAGATCTGGATATCCAGGTGGCCAAATGAATAAACTAACACTTATGCTGTTGTTCGACAAATGTGAAGGTGTAATTCACTGGCAAGCAAACATTTGGTTATCACCTAGATTAGGTTACACCCCTCCGATTTCGTTAAATAAAATTTTAGTATGTTATAAAGAAAGTTACGCTGAACAACAATATATAGGGCGCGGAAATTATCACTTCAGGTACTTTTTTCCGTTTAAACAATCAAATAATTGTAATGATTTTCCAGTGATTGTAATGTTTAAATTAATCGTTGAAACTTAACCTAACCTAACTTACATACTTCTATACAAAATGAAATCCAATCAAAAGCAGGGGTTGCTGTTATCTTCCATGGTTTTTTCTTGATGAGGTGGTCGACAATAAATGAAATAGATATACAAACTGTATGTAGAATCATCGCTTATTTTATTGTCGACAACCTCATCAAGAAAAAAACATGGAAGAGTTTTCGATAACAGCAGCCCCTGCTTGTGATTGGATTTCATTTTGTAGAGAAGTACGTAGGTTAGGTTAGATTAGGTTAGGTTAGGTTAGGTTAGGTTAGGTTAGGTTAGGTTAGGTTATGTTAGGTTAGGTTAGGTTAGATTAGCAAACTCTGCAGACTTCCCAAAAAAATGGAAAGAAGCGAGACTGGTACTGCTACGTAAAGGACACAAACCATTAGAAAACCCATCATCATTCAGGCCCATCTGTCTTTTCGATGTAGAGGGGAAACTGTACGAGCACCTGATCCTCGAAAGACTTAACCAGGAAATACAGCGTACTGGAGGTTTGTCAAAATGGCAGTATGGATTCACGAAAGGTAGACAGACTCTCGACGCCATAAGGGAAGTTTGCAGGATAGCCGAGGAAGCAGAAACCTTTTCCTTTGCCCATCGCCGTCTGTGTGCATGCATAACCATAGACGTGAGAAACGCGTTCAATAGTGCATCGTGGCAACACATACTTGACGAGCTTAGACTAAAAGGAATTAATGAAAGCCTGATAAGCATCATTGCATCCTACCTGTCAAATAGAAGGATAATTGCAGAGACAGAAAACGACTCCAGGGTCTTCAGCGTCAATAGTGGAGTTCCACAGGGATCAGTACTGGGCCCGACTCTGTGGAACATATTGTACGATGGGCTCTTCAGAATAGAGATGCCACAAGGAGTTACGCTTGTTGGTTTTGCAGACGACGTCGCCTTAGTAGTAACAGCTGCCAGTGAAAAACTTCTGATGAACCTGGCTGACACAGCACTGGAACTCGTAGGAAACTGGCTTGAAAGTAAACGCCTAGAACTAGCGCCGGAAAAAACTGAGGCTGTCCTGTTGACACACAAAAGGAAGATTGGCCAAATATGCTTTAACGTACAAGGCACGATCGTTATGCCTACTAAAGCAGTAAAGTACCTAGGTGTTTGGCTAGATACGAAACTTAGCTTCAAACAACACATTGAGAAGACAATAGAAAAAGCAGAGAAAACTCTTTCAGCTTTGGCGAACATAATGCCAAACATCGGGGGTCCCAGAGCGTCTAAGAGGAAAATCCTTTCGAGTGTGGTTCACAGCCAGATCCTGTATGGTGCACCAGTATGGCATACCGTCTCCGAAAGAAAAACTTTCATCGCAAAGCTGACCCGGCTGCAGAGAAAGATGGCTATTCGCATATGCAGTGCCTACCGGACTGTTTCTGCCGAAGGAGTAGGGGTAATAGCAGGACTGCCTCCAATAGAGCTACAAGCGAAAGAGAGAAAAGAGAGGTACGACGGAGTTTCGAAGCTTGACGCAAGAGTAAATCTCATCCAAAGGTGGCAAGCGAAATGGGACAGCGGAACGTACGGCCGATGGACCCACCGACTTATTCCTGTAATCGAAGTCTGGGTGAACAGGAAATATGGGGAAGTTGATTATTTCCTAACCCAAGCACTCTCGGGCCATGGATGCTTCTGTAAGTACCTATACACCAAGCGAAGGTCAAACACTCCCAAATGCAACTATTGTGGCGAGGAGGACGACGCCGAACATACGCTTTTCCTCTGCTCTAGATGGGAAGAAGTAAGGAACTTGTATACCCAGAAATGTGGAAGAATTTTCAACATCGGCACCATGATGGAATGTTTGTTAGAGTCAGAAGAGTCCTGGAAGTACACCTATGAAGCGATACGTGCTATAATAGAGACCAAAGAAAGAGAAAGTAGAAATTAGACCACAGTGAAAGACAGCCTTTGCAATGAAGCAATGCGAGAGTGGATACCATTGCAAAGAGCGAGAGCACAGGGGGGGTTTTAGTCAGTAAGAGTCTGACACTACCCGAAAGTATGAAACCGAGAGGACGGAGGGACTGTCGGGTGTCCATGAGGATTTCCCCCCCTACAGGAAAAAAAAAAAAAAAAAAAAAAAGGTTAGGTTAGATTAGGTTAGGTTAGGTTAGGTTAGGTTAGGTTAGGTTAGGTTAGGTTAGGTTAGGTTAGGTTAGGTTAGGTTAGGTTAGGTTAGGTTAGGTTTCAACGACTAATTTAAAATTACAATCACTGGAAAATCATTACAATTAGTTGATTCTTTAAACGGAAAAAAGTACCTGAAGGGATGAGTTCCGCGCCCTATATATACATATTCTTGAACTGCATAATTTTCTTTATAACATATTAAAATTTTAACGAAATCGGAGGGGTGTAACCTAACCTAACCAAACATTTTAAAATAATGAAAAAAATTCAACATAATTCACTTTATTAGCCTAATAGACGTTTGAAGAAAACTTTACATATTTCTTGAGATATCTTGGGATAGAAATAAGATATCTACATGTCGTTTTCGTTATTTCAATGTAAATTTAGTTCAATGTTGAAAAACCTACTCAAAAGTCTATGCTTGTAATTGCACTTCTGGGCAAAAGCTCTTTCAAACAAACCTGCCAAACAGAACTGGACTGAACTGAACTGAATTTTTTCATAACGTTTTCCGCTTAGGTAAATTTTATATTATGAAAATAATTTCCAGTGGTTTCTCTTGGCCACTGTTCTCATAATTTTTGTCCCCTTGAGCTGTGAGGAAACCCTTTCTAGAACTATGGACGACAGTCATTCTTATTTTGTTTCTAAACCAAGGTCCAATTTTTATCTTAGACCTTAAAATTCATTTATAACATAACATAGAATATTCACCGTTTTAATTTTTTTTAACATCTTCACGAATCTTTCTAGTGAACGTTTCAATCGATGTTGATAATGTGGAATCGTTTTGAAAAATGTCGATTTCGTTAAACTTTTCTTGGAGCATAATTTTGTATCTCTAAAACCATTGATAAAATAGGAAAAATGATTTTTAATTGTGTGGAAGTTTCATCATTTTTTGATAGCCTCTAAATAAAAAAGAGCACGCCAATGATTCCTTCTTTTTAAAGATTATCATAGTGGGATTTTATCCTGGTACATATCTCAAATAGAGTATGAAATATGCTACATTAAACAGTTGGATACTGAAATAGTTTCAAGTAGTTCCAACAAAAGTCAGAAAACGCAAACGGAGAAACATAAAAGAATGATTCATGAGTTCGTTTGAAACCACGAGCAACATTTATCTTGTTTATATATAACTGCAACAGTAAAAGTATGAGAAAATAATGATTATTGGTAAACAAAATACCAATTTAACTTACAACTACTGCGTTTTTTAGCTCTTGATCTTAAATCATAAATATTCGACTAGACAACAACAAAATCTACATGCTAGGACCAGCCTGTTCCAAATAAAAAATCAGTTCTGCCAACCTTACTACAAGCTCCAATCAATATCTCTATGCTTTTAAGCCGGTACTACACGACGTGTACTGTCGTTCGCGTTCTAACGTACGGCTGAAAATTGGAAGAAAGGCTGTGCTGCAATTAAGCCGGTAAAACACGGTGTGTCCAATGCTTCTAACGTTGAATGCTGGTCTAATTGGACGCTTCGTAGTGATCATGTCGTTCCACGAAGTTTTTGATTCCAAAGTTGGCCAGGGAAAGTTTTTTTATCAGCGTTTTGTCAAAGGACTACGCAACGTTGAAACGAAGTTTAAACCAACACTTGTTGCACAATTAGACACACTTCTTGTCCTTTTGCTTGTGTTTAATTTTCTTCTACGGATGCATCATATTATGGTGCGAACTATTCTGTCCAAGAAGATCACGGAACAGCAAATTTATGTATGCTAGCACCGAACGGAAAGCTATTGCCGTAAATAGTACAATTAATTATATGTAAGACACTGATTTTGTTTTATATAGTTTGTAATTGATTTGTGGTTATCGTAGATTTGGTGGTATGGTTTGGGAGAGTACTGGAATCATTTTAAATGATGGAATGGATGATTTTTCTTCCGACAATATCATCAACGCGTATAATTTACCACCGTCACCAGCCAATTACATTGAACCAAGAAAACAGCCGTTGTCTTCGATGTCACCTAGTATAGAAGTTGATGCAAATGGTGATGTTGTTATGGCAGTTGGGGGAGCTGGGGGATCCAAAATAATCACCAGTATAGCTCAGGTATAAATGTAATGAAACAAATCAGAAATTTTTTAATTTATATCACTAATCCGGCAAACATTGATGCATCGAACTGTACTCTAAACTTGTTAATTTCATAGAAATTCGGTTCATTTACAAAAATTTCATAGTAAATTTTGAAAAAAATTGTCAAAAGAATTGAATAGATTGATCACTCATAGTTTCCGAAAGTTATTTGGTCTGAATTATCGAACAAAACTAGGAAAACCATAGAACTACTATTTTTTGAAATAATCTAAGCAATTTTCAAAATTGGTCACGAAATTTTTTTGATTTAATTTGTTTAAACACACAAGGATTTATTTTGAAAAAGATTGGGATACATTTTCATCATAAAATTTGTGAAACCTTTAAACTATAACATAAAACTGAGGGTTCTTGAAATTCGGTTTATATACAAAAATTTCATAGTAAATTTTGAAAATACAGTCAAACGAATTGAATATATTGATGAGTCATAGTTTCCAGAACTTATTTGGTCTAAATTATCGAACAGAAGCTGGAAAACCATAGAACTACTATTTTTTGAAACACTAAACAATTTTCAAAATTGGTCACGAAATTTTTTAATTTTTTTCAAAATAATATGTCTAAACACACATGGAATTATTTTAAAAAATATTGGGACGTATTTACATAATAAAATTTGTTAAACCATCGAACTACACCACAAACTTGAGGACTCTTGAAATTCGGTTCATTTTCAACAATTTTATAGTAAATTTTGAAAAAATTATCAAAGGAATTGAATATATTGATGAGTCATAGATTCCAGAACTTATTTGGTCTAAATTATCGAACAGAAGCTGGAAAACCATAGAACTACTATTTTTTGAAACAATCTAAACAATTTTCAAAATTGTTCACGAATTTTTTTTATTTTTTTCAAAATAATATGTCTAAACACACATGGAATTATTTTGAAAAAAATTGGGACATATTTACATAATAAAATTTGTAAAACCATCGAACTATACCACAAACTTGAGGACTCTTGAAATTTGGTTTATTTTCAACAATTTTATTATTTTATTATTATTATTATTTTTAATTTTGAAAAAATTATCAAAGGATATGAATATATTGATGAGTCATAGCTTCCAAAACTTATTTAATCTAAATTATCGAACAGAATATCGAAAACCATAGAACTACTATTTTTTGGAACAATTTAAACAATGATCAATATTCAGCCAACGTTGGGAGCTAAATGTTGGCGCACACGTTTGACACGTCGTGTAGTTAATGTTAGAACGCGAATGTTGGACGGATCGTGTAGTACCGGCTCTACACTATTGCGCCAACATTCACATCACAACGAACGGCTTAACATTAGATGAAGGCTGAAACTTTAACTTACATAAAGAAAACAAAACATGTAGCATTCACACGCAAATGGGCAAGAAATTTATGTAGTTGATTCCAGCTTAGTTCCAATGCTAGGTACTCCTTTGACACGGGTCAGGAAAGCCGATTTCCAAGGTCAACATTGGCAGCAAAACATTAACATGTGCACTACGATCACACGATCATTGTAGCGTCCAACGTTGGAAACATTTGACGCATCGTGTGGTACCGGCTTTAGGTGTGGCGCTTAGACAAACCCCGCGTAGATTTCCAGGTACTTGCTGCAAGTTCCGAACGGCAAACAAGGATTTTAAAATAATTTTTTCCAGCGCTTAGTTGACAGATAGTACTGCGACGTCCAAAATAGTTTATTTTTCAAAAAGAAGCTATTTCGTAGAAGCGAGTTAAACTTCATTATAATAGAACGTGTGTGGGTGATATCAACTCAAAAGAAAGTTGAAGGTAGGATTTTTGTTGCATAAATATATGTTTTGCTTTCTCAAATGGACCTAAATTTCTAGAAATAATTTCCTGGTCTTTCTCGGAGAAAGTTTCGTTTTTTCCTGACACTATACGCTAATCCGTTCCTGAGAAATGGTCGACGGTTATTTTTAGCTGCACACCCAGTACTTCTTATACGGTTTTAGCGAAAATTGTAATTGGTAGGTCAAAAACATATTTACCATACTTGTTGTAGTTAATTTAAAAGTGTAGTACGGATCTGTACACGACTGTAGTATGAGGAAACAGTATCTTGACGCAGCGATGACACGGTGAAGCGTAATCCCCAAGGAACGATCTCCAGATTGGATTGATCTACATTAATGCCGTTTAAAATTACTCCGCCTTATTACATTTTGTATTCCTCGACGACGACGAATTCCCTTTTTATCACACATTAACTTATTCTGTAACAACTCTTTATATTTTTTGCTACAATCGTTCCCAATTAGCAATACAAGCTGATTATGTGTAAAGCTGCTGATTTTACTAAGCTAATTTCATAAAAACTCATCGTTAATTCTAGCTTCAGAAACATTAAAGTTATTACATCGTAGACTAACACATAGATGACGCTACTAGAATTAAATTAGAGGATTCTGAACAGTGTTTGGAACCGAAAACGTGGATCTATAATTTTCCACTAGAGCCCAATCGACAGTCGTGATAAACCCTTTACAAAGCGTGAAAAGAAGTGAAAATCTGCTGGCAAAGAATCCTAATGGATGACTTCATGTTGTCGAAAAAGGTGATAAACATTGTCTTGACTTTTGACTTATGTATCGATAATTTGCAGAAAGTAAGGTTCTCCAGTGATTTCTATTCAATCATCTGACAGCACGTGCGTTTTACTCACTACACTACACTACACTATACACTAACTATCGCACTGTCAATGTTTTCCTGTGACAGACACGACGATTCCTACTAGGTGGCGCTCTTTGACATTACTCTTTATCCTCACGTGGGAACATACACACACAGATTTATAATTTAGTAATGAAAAAAAACATAAATTTTTGAATTTGATAATTAAATAATATTTCGCGATAAAAAGCATCAAATTTTGGATACTTAGATAACTTATAGACTGATTGATGGCTGATTAATATAATGAAAACAATGACAAAATAAGTAAATCAAAAAGCAATGTTAATAGACACAAAGATTATGTAAAAGTGTATTTGAGTCCTTGAGTAATGATATAAGAATCAAAATGTAGTAATTCAATTGAATTTTCGGTTTATTATCGAATCAATAATTGGTAGGACATATTTTGAGACGCCTACGGCTTCAAAATCAGAAATTGTTGTGAATGGACTTAAAATTTCAAACGATAGGTTGAGATTTAATCTGATTTCTTTTCTTCATTCCTGAAGACTCAAAATTTCAGTATATTTTTCAGCAAGGACATATTTTTTAGTACAATGAATATTTTTCAGTCCGCTTGCGCATTTCGAAGGTCTTACTCGCTTTAATGAGATGCTGATAACTCATCACTCAATAAATCGTGTGATTAACTAAGAAAAGCACATTTTTTTGACAAAAATCGATTTTATCCATCAATACAATCATTCCAACGCTTCTCAACTTCTCGATGACGTGCTTGTAGAAGGATTTGTCTTTTGCTACAAAATAGGCTTCAATTTCTGCAATTTATTCGATATTTGAGCTGAATTTCTTACCGGCGAGCATTTTTTTGAACCCAGAGAATAGCCAGTAGTCACTGAAATCCAGATTTGGGCTATACTGTGGATGAGAAAGCAATTGGTTTAGTTTAACCATCGTTGCCGTCGAATGGTGATTTTTTTCTTCGACATATGAGGCTATTTTTCCTTGAATTTTACATTAAAACAATCCAACAACTCAATGTAGTATTCGCTATTCTCTTTTGGAGATATTCGATCAATTATATTCCATGCGAATCTCAAAATAGTGAAGCCATAACTTTCCTGTTGTGTCTTTGGACGCTTCGGACGTGATTCACCGGCTGCATTCCATTCAGATGATGATTGTTTTGATCACGGATTGAAGTGATGGATCCATGTTTCATCTATGTCATATATCGATGCAAAAAATCTGATTTATTACGTGTAATCATCAACACGTGGTTGCTTTTGATCGACTGTGATTAAAACTTCCTTATGGTAAAATGTTCATGCATAATTTCAAACACACTGCCTCCTGATAACTTTATGACCTCAGATATCTCGCGAAATTTCAATACACGATTAGATATAACCAATTTGTGGACTTTTTTGATGTTTTGGACGACCAAAACAATCACAATCATTAATGTCTGTTCGACCACATTTAACTTCAGCAAACCAGTTCTTTTCGATGGCGCAGAGTCCGGACAACACTTTTGAAGCC